>NW_024467833.1:4121838-4489427 GCF_001890725.1 Aspergillus wentii DTO 134E9
TGCAAGTGCAATGATAAATGCAAGAAGGACCCATCTTGCAAAGATTGGGACTGGAAGCATTGCAAGTGCAACGATCACCACTGCACGAAAGATCCCTCGTGCAAGGACTGGGACTGGAAGCAGTGCAAGTGCAACGATCACCACTGCACGAAAGATCCCTCGTGCAAGGACTGGGACTGGAAGCAGTGCAAGTGCAACGATCACCACTGCAAGAAGGACCCCTCATGCAAGAATTGGGATTGGGAGAAGTGCAAGTGCAATGACAAACACTAATGTCCTATTGTTGAGAAAGTGGGTATACTAATAACCCATGACTGCTATGGTTTACTTGATCCCCTCATCTATGATAATGTTGTCTGGGATATCGTCTGTCCTATTTTTCTGTTCCCCCCAATTTCTCCTTTGACCTCTATTCCACTGCGTTGTGTTGTTCGAATTCTGATTGACTTAAAAATAATTATTTGATAGTAGTGAACCAAAGTCTATAGTGACAAGTTTTTTTCGTGACAATCCCACTAGTAAAGAGTATACTCCAGTCATCCTAGACATAATGTAAAAAATGACAATTGTAGAGCTAAAGAGGGAGCAAATAATAAAGCCATATCTTGTCAAGTAATGATGGCATGGAGAATACCAAACAATTACAAAATTATCGGTGCCCGGGCACAGACAAATTACATGGTGTTGACTAGGAGAGTAACCTCAGCCATATATCTATAGACATTTCATCATACCGAGGGCTGGGTTAAAGGGGAATTCTAGACTGGCCCTCAAAGGATTCTCGGCAAATTGGCTTCTCGATGCGCAGAAACATCTGTTGGAAACTGCTCAAATCACCCCAGGTCGCGTGACTAAGGAGCGGCATGGCCATATTCTCACCTTACAGCCACCCACCAAGGTATTGGCCGCGGAGAAGCCAGTTGTATGTGTTTTGAATTCTTTGAAGTTTTCATATTGCAGATGTTCATTATAAAAGTATGAAACAATCTAAACAGGGTTCCTTGATATAACTATACGTTCAGGTCCTGCACTCGGCTACCTCGACAGTACCTACTTTTTGGATGCACCACTCCTGCCCTCAGTTAGGAACCAACTTTTTTGTCTTTTTCTGAACCTCATGGCTACTTTTTTTGTTTGTTTGTTTTTTTTTTATCTATCTATTTATTTATTTATTTTCAGTCTCACTGATCTGTTTAGTTTCCTCAATTAAACCGATGGAAAGAGGTAAAATCTGTTATGTTGACGTGCCGAACAATCCTTGGGATGCCCCGCATCGGGTAGAATTGACGCACACTTTGATTTTGCTTAAAATGTGGGCTACCTTTACTTTTGCCACCACAAGAACCAATCGTGGTTCAAAGGTCATGCTAAGCTTCGACTCAACATAATCAGGTAGTTTTAATTTTCTGCATATCTCCGAATAAAGCCTTAGATCCTATAAAGACGTACTTGGTGTTGAGTTTAACTCCCATAATCATGCTTGCCAGTTTTAAAAATACCTTCACCCCGTCCACCATACCTTCTGCGCTTCTTGTTATGGGCAAGTTTAGTACCATGATCCACGTTCTTCATATCCTACCAGAGAACGGTACCATTGAACGCCTGGGCTTCACAACCCCATCGTCCACCACCTTCCGCCGCGGCGGAACCACAGAGCAGGGGCGCGAGCAGATCGGCACAGTCACACTTCACGTTGGAAATGGCGAGACCACCGACTCCTTGATGACGTTGAGATACGAGCCCGTAAGCTGTGTGATGATTCCCTGGGCTCGAGTCAGCTGCAAGCAGGCAGTGTTGAAGTGACCCAGCTAGTGCAAGTCGTCCTTCAGCCTGCAGCACTCGATGCGATTCACAAAGGGGCAAGACCGCTCTATGAACGCGACACAGATGTACCCCGTTTGTATTATTTACATCAAACGCTCAAGGGCAGGCTGGCTGAGCCGAGCTTTCCTTCTTAATATAGATAGCGTCATTCTAGATATGAACATCGCCAAGCAACTGGGATAACCTAGGTGGTATCTTCCTTGGTCTAGTGGTCATGATTTCCGCTTGTCATTAGCCTGATAAGCGCGGGAGACCGGGGTTCGATTCCCCGAGGGAGAGATTCTTTATCCGATGTGGTGTAGTGGTTAACATCGTCGTCTCTCACACGACAGCCCGGGGTTCGATTCCCCGTGTCGGAACTTGATTTTTTTTAACTTTTTGACTTTTGCTCCTATCATCAAATTGAGGATTGATCGGGTTTGGCATGATAACGGAGGCATCCACAGCGCCAATCTTAAACATGCTCTGTTCAGATGAAACAACTTTCTATATCACAACTACAGTAGCTGCACTACCTGTTCCAATGAGCCGATGTATCGTTTCGAATCTAGACTGTGAAGCTCTGTGTTTTCTATATTTAGTATCATTGACAGGCAGGCCTCTGTGGCTCGGAACGATGTTCCGAGAAGTTTTTAAGCAGAATATTGCCACTATCTATATTCCCTTGATGAAAGTTACACGTCATTGATTCTAGTAGATTCAAGCTTGCTTCACGCAAACCTACCTTTTTCCTTCGAAATCTTATCGCCACAAGTAAAGTAAAAGATATATAAGAAATGCTTTCCCTTGGCTAATCTATTGAACGAACGAAATATATTTCATACTTTAACTCAAGATCAGTATTCGTTTATAGATTCCCAGTAAGCTTCCTTCCACATTTTTTTCCCTTACTAGCTAAAATTCAATCCTATCAGGCAGAAGAGGAATCACAAGATGGCCACAGAAATCAGGCACTACCAAACAGATTCCGAAGGAGGCTATATTGGGCGTATCAAGCATAACTGGAACGCAGTATTTGGGCAAGCCTATGAAAGAGCCAAGCAGGATATATTTGATAGTCTAGTCGCAGAGCCAGATGCTGCGTCTGTTTAAGTGGATCAATTTACAAAGGACCAGGAAGTCAGCGGCACCAAGAGGATCTATAGATGGAATGGTAAGCGTACGGAGAATGTCACTGGAGGCCATGAGTTCTTTGAGAGAAATGCCTTTAAAAGATTCAAGGACTGGCAGGGTATCCGCGACTACCATTGGGATTTTGAGATTGAGGTCATTCCCATGGACTGAGGCTTTTGGGGCTCATTTGGGCTCATGTTTTTTTTTTTTTTTTCTTGTATTTCCTTTTTGTATTTATCTTTAGCCACTAGCCACGGTATATTCATATGATGGACTGCTTATTTCAAATCGAATTGGGCCAGAAACTCTGACAGGTTGCATGAATACCCTAATCTAGTTGTTGTTCCTCCTCCACAGCATTCATGGCTTCGAGACTTGCCCGAACTGAATCTGCTCCCATGAGTCCCTCTGTGACATACGCCTCCAAACGACTCTTCCACCACTGCCATCGCTCCACTGTCATGATATCTCCACCTTTCCACAGATCTAGATAGTCTCTCCTCAAAGGCCAGTCCTCTTCTCGCTTCAATGCGCCCTCGTAGAACCGTCTCGGCAATAACTTGAGCCACTCTGCCGCCATGGGAATTTGGATATCACGAACAGCGTTACTCCGTTCCAACGCATCCGTGATGCACTCATACCCCCAATCCAGGCGAATTCCCGCTATCCGCTGATCGTAGAATGTCGCCTCAAGGCTTGCTATAAATATGTATTTGTCGTGCATCTCCCTGCGCACATCATCATCACCCGGTCTGCCATCAATCGCATCTCTCCATTCTTCCCGCTGAAACTGGTCAGCCCACATGTGTCCGAACCCCGGCAGTTCATCCCAGAATGGGCCATCCTCCACCGAATGTTTAGCTTCTTCTCGTATATTAGGCTCCGGAGCCTGCTGGATGGCTTTGAGGAGCTGGAGAAGTCCTGGGGCTTCAGACCGCGGCCATTCTGTTATTGCGGTTATCAACACACTCCAAAGTCCGTTCCTGTCGAAACCAAGATCGTCGGAGGAAGAGTTGGCTAGTGGGCGGGTGATGGCGTATGCGGCCTCATGGGCGGTGGTCTTGCCTTGGTAGTACTCCTTCAAGGCCTGTGCTTCGTCTGGGTGACAGTCCTCGTTTTCTGGTAAGCTGACTGCCTCAAACCAGGAGAGGGGTACCATGTTCAAGTAATGTTGAGGTGGCGTGATCTATGCTGAATGGTATTTTGTGATGATAGAGGATAGAGTGTCAAGTAGAATAACTTGTACTTTGTCACTCATATATGATTAAATTGCAGGGTTACATCATTGATTACAGCTTCATTTGCTGTTTAAAGGATAGGCAAATCTCAAGGAGGCGGTGATGGTATAAAGGGGGCTGTAAACGGGCTGTGGAGGATTGACTCATAGTCTGGTCTCACAAGGCTATGCTATATTGTTTAGCTTCATATAATAAGCTACGCATGACTACTTAACCAAGCTTGTACAAAGAGAGCGATTCTAGTTTCATAACCTCACCACTAGGAGCATTGTAATCCTAATACCCCTGTGTCATTAGTAAGAGACTAATATTCTAGGATGCTGGTCCTAGAATCGCTCTTATTATATGGTTCAGTTTAGTAGCCATAACAACAGTCCTTTTTAATGTGATCTCTTGGTGTATATCTGTGTTTTAATCTTTCTTTTTTCCTCTCACCACACCCAGTGACCCTGATCTGCCGCTTCCGGCCCCAATCCCCCGCACTCAAGTCTGTACATTTGGCCCCCTTGGTCAATGCTTTGCGACTACTTGCGGATCCTAAGTAAAAGCATAGACTAATAGCTTTAGTGTAGCAACCCTGAATCCTCCCCAAGTCAGCCCCAACTGGGGAAGAGCTCCTGTGTACATACATCTCACCTCAGAAAAAGCTCTAGATTCCCTAGAACAGCCTCAAACCATTCACGTAGAACCAAAAATCTGCCTCAAAGGATCATCTTAGAGATGAAAGTCATAATGGATAGACCTCATCATTAACGTAGCCTCAAGGCATGCAATATTTAAGAAGTTGAGTATCCCTCAAGACAGAAAATAACCAAGCATTGCATTGCAAATACCCACATTACTCTCATACTCTCTGGGGGGTGTTTACACATAGTAACATACAGTAGTCACTATCTTTGTATCTTTGACAAAGTGGCTCTATATTTGAACCTAATGACTCCGGGCTGACTGATCCGTGCAAGAAGGTTCTCGTTCTGGTAAAAAATGGCTTAATAAAATGTTATGACATTTCTACTATATGTGGAAGATGGTTGATGACTGCTCAACTTCTTCTCTCCGTCTATATAGGAGTCCAGTTTACAGCACGCTCGCAGCCTCGTAGACCTCCCATTAGATAACCGCCCGCTCCGTCAGAGGCCGACCTAGAGGAATTCGCGAATATGATAACACTCCCAGATCCAAGGTCATGAACTTGCCATGGACGATCAGCTCAGAAATTGCCCGTCCGCATGCGGGGGCCTGCTGACTGCCATGTCCCGAGAATCCAGCACAGAAGAACAGGTTGCTGATATTATCGTGAGGCCCAACAATGGCGTTGCAGTCGAACGTGTTGAACTCGTAGTGACCCATCCATGAATCAGTGACCCGA
The DNA here is from genome assembly GCF_001890725.1 of Aspergillus wentii DTO 134E9. Classification (NCBI taxonomy): domain Eukaryota; kingdom Fungi; phylum Ascomycota; class Eurotiomycetes; order Eurotiales; family Aspergillaceae; genus Aspergillus; species Aspergillus wentii. The sequence continues at coordinate 4,127,383 of NW_024467833.1, forward strand.
GCCGACTTGAACCCGGGAACACGGTTGGAAATGATGGGGAAGATCTTGTCCTTCCAGGCATCTTCGGCAAAGCTGAAGTCATCCACATCCACCGCATGGTCGGGACCAATTGGCGGGCAGCCCACCAGGTAGTTCTTCGCAGCATAAGAGCGGAAATGCACGCCCGACGGATCAATCGTCAGCGGCAGGTCGTGAGGCAGTGGCTCATCGACTTCGAAGATGTACGTATACCGCGGGCGCGCTTCGATGGGGAGCCGAACGCCAGCCAGCCCGGCGACCTGAGCAGCACGGGTTCCCGCGGCGTTGACGACATTGCTAGTCGTAATCTCCTCTCCACTGCGTAAGGTGATGGAATTGATCCGACCTTGATCAACAGCCATAGCGACCACTTCATTGTCGATGTATTCGACCCAGGTGGCCTCGCGAGTACTCTCGCAGGCCGTTCGCCGCATCCATTCCACCATGCCAAACGCGTTGAAACAGCCCTCGTCTTTGGTGTTGAGGCTACCAGAGTGGATATCCTCGATGTTGAACCACCCGTACTTGCTTTTCACATCGGCAGCTGAGAGGATCGCAGTGGCTGCACCACAACTCTCTTGGAGCTGTTGGTCCTTCTTCAGAATCTCTGTGAATGCAGGCGAATCAGACAAGTAGAGATAGCCAAACTGGCGGATCGGAGGATTGGGAACGCAAGGATCGGGACCGAACTCGTCACCGTATCTTTTCACGAAATCGGCGGCATATTGGGCGATTTGCACGTTGATCGGGGTCGCAAATTGCTGTCGCATGCAGTTGTTGCTCGCCTTGGTGGCGGAATATTGCAGAGAAGGGTCCCGTTCGACCACCAGCACGGAGCCTTTGAAGTCTGGGTTTTGACTGAGATGCCAGGCAATGGAAGATCCACTGGTAGCACCTCCTACGATGACCACATCGTAATGTTGCCGGGTTGGCGAGGTGGTGAACTGGGTGACGGCCATGGTGCTTGTCAGAGGGTTTGGGAGAATGGAAAATTGACCTGAATGCAGAGAGATTGGAGGTGAGAATGCGAGACCAAACACCGTCTTTTATACATCTACATCCTGCCCTGATCCTATCTGCATGCATCGACGTACTTCCAAAGGTTGGTAAGCCGTCTACTTCGCGATAAATTTCTATATCCGAGTTGGGTGGCAAGCGGCACAGACCGTTGTGGAGACGCTTCGGCGTTTCTTGCTTGCCTCTCGCTTAGCAACTCCAGATCGGGTGATCAATCATTATGCTCAAGCAGGTGATGCCGATTACGTACTCCTTCAACTGTTGTATATGAATGCCGGGGAAAGCCCAGAAGAGATCAATCATATCAGTGAAGACTTCGTGCCGCACATACGACCACCTTCCATCGCAATTTCTCTCTGCCTCGACCCCAATATTGCCTCAAAATGAGTCGCATCTTGATGTAAGACCCCGTGGGAATGGACTGGCCAAGTGGAACTAACCAGTGACAGAACCGGTGTTACCGGCTTCATCGGAGGAGACGTCTTGTACGGTCTGACTCAGTCGCTTGCTTCGTCTCGCATTACGGCGCTGGTGAGAAACCAGGGTCAGGCAGCCGCAGTCACGGGCAGATTTCCCACGGTGACTCCGTTAATTGGAGACTTGGACTCGAGCGCGGAGATCCAGCAGGCAGCGTCCGAGGCAGACGTCGTTCTGCGTACGTTGAACGTCTGATTACTGAGCAAGAAGCCGTACTGATACACCGATGAACCGAAAAGATCTAGCAAGCTCGAGTCATGTGCCCAGTGCTAAGGCCATTGCCGATGGGTTGTTGAAGAGTGAACGGGAAAACCCAAGTAAGACCTTCTGTTCTCAAGGAGATAACAGGGACTGATGAACGAATAGCCTGGATCCAGATTGCAGGCGCTAGTTTCCTGGCCGGGGGAGAAATCCAGTCCAAGGCGTTTGGTCAACCCGGATCGAAGATCTACAACGATCTTCCAGGCGTGTCAGAGATCCATGACATCCTCGCCGCGTCTCCCAAGAGGACTGTAGATCATCTAGTCCGTGATCTCCCTTCCAGTAATCCCCGGGCCCGGACAGCAATCGTCTACGGCCCGCTCATTTACGGCAAGGGCCGAGGACCTGTCAATCAACGGAGTATTCAAATCCCAGACCTCGCCAAAGCCGCTCTGCAGCACGGCCGTTGCCCTCATGTCGGCCGGGGTCTGAACACCTGGAACACCATCCACATTGCCGATTTGACCTCTCTTTTCGTGCGGCTGGCCGTGGCATCCTCACGCGGCTCGAACCCATTGTTGTGGAACGAGAACGGCGTCTACTTTGCCGAATCCGGGAAGATAGTGAGATTCTCTTTTTGTCTTGTTGGTAATATATTTGTGTTTAGGCTAATCTACTACTTTTACAGTCATTTGGGGACATCGCGAAGAAGATATCCACCTTTGCCCACTCCCGAGGCTTCATCAAATCACCCGAGGTGGTGGAAATGGACTCGGAAACCGCCGACAGACTCACCCCTCATGGATCGGTGATTTGGGGCACCAATGCCCAGTATCAAGCGATTCGAGCCCGGGAGCTTCTTGGATGGCTTCCACAGGCACACGGAATTGAGGAGGAGATCCCACGGGCAGTTCTGGCCGAAGCGTTGATGCACCACCCACGACCGGCTGAGAAGCTCGTTTGATTTGGCCATAGTTCTGAGCATTACATCATCTGAGGATCCTCACATTTACATGTTCATAATTGTATTGCTCTGTATATTTAGACTTGTAACTCGGCTTCATCGATAGTTTAGTAGTGGCGGTTAGACTTGCCACCTGCGTGGTGTCCACTTCCGGATGACAAATCGCTATCCTTCCCCCGCCCTCCTCGTGGCTGCAACTGCGCACTCTTCCCTCCTTTTTATATCTTGCTCGACACCCCGGAATAATAAACATAGAGGGTGTTCATGAGGAAATGGTGCACCACGCCCGTTCCTTGACAGGTTGCAACACCTGCCGTGCCCGTCATCTCAAATGTGACGAAACTCGACCAAGGTGCGAGATGTGCCAGGCCACTGGGCTTGCATGTCCCGGCTACAGCCCTCAGGTCAAATGGCCTGGCGACGCGGCGAACATGAAGAGTCCCGAAAGCGTAGATCGTGTCTTTCGTCGGCCGCTATATCAAGGTTCGATGCCCACATCCGGCAATGAGAATGCGGTCTATTGACGGATGACCAGTGGTTGAACAAGAATCCATGACACGGATCACAGTCAGAAGCCTGGGAAAGCAATCGGTCAATGCCGCATTGGACAGTCTTGATCACACCCGCTCTGGTCCCGGTCTGTTTCACGGACCGTTTGGGGTTCTGGATTTGATGCAAGACAACCGGCCTCCCACTCCGCAGCACGAAGCCTTGGAGCACGGTCATTCTCCACGTCGTGAAGATGTAGAGGATTGTTTGGCAGCTGGAATCGATCTGGCCGGCCCAGAGGCTGACTTGGGATATATGCCAGTCAACCGACAACCTCTTGGGCTCACGCCACCAGCTACGGAGAGGACAGATGAAGATGAAGATATCCGCCCGTTGCAACCGAGACTCTCGCCCACGCTGTCCGCTCCACCACCACATCCTCGCCTGTCCCCGCCAGATGTTCCACCACAGGCGCCCGAGCTCCTTCGTCACTTCAAAGACCATGTCATTTCGTTTTCTTATCCGTTACGGGGCAACCCAAACTGCCCATGGCACAATATCCATCTTCCTACCGCCATGGCAACTTACGCCGAGTTACTCGTCAGCCAAAGGGCCAGCCATACAGGTCTGTCTCTTTTCCACTCGCTTCTGGCCGCGAGCTGTCTTCATCGCTCAATGCGATCTCGAGATTCATCCGATTATGACACGCTGCGGGCGTCAACCCAGCGAATTGCTAGCCAGCACCTTTATGTTGCCTTGGAAGAAGAGGCCACGGGTAGAAACCCGGTGGAATATAAGGAACTACTAATGGCCATCTTGTCGATGGTTTTTCTCGAGGTATCTCAATATTTGCTCTGTCCTGCTGTGCACATGCTAATCTTGTAAAAAAAGATTTCCTCAGGGCTCTACAACAATGCTCAAAAGCTCTTGTTAGAAGCCGAATGTTTGATTCGACGACGGGGACTCCCCGAGTCTCGCAAATCATCTAGAGTTCGGGCTCTACACCATGTGTATACCTGGACTCGCATCATGTCAGAAAGCACCTGTGGATGCGCGCTCGTCAGCGTTTGTCCGGCGCGGCCAAGCTCCAGTCTCTTATCTGACGGAGCGTCAAAGCGGACCCTGCGAAGTTTTCGGTTGTCTGACGCTGCGTCGTTGACCGATCTTGACACGCGTATTGAAAAGAACAATGCAGTCGGCCATCAGGACATACATCTAGAGGTGATGGGGCTTTGGAATGATACTCTGTTCCCGGATATGTACGGGGTGCCGGAATCTTTGATAGGTCTCTTGTCGCAGGCCATCCGTCTAGCCAATGAACAGGAGCTTTTGTATCGGGACCCCGTCGCCGACCCCGACCTAGTTGTCAATCTCAGCAAACGGACAAAGACTCTAGAGTACCAGATACTTTCCTGGGATAAGAGGCAGCCTTCGCTACCTTTTTCGCCCTGCTCGAGCGGCGCGGAAAGCGACAGCGGAAGTCGACTAACAGCATGCTACAATTCGTTTGCCATGCATCAAAGTCTGATCCTTTTCTACTATCGACGTGTCCACAACGTCAACGCTTTCATCCTCCAGGAAACTGTGCAAAAGGCCATTCGATTCATAGAGCAAGCATGCAGCTCCAACCAAAAAGAGGAGTACAACTCGTCGTTAATTTGGCCCTGTTTTATCGCAGCATGTGAGGCTATTGACAGCACACTGCAGGCCCGTTTTCTACATTGGCTGTATGACATGTTGGACCGAACCGCTGTCAATACTTTTGCTACTGCTGCCAAGGTCGCCCAACAGGTGTGGAAAGCCCGGCAAGAGACAGAAGACTATACAATCAGTTGGTTTGACGTCCTAGGACATGACCGATGCCCAATCATTGTAGTATAGAGAGTGACTTTTACCTGGTAGATCCTCGACCTTCTATTCAGTGTGAATGCATGACGTCAAGGATCTTCATCGGGTCGATAACACGGGCGATTGCATCTGGAGACGGGGATACTGGATTTCAAGTACCTGTGATTTCACCCGCGTTAAGAATCAAACCCTAAATACTCCCCAGCAACGCATGTATTTGCGCTGTCAATAGCCTGGAAAGGAGCTTCTGTTCTGGCAGAGCCCAGAAGATCTTCAGTGCAAAACAGACTGGAAGTCATTATTGGAAACGTGGAGGTCTCTTGATAATATGATTCAAGACGCACATGCACTTCAAGTGCCGGTAACTATAGGAGATAGGTTTCCCTCAGAGCATGCTGCGACAGCCATATCTCAGCCAGGGGGAATGCTTACTTACACCCAGTCTATGCGCCTTCGCGTAGTACCTCCTGGACTAGACACACACCTGGGTCTAGATAGGTACATCAAACTTTGCACAGAGACTGCGAAGCCAGTGGCCAGCATAGATCCATGGCCTATGGACAAAGATGGATTTCTCTTCAAGTTCAGCAATCAATACTTGAATGTCTTGGCTCTCTCCCTTGGTGTCCACGATAATTGGGCCCGAATGTCGGACCACTTATATTGGAGCAACCTGGATCTTACTATCAGAGATACAGACTGGGAGACCTCTAGGAAGGCCCAAACCAGACGAGAGATTTATTTTTCATCTTATGATTGTCGATTACCTATGAGGGAATAAGCAGACGGGTTGCACTTGCCCAGACCTATCTTCAGACTTGGATTGAGGCCGAACTAGAATTCGGCACTTTTGTTCTTGCATGAGCATGCTTTACATTAGAAAATAATGGAAATCCATGAGTGATGATGTCATTAAGTTTACAAAAATCATCTTTGGCTTTGACTGAACTATTTTTTCCCAGTAGCCTATGTGTTGGGTTTCCCGTATTATATTGTCAATATTTGCCAGGCGGAGCCAGTATGGACATGTTGAAGGTCTTTATTTCACGTATTCTTGGTAGACTGTAAAACAAACATGATGGTTGTATTTCCAATCGAGCACCAGGCTCCTATTTACATGCTCTCGTGGCCACATCGTCACTCCCGCTAGCTCCCCTTCCCCTCTTGGTCACAGTGATCCAACCCGAACCCTCTATAGCACTTCCGCACTGGAAGCTGTGGAATAAATCAATCCCTTCCGCTTAGCATCTGCACTGGTGGAGGGGACCCAGGGCGATAACATGGCAGCTTCCTTTGGCGCAGTTGGCGACGCAAGTCTTCGCGCCATTGAAGTCCTGGCCACACTCACTGATTTTGCGTGTTAGCATGGTGTACATCCTAACATTCGAGTCTATCTCCAATGATAAAGGAGTCTTTGATTGAGCTGGGATTGTACTCACGTGTTTCCACGGGCAACCTGCTCAGATGGGGCAGCAGCGGCAGATCCAACGACTGCAAGGAAGAGACCGAGAGAGGCGATAGAGAAACGCATTTTGTCTTGAGGTTTGATGGGCTTTTTGAAAAGCGAAAAGAGGATGTAATAGTGTGAAGATTTGTTGAGACGCTTTGATGATTGAGTGATAGAGAGAAGCAAAGGGTGAGGATGAACGCACCTTTAAATATCCTCGCTGACTCTGGTATCTCGGTCATCAACAAGGTCCATCCGAAGATGAATGGCTTTGCCTCCAATCCATGCTCTTCTCACATCATCTTTGCGAAACAAAGATGCGGGCCACATCAACCAGTGACGTAGTATAGCGAGAGATCCACAAAGATATAGCGAGCTGTCGATACCACATCGCTGACTGACTTCGCCTCCCATCCACACTCTTCTTGATTTGGAAGGCTATGCGATCCACTCAAATCTATCCATGGAACCAACAGTAGTTCAAACCATTACGGTTTAGTCGGCATTTTTTTTATATGAAGATACGATTTCTACAAAGCTCGATTGGGGTTCTTTAAGCCACTAAACAGGCCATACATGATTACTCCAATACAGGACTGCATCTCCTTCAATTCATAAATGAAGCCATATACTCTATAATGCAAAATGCAGGCTTCTTGTACGTACAGGCGCACTCAACATATGATCAGGTTGATGCTGACTTCGGGGACATGACCTAAATCAACTTCAGGCGGCCAGGATTCGAATGCTTGGTATCTTGTGGGGCCGCAGAGTATACCCTATCCAGTTAAGCACAATGCTTGTCTCAGCCACTGGCCCAGTATCAAGAGATCTTTGTGGGGCTATAGTGGGAATCGCGCAGTTTATAAGCCTCAGCCATGAGAATTTCCTGTTGGCCCCGGAATGAGTGTCTCAGCCTACCTCTACATCTGCAGGAGTGGCGAGAACAAGCATTTGGAAGTTTGGGGATAAGCATTTCGGAAGTTCAGGGCATCTTCTAATCTCCTTATGCATAGATCCACCCCTAATACTTCTCATGAAATAATTAGTGTCCCTCACTTCCAATATAGAAAATGGATGAGCTCTTCATATTATTTGCACTATGTATGCACTTTAAGAACCAGACCAAGAATTGAGGTTGCACTGAAAAAAAGTGGAGAAGGATTATCAGTATTCTTACTATCCAAGATAATACAGATGCTAGATGCACTACCTCATAAGGCACTCATCTCGCCCCTATATGACTGGCCCCCAGAATATGAGACTGATAACAATATACTATTGGTTATAGGACGATGAGAATAGTATGATGGTTAACAGCTGTTACATCTTCATAATGTTGTGCTAATTTAAGAAAGATCGTCGCATCTCCACACATTAAATGTGGGGGGCAGGTTAAAGCCCCCAAATCGTTGCCCAGCTGGGCCTTGGTGGATATTAATTCTCACATCAGATCAATTTCATCTTTACAACACACCTTGGGAGAGATTCATTCAGCAGAGCGTCATTGGTTCAATGGTGCAGATAAGGCCCTACATATACATAAATACATGGAGTATGGCGGTTGCCCTAGGAATTCATTTTGCTTGTTCAGAGCTGGCGGGGTACTACAAGCGTTTTCATTTGCGACAATATTCTTAGAAAAAAGATCTGGTTCCAAGGCTGGGGTCCGGCTCAGATCTAAAAACCTTCGCTGCTTTGAATATAAGGCATGTAGGGCTGAGCAGAAGCTGGAGACCGACCCTCAGAGGATTAGCAGCTGCATGTGAAAGGCGAGTTAGTGGAGAAAACGTTGTCTCGGGCGGCTCTCGGTGAATCCTTGGCCCCTTCTTTTGACCACTCCATCCACATTTTCGCCTCTTTGGGGCGGTTTCCTCACTGTATTTATCCCAATTATATTGCACAATGGACGGAGGCAAAGATTTTGGCCCCATTCTATCAGGTGGCTATGTGCAGATGCTAAAGACTGAGTGTTTGAGGGACACAATATGTTCTAATTATTATTATTATATCTCCCTTAAACTGGATACGTTAAGCTGCAAGCTTGCTCTATGGCTTGTTTACCGCGGGTTGACACTTGGCCGTTGTTAGTACTGACCTGGTATGTCACTGATAGGGCTTTGAATTGGCTGAGGAGCCCAGTATTCAATATGAAATTGGCTGCGGATTAGACTAGATCGGGCTGGCTAAGGTAGTCCTGATAGTCTCTTATCTGCGAGGATCGCCGCGGGCTTCGGCATGCCAGGTGTCCTGACGGAGATGTCTCAACTGCGCGGCGGTAGATACCGCTATCCGGCTTTCCGCCATTGGTGGTTGGAATTGAAGCAATTGCCTCTATCTCACAGGTCCTATATGAGGCGCAGTGATATGACCTTATCTCTTCATATTACACGCAAAGCCTCCTTTTTGAATACAAGGTACGGTGAGATTCTCTTATCATCGCATATTTTTGCCGTATTCGGTTAGTTAAATAGCTCCATTTTCAGTTGAAATGCGACCTGTCTTCTCAACTCATTCAGAGAAGCAGGCCTTTCTCAATTACCAATTTAGTCGATCGCATCGCTTTATTCAAAATAGCTTCGTATTCTTCTTTCAGTATCATATAGCTTTGACGCCTTCTCATTCCTGGTCATGTAATACTAAAGCAGCTCTCATTCATTCTTCACCTAGGCGGCACCCACCCAACTACTGACTGTTTAAGCACGCCCTGCTGTCGTATGTTTTTCTATATAGGTATATTGAGATACTATCAAAGAGAGATACCCTCTGGGAAACGTTCTCACTTGGTTGGCCAGTTCTTGCGGGGAATTCCATATTTTATGATATATCCAAGGTACAATGACAAGCCAGTTCACAGTATTCTCATGATTCCTCATTCCTTTTAATGCAATTCTAGCCTACTCTTTATATGCCTCCTCTTGCTTTTCACCTTCCTCACCCTGTGCCCGAACTCGAGACAGCCAGAATCTCGTAATCAACCCTCCCAAGAACAGCTCATCCACCCACTTGACCAACCCATACAAAACCCACCCCCACCCCCACAAAGAAATCCCCATCAAACTCGACACCAGCAAGATCGGTCCAAGAATAAGAAACGACAGCAGCGCCCATAGCAGTATCGCCACCGCAGCGAAAACCAACGCCCCCGCTACAAACACCAGCAGCGGAACCCCACAGCAAACAAGCTGGCATGTAATGAACGTTGTAGCGATAGGTCGAGAAACCGCAGCCTCGTATACTTGCACCCGTCGAGGAGGGGGGAGTATCCGACCGACTAGCCCGGCAACGCCGGACTCGAAGCTATCCATACATCTGACGACCAGGCCTTTCGTCCAATCTGTGAACGAGAAGGAGGGGATGTCTTGGTCTGGGCTGTCTTTGTCTCCCTCGGGGAATTCACCTGGAACCACAGAGTGTGTTAGATGCGCTGTTGCCGCTGTCACATCTTCAGTCTGCTGTTCCGCGGCGGAGTTGATGTCGCCTGTTGGCAATGCGTTTACTGCGTCAGTGGGCAGAGCGGTGCTGACGGCGCTGGGAATCATTTCGACGGAGTATGGCGAGGTTGAAGAGAAGTACGTCGATTTTCAATTACAGCTTAATTCTATGAAGTACAAGGCATGTAGATATATCATGTGGGGGAATGCGTATATATGACGTAGAAGGCGCCGGGTACAGTGTATATCAAATTAATCAAGTTTCGGCTGACCAGATAAAGGGGATCGGATAATCGATCGGATAAAATAAAATATGCCATGAAGGTCTAGTTATGCTTGGTTTTTGTGCTGTTATTTTGGCTATGTAGATAGTGTTACGTTGCAGCTGTAGCTGTACCTGTCTATATATATATAACCAATAGGGTAGGGCTGGGTGGGTAGACATGACTGAATACCTGCTGTTATATGGTTATTCTTCTTACTCTCCCTTCTTCTTTTTTCATTTCTTCTTTCCTTTTCTATTATTTTCTTTTTTGTTCGAAAAAAATCATATCAATCAGATAGAGATCATGTGGAGTTGACTGCTGTTTACAATTGGCTGCGGGGAATTCATATTGACTTTCTACAACTCTATCCAAGACCCACTCTCCTGCACTGTCATCAACTAACGTCTCATGTCATCTGCATGGTCACATCCATGTTGATGTCAATCCTAAAACTGTCTAATTATACAGTGAAATAGACTGGCTCCCCCATGCAAGACATTTAATCTCACACACCTCATCTAGCCCAAGTCCCGTTCAACACATACACATCCATCCCTCTTTATACTACAACCATGTCCGATCCCAAATTCAACGACCTCCACGCCCACTTCCTCACTGAAGGTCTCCAAGTCCGACGAGAAGTTCTCGGCAACGAATACGTGAACAACGCATGGAACAACGCCAGCGAGTTCTCACGCCCGGGACAGCAGCTCATCACGGAATATGCGTGGGGTAATGTCTGGCAGCGGCCGGGGCTGGATCGGAAGCAGCGGAGTCTTCTCAGTGCGTATACACATTGCACTCAAATACAACATGCTGGAATATGGTGTGAAGATGGTTGCTGACAGATGCGACAGCGCTGGGAATAATCATCGCGCAGAAAGCGTGGCTGGAGTTGGCGTTGCATACGCGGGGTGCGATCAATAATGGGGTATCGGAGGTGGAGATTAGAGAGACCGTGCTACATGCGACGGTGTATTGTGGGACGCCGGCTGGGGTGGAGGCGATGATGGTTACGGAGAAGACGATCAACGAGATGGTGGAGAAGGGGGAGTATAAGCGGGTCGAGGCCTGATGTTTCATTTGATGGCTATTATGAAGTAGAATTTTGATGTTTTGGAATTTCTATTTTTCTATTGTTAATAGAGTTCTGGTCTTGAGTTGTGCAGAATATTGGATAAAATGTAGTACTCGTGTAGGTATATTCCAAGATTATGTAGTGAGGTAGAGATATATAATTCTGTTTTGTGTATAGTAGAAAACTCTGATGATGAACTTATTGCTGCTATAGTAGATAAAGAAAAAGTAAGTTCTAAATTCTCAATAAACCCTTTTAGATATAAGTAATTCTAACAATATAAGTCTTTTTATATTGCTTTTATCGACTGCCTCAAACCTCCAGGTGTACGGCTCATTTTCTTTTTACCACGGACAAGGAGAGTCTGATTGTCTAATTAATAAATAGCATTGCGATGGCCAGAAAGTGGTAAAAGAAGTGCAATTTTCCATAAAAATCAATGCATTATCATTCTAAACCTGAATACAAATCATATACTAACATTCTATACAAAACAGTCTTTCAATCTTCCAAAGCAGAAACCTCTGCCACCTCAACATTCGCCCACGTCTTGACATCCGTCAACTGCTGCACCGGTGGCTGCACTGGTGGCTGTGCCAATACCCTTTCAGTCATAGCTGCACTCAGCGCTCCCCGCGCCACCGCATCTGTATCTGATAGAGTGACCGAGTTAACACCCGGTCTGGCACCAGCCGCAGTGACCCAGTGTACACCTTCAGTAGGAACACCAACAGCAAATCGCCGCTCATGAGCCCGACCCTTGGAGTCAATAAGCTGGTACGGGGCGTTCGTCACGTCCAGACCACCAGTTTCATACCCGTCCACGAGATGCGGGCGGCATTGGCCTGACTTGAGGAGGTGGGCGAGCAGGTCATCAGCTGTGTTTCGCAGGTTGGGCTCTGGCAGACGCGCTTCAATGAGAGTCGTAACTCGGACGGTCAAGCCGGGGACCTGTGGGGAGTTGACGATCCATGCCCCGTCTTCGGGGCGGACTTCTGGGCGAGGACCGAGGACGTCGAGGATGCCTGCTTCGATGAGGGCGATCATCTGCTCGATGCGCTGGCGAGGGGGTCCGATGGATAGGTAGGCGTTGAGAGGCGTGTACCACCGGTCGAGGTGGTCGCGGTGTGAGGTGCCAGACAACCCGGCATGGTCGACGATGAGACGCACTTCGTTGCGTAGATCCCGCAGGACATCCAGAGCGGCCTTGAGTGGACCATCGGCGTTACCGAGTGAAGCTTCATTGGCGTCCTCGCGCAGATAGTCGAGAAGCCAGTCGCGCCAGACGCCGGCCGTGAAGGTCTGCTCGCCGTATGGCCGGACAATACGTTCCCACGACCAGCGGTTTTCTTCTGAAATGCCAAACTCCTCAAGGATCTGTGCCTCTTCTGCACTTTCTCGCGGGGTGGCCAGGAATCTAGCCTGGAAATCGGGAGCCTCCTTTCCGTGTTGTTTCAACAGAGCTTCGTAGAAGACTGTTTCCACCTCCTTTGCGACGAGTGGCCAGATCTCAGTCAGAAAATCTGGTGCATTTCCAGACTCGGAGCGCTTGCGGAAGTCGTTGATCACTTGGTCGGTGATGATGAGGGGATAGTGACGGCCGTATGCGCCCTTTGCGTTGTCACCGCGTGCTTGATATGGGATACCGCGACGGGAGCCAGCATATAGTCGGGGCTCATTGCCAGAGGGATGATAGCGCAGACCGTGGGATGTGCGGGTGAAACGACCACCACGGCCGATGGTCAACAGGGCCATGTAGTCGAAGAAGTTGAGGCCGAGTCCACGCAGGAAAACAGGCTCACCGGGCTGCAAGGAGGAAAGGTCGACATCCGCTGGGTTGGAGGGCGACAAATGACGGAGATTGTTTCGTGCAGCGTAGATGGCGAGCTGCTGCTGCTCGGGGTCAAGAAGCAGAGGCAGATGGCCCTGGGACAGAATCACCGCAGCAAGACCGGGAATGCTGCGGCCAGTTGAGAGAGTGAGCGTCTGGCGGCCATCACTGGCATTGTCCAGACGAACAGCACGGGCAGAGTGCACCTCCACCTCAACCTCGGGGGGAGCCTCGCGAACGACCTTGTTGAACACCCATTCGAGATAGTGGCCGTACTGAGCACGGGTTGGGTAGTCGTCCGGTCCCAGCCCGAGTTTGGCAGCAGCAGCCCATTTGTACAGACTTGGTCCCTCGCGGATGGGGCCTGAGCAGACAACACTTTCATCGGTGAAGAGTGTCACCTGGGATGTAACTGTGTTCATCAGCAGCTCGGACGACTGCTCAGTGCGCCAGACACGGCCAGCGCCTGGGTTTGAGGGATCGACGACGTGGACTGTGAGGCGTGTGCCTGGATTGAGGAAGTCTGGAGCAGAAGCGCAGAGACGTTCGAGAGTGCTGGTTCCACGGGGTCCCATGCCAACAATGGCAATGTGGGCGTGGGTGGTGCCGGAAGGGATGGCTGGGATGGTGTACTTCATGATGTCTAGAATGTAGGATGTCTGAATATTGATGTTGCTGTGTTGGATTTCATTCTATTCTGATCTATGGGGAGTTAGGCCATATATACATCTATCCTGAGCATGAAGTTGACATCTAGATCAAAAATATCGTGATGTATAGAATGACAGACTGACTGTACAGTGTCATCTTACATGCGCTGTCAGTAGAATTAGGGCTAGCAGATCTATAAAACACCTGCATACTGCATTACACTGCATACTGACAGTGCATACGTGACAGGACATTATAATGCAGATCTTATATGACCATCAGAATTCAAGACTTCTAGACTTAATGTGGAGCCATGCAGTAATGCTTATTATTCAAGTATTATTGTATTGTGCCGAAGTATTACCGTGGCAATTGGCTGTATAGCACAAGTGGCGTTGTGTTTTGAGAGAGTAAGTCATGCCATTCACAATATCTGTTTCTAGCATGACAGCTCTATTTACTATCTGGCTCCATAGTAGGACTTAGCCAACTTGATCGAAAAATCCGACCAAAAAGCCGCCGTCGGCTATTGCGGGATTCCAGCATTGCATGCCTCTATTCAGACTGTCCGATGTCCGCAATACCCGACTTCCGCGCGAGATGACTTTTTACCGAGTCACACAATCCAGTGATATTATACACCTTTTATCCAGTCATCCTCAGCCTTACAACAAATTTTATTGTCAACTTGAGAAACACACAACATGAGCCCCTCCCTATGGAGTCAAAGCGATCCTGAGGCTCAGGCGCAGACTCAGGATGAAAAGAACTACCTTTCTATGGGAGAAGGAAAATCGTTCCCCCCGGCTTTACCAGAATTGGAAGAATATGAGGTCACGTTCGACGGCCCAGAGGACCCCGAACATCCATACAATTGGAGTCTTTCTGTCAAGTATGCACGGCCAATTGCAATTGCCCGATCCGTATTAACCTTGCTCGTTCCAGACTATACATCTCCGTCATTGTCTGCTTCGGAACGTTTGTCGCATCATTCGCCAGTGCCATCTTTGCCCCGGGAACCGTTGACGTCGCTGAAACGTTTGGAGTGAGTTCTGAAGTTGGAATTCTAGGTACAACACTGTTTGTGCTGGGCTTTGCTTCTGGCCCGTTAGTCTGGGCACCCTCTTCTGAGCTGATCGGCAGACGATGGCCATTGGCTGTAGGCATGTTTGGCGTGGGGGTGTTTAGCATTGGATCTGCGGTTGCGAAAGACATCCAGACAGCCATCATCTGTCGCTTCTTTGCTGGCCTCTTTGGAGCCAGTCAGCTCTCTGTCGTGCCCGCTGTGCTTTCCGACCTGTTTAATAACATCCACCGTGGACCAGCTATTACAGTATACTCGCTTGCGGTGTTTGTCGGCCCATTCAGCGGTCCGTTTATTGGGGGGTTTATCTCGTCTAGCTATCTCGGCTGGCGATGGACGCTCTACATTCCTGCTTTCATGGCCTTTGCAATGACAGTCTCGGATATACTATTCGTCAAGGAAACCTATGCCCCGTGTCTACTCATCGCCAAAGCCGAAGCGTTACGACAGCAAACCTCCAACTGGGGCATTCACGCGAAGCAGGAAAAGGTCAAGATTGACTTTCAGCAGCTATTGGAAAAGTACTTTACACGGCCTCTGAGATTGCTCTTTACCGAGCCGATTATCCTCGTTATATCGCTCTACATGTCCTTTATCTACGGCCTCGTCTACGCTCTCCTCGTCGCATATCCGTATGTCTTTGAGTCGGTGTATGGAATGAATCCCGGAGAGGCCGGTCTCACCTTTATCGGCCTTATAATCGGCCAAGCGTGTGGTTGCGGCTTGGTCCTCTCACAGCAGTCTGCATATGTGCGCAAGTTGATCGAGAATAAAAATGTGCCTGTGCCTGAATGGCGACTTCCTTCGGCTGTTATCGGTGCTCCAGTCTTTACTGTAGGAGTTTTCTGGTAAGAAGCCCGAAAGAAAGAAAGGACGAACGAATGAACTAAGACAAAACAGGTTCAGCTGGACCAGCTACACCAGCATCCACTGGATGGTCCCAACTGCGTCAGGCGTTCTCATCGGCTTTGGCATTATATGCATTTTCCTCCCGTGCTTCAATTATCTAGTCGACTCCTACCTACCTCTGTATGTTGCCACCACTATAATCAGATATATATACTAACAGCTTGCAGAGCAGCATCCACCGTCGCCGCAAACATCATCCTCCGCTCCACCGTGGCAGCCGGATTCCCACTCTTCGCCAAGCAGATGTTCAAGAATCTGGGGGTGCAGTGGGCAGGCACGCTGATTGGGTGTTTGGCGGCTGTGATGATTCCGATTCCAGTGCTGTTTATGAAATATGGACCGTGGTTGCGGGGGAAGTCGAGGATTGAGCCATAGGGGTATCTTGTATGTGTCACAAAATATATGAGGCCATGTCGTGCTTTCAATGGGAAGTAGGTAGTGTTCTTATACTTTGCAGCGTATACCCTATCTTCTAGCCAACTTGTTGTTAATATAATGCTGTCAGAACGCTTCATCTCTGGTGCATAAAATGTTTCATAATACACGGATGCAATTATGAATTATGATCTCCAGACAAACTCTGCAGTCCAGAACGACCTATTGAATTCTCTGATCCTGGTAAGTTGGAGAAGAAACCGCCACTTTTTAATTAAAAACTGACACTTTGTTTCAGCCATGCAGATTAGCACTTTAACTTGACCAGGGTTTGATTTTCTCTGGCAGGGATTAAATAGCGCCACTCTAGGCTGCAGATCAGCGTGCAGAAGGGGAAGTATCTTGGCCTATCACTCAGGTTAAACTTAGGTAAGAGAAAACACTAAACGGTCGTATTTCTGCAAACCAGCTACTTGTTAATAACATCGTCTGATATTGGTCTAGGAACACGTCAGATCATTCAACGCTTAACGCATCTTGGCATGGCTTCTAGACACCAATGATGGATGCCTACAGGCCCATGTTGCCAGCTGTGCACAATGCAATAATGCCATTTTGCTCATTGGTGTGTCATTTAGAGTCATTTAGTCATTCCCGGATGAACGCCATGCTGATCCGACAGAGTTCACCCGAAATTACGCCGGCAAGCCGTTTTGCCTCCAGACGATTTGGGCAGTCTCATAGGTGTTGGGGTGATAGGTATGGGTTTCATGATGTACACACTAGCCTGCTGAGTCTACATGCTTCAACTGTCAGGAAAGGCAGTTCCTCTGATCCGAAGTGAGTAAAGTGATCTAATCTATACCCACTTCTGCAGGTTGGATATGCCGCAATTTGGAATATGGTGAGGAATTTTGCCTACCGGCCCGGTAGATCAGCTGCCATATAATGAGGTTCATATCGCCGTGTACATGTCATATCCTTTTCATATCTTATCTGTTATCATTAAGGCAAATAATTCATGATGAGTTCGTCTACACCGCCTGGCATGTTCATACTGGAAGACACAATGGCGCTGGAACGGCGAAGGGAGAGGAATAGACTTGCTCAGCGAAAACATCGTAAGTCTATACTCGTCGCTACTGTTATATTCTATCTCACTAACAGATAAGGCCAAAACGCCAAGGGTACAAAGGGAACGAGATCAAGGGCGCAGAGCAGCGAGTCCAATAGTGCAACAGAGCAGAACAACCTGGCAGACAATCATAATACCGATGCCAGCATAAGCCAGGATTATACCATGGATGCATCACATAACCTGGACATGCTTGCCCCTGGATACAGCCATATCGACATCGACCTGGCATCAACAACGATGCCATTGGACCTCTCCCTGCTATATACAGATACCGTGTTCCCCGACCCAAACAAACGTGAGTATCCTCCCACAACGACATGTCTCAAGCTAACAGGTATAGCCACCGTTTGCGCTACCTGCCACGCCTGCGCCCAGCCACACTACCTATCACCAGTAAACACACCCACCCAACCCATCCAACCTACAGATGCAGAAATTACACCGAGTACGAACACCACCTGGACAACCCCCCTGCACATCTCCGTCACCCGCGGCCACCTCTCCGCCGTTCGCCTCCTCCTTGACCGCGGCGCCGATCCCAACGCCCTCGACGGCGAGGGCTCCTCCGTTCTGCACACGGCTGTCCGCTGCGGCCACTATACGATCGTGCGCGAGCTCCTTCGGCATCACGCAAACCCGGGCGCCGTTGACGCGGCTGGCTGGCTGCCGCTACATTACGCCGCGGAGGCGGGGGATGAAGATTGCCTACGGGCGTTGCTGCAGAGTGGGGGAAGCAGTTAGTGTAGAGGGTTGGAGTCGCATAGAGCCATAAGCGCCATTTGGAGTGTAGATCAGCGGGCTGTTTTTTCTTCCTTAATGAAATGATGAGTTGTTATTTGTCTTGGTTATTGTGGAGTCGTATAAGCACTAGACTAAGTCAAGATGAAAGATCTAGCTTCGGATATTGTCCTCAAAGTAGACTAGCCACAAACACCCCAGTTCAGATGAAACGCAGCAGTAGACAGAATCTTGGCAAGAAGAAACATGGTGAAGTCCTCGCTAGGGCTCGGAATCGGAATGAAGCATTCCTAGTGCCGGGCGGGCCGCCGGAACCAGCTGATCTGTGCGCTGTGATTGGTGCGCGTGCGAGTGGACGCCACCGCCAAGACGGAATTGCAAGTATATAAGAAGCCGATCGATACTATATTCTCCGGCGGCCTCGTATTGGATCACGTCATGGTGCTTAAAGGGGTTAATGGAGTCGTGCATGCTTGAATTAAGCTTTGTCTAATGCAGACAGATTCCTGGTTATTAGTGCGAGATATATGTACATATATCCCTCAGATGTTTCGACTACATATCGCCACAGGATCCACTGGATAAGTGTTCTGCAGTACGAGGTCGTACTCGGTAGATCGTCACGAAGCCAGCAAGATGGCTAGATCGGCCCACGGGGTGCGTGTGTCGGCATAGAACCTGCATTCTGTGACACCGAAGTTCTCTAGAAGCGGCTTTTGTATGAGAATCGGCATGGGACATACTGGGATCGGCATCTGTTGGGTAGGCCGATCTCAGATGCCCAAGGCCGTGCAGATATCGGAGAACTGCCGACAAAAAGGGTCGGCCTACTATATCGGTCAAATACGGTCATGCCGGTCCTCACCTGAAGCATCCGGACGGGCTGAATTATGTCGTGCTGCTGGCGTTGATAAAGTTTAGTTAGACGGCAATTATCTAAATAGCCTTTCAAGCCAGGAAGCATTCCCCCTCTGTTGAACTGGTGACTGGGCAATGATCGTCCTATATCCGGTGAAGCAGTCTGAAACGTGGCCTGATATTGATGGCGCATAAGCCAGACGCCGGTAGGTCATGTGTTGGAATTGCGAACCCTGCTTGATTTTTATATTGATTTGCCTGCAAGGGTTCCTATCATGGACAGTAATCCACATCTCCGACACTCCCCGTCCACTCAAAATGCACCACATCAACAATCCTCCTCAGCGTGGCTGGTTTCAATAGACTCCGCGTGATGTCCGCCATCCACGCCAGATGCTGCTTCTCCGATAATCGACATATCGCATATCCAACGTCCAGCTGAGCTCGTGTTCGGCCAACATGCGGTCCGTCTGGCCCGAGCGTTCCGTATGGTTCCAACGCGTCAAGCAGATTCTGGTATAGATAGCCGTCCTCGACGGCGTGGTAGGTGCAGGCCTCGTACTGCGTTACGGAGGATACCTGCGTGCTCACTTCGTATACTTTGTGATGCGAGCTCATCACGGACCAGTTGCAGAATGCCATTACGACCAGTGCGCAGGTCTTGTTGGTGAGGATTGCTGTGGCTGCTCGTTCCAGGCATGATCCGACGAGGTAGTCGAGGTATTCGCACAGGTTCCCCCGTACGCCGCGTAAGACGACATTCTCGCGCTGACGCCGTGCAGTGTCGCTGCGCAGGTCGATCAGGTCGTTGATGAGCGCGCATGCCTGGCTTAGCACCGTCTTCTCCTCCACGTCTATCGTCTCCCCCGTATCCAACGACGCAGCAGCGACTGCGAAAAACAGCCCCAGATCCACGAACCGGTGCACTGTCAGCCCGTTCATCCGACTCCCGTACACCCCGGCCGGGATGAGATCATGCTCCCGCGCATGGTCACGGTAGTACCCCAGGACGCGAAAATGCAGCATCGACGACATCATATTGTCAAATGCCCACTCGGGGAATAAACCCGACAGCACGCAGAGTTTCAGAAACGCAACCGCCGCCGCCCCGTTCTGCTGGAGCAGCTGCAGCGTCCTGTCATCTGCGACCTCGCAGTAATCGCCGATAAGGATGTCGTTGCCGGCGTCGGCAATTGCGCGAATGAGACCATCCCGTGCTGGATCGCTGGGCACAGCCCCGAGGACAAAGTAGTATTTTGCATCGACGCAGAACTTCACATCCTCGGCGATGGGATAGATCTGGCGGTGGATGTCTTTGTGGGTGTCTGTTTTCAGGTTCGGGCGGCGATCCGGTGCGCGAATGGGTGGGATTGGTGTGAGCGATGCTGGTCCTTGACAGGTGTCCGGGGGTGGTTGGATATTCGAATTGGCGAGGATGAGCTCGTCGACGGCTTGTTTGAGGGTGGTGGGTGTGTACAGCGAGGTCGAGTTCCATTCGTTATCTCGCTCGAGGACGGCCAGGAGGGCATTGATGGTGTTGCGGATGGCGGTGCAGTTGGTCTGCGCCAGAACGGCAAGAATGTCTGCATTTTCTGGTACGGGGAAGAGGCCACGGCAGGAACATTCCGAGATGGGCTTATATGTTCCTGAAGCAAGATTCGTCTCCGCGCATGAGGGCGCAGATGTCCCGCCGAGAGGAATCTCGCCGTTGCGCAGGGAGTGTTGGAAGGACGAGGCCACGCGCTTGAGGGTTTCATATTCTGGGACTGGCGAGGAGATCGCCTGGAGAAAGAGTCTGGTCTGCTCGTCTAGACTGAGTGTGCTGTCTTGCTTTAGATGAGACAGGGACTCCATCCAGGCATTGATCCATGCCAGGTAGACGGCGACGGTGATGCTTCTCGTCGGTTGCGCAAGTGAATTCCCCATGATGGGCTACTGTGACAAGACGTATGCTAACGGACCCCTGCTTCCTATATACTCGAGGCGATCGGCGAATACGAACATTCTAGTTTTATCCAAATGAATCGCAACCATGGTCGAGCAGATTACGGTCGCAGGTGGAGAGGGCAGCAAACCAACCAGGCAAAACGACCTATCCAATGGGACTATCGAAGAGGGAAACCACACGCACACAGACTGTCTCCAAGTTTTCTGCAGTCTGAGGCGAGTAAAAGCGGGCTGGATTTAAAATCCAGCCGCGTTGGCTGACCTCATAATGTCGGTCAGGCTCCCAACAGGGCGGTTCTGGGCGATCATTCGTCTGCGGCAGTGGATCCTCAGCTGCAGAAAACTCTGCCTTGTGCGACTGCGAGGGATGGTTCCTGACCATCTCCCTAGTAGCGGTGTCGCCGAGTGACGAATCAGACGGCAGGTTGGCACTATTGCAGAACTAGGGTGCGATCTGTGCGATCGATCAAACAGGTCATACAAACTGATCGATCGCTGATTCGACCGCCTTTTCAGGGCACGATGCGGGCTACGGAGTCTTGGAAGCTGAAACATGTTGACAAACCGGCGGCCCTGCATGCAGATGATAGCTGATGGCATGGATGGCAGCTGAAATGCAGGTGGACGATGGCCATGTTTCTCGGTTTCTTCATGCTGATTAGGGTTCTGGTCTGTGTGCCCCTGGCCCCACCCGGATTTTATCTCCTTATCTAAACCACGTACTCTGATTGGCGGTGCTAACACCACTAGGCGTGCCGATCACTACACCCATCATTCTCCATATGTGATGATGCAGATGGAGTCAGCGGCGCAGATTCTCGCGTTTGGTTTAAAATACGGTCTCGCTCTTTTCCACATCATCCATCATGGCTAACCACACCATCACCATGGCTCTCCCTGAGTTTTCCCAATCTGTTAGCCTCGACTCACCGTCGATTGCTGTTGTTTTCCTTGGCCTCTGGTCTCTGTGGTATCTCTTCACCACCCTCCATGCCAGTGTTACCGGCGTCAAGGCCCCCTTTGTTGGCTATCGCGGCTTCTGGGAGCCGACCTGGCTGCTCCGGCTGCGGTTTATCCGTGGCAGTCGAGGGATCCTAGCCGAGGGTTACGCAAAGGTATGTCATCTCCCGCAAGAAATGATGCTAGATGGTTGATGATAGATGATATCCAGTTCAAAGATTCTATGTTCCAAATCCGCCGCGTGGGCACCGACGTCCTGGTCGTCTCGAGCAAGTACATGGATGAGATCCGCACTCTCACTCGCGATGCCACTGGTTCTGTGCCTCCGCTGGTCCAGGACTTGCCGGGCGAATACACGCACGGCATGCCGTTCTTGCGCAGCGACTTGCAGAATCGAGTATTGCAGCAGAAGCTCACACCGAATCTGCCGGCTTTGATTCGTGAAATGATTGATGAGCTGGATTTTTCGGTACGGACCGAAATGCCAGATACAGATGGTGAGCAGTTTCTTTTTCCTATCTTAATGGTCTCATCTAACATATGACCCATGTATAGATGAATGGTCAGAAGTCAACATCATGCCGATCCTCTCCCGCATCATCACCCGCATCACGTCTCGCGTCTTCCTCGGCCCAGAACACGGCCGCAACGAAGAATGGCTCAAGACAACAGTCGAGTATACAGAGAACCTCTTCCTCACGGGCATGGCACTGCGCTTCTTCCCCCGCTTCCTCCGGCCGGTCATCGCCCCTCTCCTCCCCTTCAAACACCACCTGAACAAGAATGTCGAGACAGCCCGTCGCATCGTGGGTCAGATCGTACGCGAGCGCAGAACCCTCCAGGCGGAACGACCAATGCAGTATACCAAACCCATGGATATTCTGCAGTGGATGATGGATTTGGCTACGGGCGATGAGACCTCGCCTGAGGATTTGGCGCAGCGGATGCTGATTCTCAGCGTGACGTCTATCCATACGACGACGTTGACCATGACGCAGCCGATTTACGATCTCTGTGCGCATCCGGAATTCTGGGATCCGCTGAGACAAGAGGTGGTTGATGTACTCCGTGCTCATGGTGGATGGACAAAGGGGACGCTGAGTGATCTCCGCAAAATGGACAGTCTGTTGAAAGAGTCGCAGCGCTTTGGGCCTGTCTTCCTACGTACGTCTTCTTTCCCAATACACATATGATACTAACAGAATAGTAACCTTCAACCGCATCCTCCCCAAACCAATCACCCTCTCCAACGGCCTCTCCCTCCCCGCCGGCATGCGCGTCGCCGTCCCCTCCAACGCCATGCTCAACGACCCCTCCAAAGTCCCCGGCGACAACGACCCCTCCACCTTCGACCCATTCCGCTACTCCCGTCTCCGCGAGAATAACCCAGAAAACAGCAACCGTCACCTCCTCGCCATGGCTGACTACAACAATCTCGCGTTCGGGTACGGCAAGTTCGCCTGTCCGGGCCGGTTCTACGCCGCGTACGAGATGAAGATGATGCTTGCGCATATGCTTGTGTGCTATGAGTTTCGGTTCCGCGATGGGGAGTCGGCACGGCCGAGGAATTTTACGATCGACTCGGATATGTATCCGGATCAGTCGGCGAGGTTGTTGATTCGGAAGAGGAGGCCTGAAGAGGGGATGGGGGCGCTTTTGAGTACTGTTCCGGCTTGAGATGTTCAATGCCTGCTGGCTCTGAAGATTTGACGATTATGATGGTTCTGTGTTTATTTACATCAGACAGATGTGTCTATTTCGGATACTCATCGGTAAACAAATCCATCCAGTATGCAATTGCCTCACTCCGAAAGTCATCCGTCTCAGTTCGCATCAGCCGAGTGGCATTGACGTCAAACACGACAGCACTGCGGTCTTCCAGGCTATACCTGGGCCACGTTTTGGTGCCATTGACTGCATCTGTCAGCATTATATCTATATGAACCCGTCAAAATCACTTACTCGGGATGTTATTCGGGCTGAGAGTATTCACAAAACTAATCACCATACTACTCATCAAATAGCTCAATGGCTCAAACGTCTCCTTCTGATCAGCCTGGTCTTCAGGACTAAGTGACTCGGACAGCGTAACGTTGTGGAAGAAGAATGCAAGGTCATCCTGTTGCTGTGCGCCGTACTCCCACCATTTCGCGTGGAAGAGCACGTCGTAGATGTATGTGTAGACGTCGACGCCATGCTTCGCCCACTGTACCAGTTAGACATGTCTATACTTGTCCAGAGATACTTACTGCATGGCTTGCCAGTCGCCGTCCGGCCTGCATGACCTTGTCTCCGTTATACGCGCTGGAGCGCTTCCACTGCCATCCCAGTCCTGTGTTATTTTCTGGTCGTCCGTCTAGGGTTGATGGGATGCCTTGTGCTGGGTCATCAGGGTAGAGCTGTGCGATTTTATGTGCGGTTTCATTGCTCAACCCGTCATGGGCGACCATATCCATGAATTGGGCTGTTGTGTTGATCCCCCCCACGCCGTAGTACTGCCATGTACCCTCGTCCTGGGTCGTGCCGAGGAGAATGGGCACCTTGACAAAGTGTCCTGCATTGAGCTCTCTTGAACCTAAGTCTTGGAGAAAGTCCCCGTCGACAACGGGGTTAGGACGGTTGAATGCCGTGATATCACTGTCAAAGACGGCGGAGAGGGTATCTGCGTCCACTCCCCGCAGACACGCAAGGGTATCAACCCCACCCGTACAGTTGGTCGCATTGACAAAGCCATCATATACCGGCTGCCACTCATCAGCCGCGACAGACGGCCACATGAGCGTCGGACTCCCACTCTGCATCATCGCCGCGCGAAACAGGCCCTCGTCACGCCCACCATACGCAACAAGCTGCATCCCAACACTGGCCGCCCCCGCCTCCTGACCCCAGACGGTAACCCTGTCCGGATCCCCCCCAAAGGCGTAGATATTTTCCCGTATCCAACGAAGCGCGAGTCTCTGATCCTTCAGACCCAGATTCGCGGCGCCTTCCTGCGCGACTTCGTTCCCGTACAGAAAGCCCCAGTAACTAAGACGGTAGTTCAGCGTGACGCCGATAAACTCCTGTCCGTTCTGCACGCCAACCTGGACAAGGGACGTCATGTTGAGACGCGGGTCCCGCGAGCCTCCATGCTTGAAGAGACCGCCGTGGATGTACACGACGACAGGAAGCGGTTCTTTCGAGACCGACACGTTGGATGCCCGGTAGATGTTGAGAGTCAGGCAGTCTTCCGATACGTACTCTCCTAGCACCTGCTGTGTGGGACCGTAGCCATAGCACATGTAGCCCATTTCCGTGGCGTTTCGCGGCTCACTCCATGATGTGTTTAGGGGCTGGGGATCGCGGAAGCGGAGGTTGCCTACTGGTGGCTGGGCGTATGGGATGCCTTGGAAGTAGTCCTGGTGCCATTTGGATGTGTGGGCTGTTTGTTAGTATCTAGTTTTAAGGGGATGTATAGGACATACTGCCGTAGTAGGTTCCATTCTTGGTTATAGCTGTTGGGACGTTATTGGTAGTATTCAGGGTCAACGCAGAGACTGCGCTGGCCAGAAGGACACTGAGAGTACAGACAGTGTGCATGCTGACTGTTGAAGAATAGTTGATCAATGCTACATAGATCATACTATTTATACGACCATTCCCTTTGTATTATAGCCCCACTATTACCTACAAGGAATAGAGTAACTACTGCGGCTGTGCTGCTTGCACAAGTATGCATACGTATATCACACACTGCAAGTAACAAGCGCCTTTATTAACAATACCCAGTCATGGTAGAAAGAAAGTGGAGGTGATATTGAGTTAAGAAGAGAAAGCCGCGTGGCCCTCATACTACCGGCTACCGAACCTTGTTGCCGATAGACTTTATAGTTCTTTTTGGCTAATCATTTTGAGTTATGAAGTGAGTAAGCGGTGTTTCAATTACCCTATTGGGTTAGGGTCTTTTGCATAGATCTTGGCACGGTTTAGATATTTACCTTTGGGGGTGATTTGGACGCTCCCCTTTTAGAGCAGGTAAATACAAGATAAGGAATATCAACTATAGGTAGCTATGGTGAGAGGAAGAATATGTTCTGTCTGTAATGGGGGGATAGATGGCATCTATGACCCTGTCTATCTGTCGGAGTGGTGAGGAAGCCAGGCACACTTCATCAAAGTGGATACTGCTGATCTTTCCACAGCCTTGGATCTTGAATTCATGCTGCCTGATCGGTTGATATCCGGTGTCAGTACTATGCATGCAGGGTAATAAAGTAGACGCTCATTGGTTGCACTGTCTATCCAAGTGCTACGCGTTGTATTGCGTTGTCGATGTAGATATATTTGGCAGAAGTGGGTTTTAATTTATGTCGAAGATACATATATGAAGGAGCTCCTGTTTAAGGTTGTCATTTCTCAACTGCAACTGACATGGCTTCTTCATTGCTGAAATCTGCCCTTTTGGGTCTTGCTGCTGCATTCGTGGTTGACGCTTCCAGCCCTGCCGTGCAGAATACCTGCGACCAGATCAACTATCGAAAGTCGGTATGCATCATCATCCTGATAGTCTATCTCTTCTGACCTGTTCAGTGGAATGTGCTTAGCGACGATGAGAAGCACGAGTTCATTCAAGCCGAGCTGTGTCTGATGCACCATCCACCTGTTACTGGCCTTGTCGAGAATGCCACCAGTGTCTGGGATGAGTTTGCCAATATCCACATCACCCAGGGAAACAACATCCGTATGTCCCTTTCTTTCAATCTGTAAACATAATCTAACTATATCAGACTACGTCGGCCACTTCCTCCCCTGGCACCGCTACTACGTGCGCGCCCACGAACTCGCCCTCCAGAACCTATGCAACTACACCGGCGCCCACCCCTACTGGGACGAACTCACTGATGTCAGTAATGCCAACGTCGCCGCTTCGTCCATCTTCGATCCAGACACCGGATTCGGCGGAAACGGCACAGCCAGCAACAACAGCTGCGTGGCAGACGGCCCATTCAAGGATATCGTCCTACACATGAGCAACCACCACGCACGGGGCAATAACTTCTGCCTCTCCCGCGGTCTCTCCCAAACCAGCCTCGAGATGGAAGTCGCATCCAACGTGGAGAAATGCTTCGGATACAAGAACTACACGGACGCCTGGTCCTGCTATAACAGCAATGGACCCCACGGCGGTGGCCACGGCGCGGTCGGCGGGCTGATGGCTGATCCGATTGATAGCTGCAATGATCCGCTATTCTTCCTACACCATGCCTATCTTGATAAGCTCTGGTGGGAATGGCAGATGGCAGACTACCCGTGTCGTCTGTATGATATGGGTGGGAATAATACCGCGCCGGACTCGATTCTCGATCAAGCGGGTCTGTCGCAGCCCGGGGCGGATATTCTGGATTATAATGGTGATCCGGGGAGTGTGACGACTCTGCATCATAATTTGTGGATGAATTCGATTGTGGCGAATACGACTGTTGGGCAGATTATGCAGCTGAATGGGTCGGTGGTTTGTGCCGAGTATGTGGTTGATGAGAGTGCGAGGGTGTATAACACGAGTGTGCGGACGTCGGGGCATTATGTGGATCCTACTGTTTAGTTTGACAGGAAGTGTATATAAGGGAACCGGTGATTATCCTTCATGACATCCCTAAGCAGGTCTCAGCCCCATCCGGCTCAAATTGCCACTGGCATGTATGCGCAGAATGTCGACATCCAATTCAAACACATCTCGCGGGTTCTGACCAGGACTCGGTCTTCTGCCAAAGACCATCCGTCGGGTCAGTCGGATTTTCTGCGTTCCTGGCAGCGTCCCGGCTGGAATGGGGAAGACTTGCTGTTTCGCTTTCAGATAAATGTCCTAAACTACCATTATGTATGGACGTACCTCTCTCTGTCCAAACCGGGGCGTCCCATCTCTGCCCAACGTATACGATTCGACAAAACCATTAACCTGGTTTGTCCCGGCAACCTGGCTCCACTTGGTGATGATAACTGCGTGAACGTCACCAGCGCCCCCCACAATCCAAAGATTCATGTCATCACGAAGACGTCGAAGAGGTTCCCTCCCTGATTCAAAGACCAAGGGTGGCATTAAGGCACCCGGTTGTTGGATCATGAAATGAGCCACTTTTTTTGATCCAACATATGGACCAGAGGTAAACTCAATCACTAATAAACCATTTCGTTAGCCATATAACAAGGGATCTAATGAGATATGAAAGCTCACGAGTATTTCCCAGCCCAGCAAGTTGAAAATGCTCATCTATGGTAATGAGCCCCGATGTCACCCATTTGGCTAAAGCAGAGTAGCACCATTTTTGATCGCTGCATTCGATGGCCGTTGTCATGGTTCTCAGTTGAAAGACTTTTGTACTTGAGTTGTACGAAAAGCTAGTTTTAAGATCTCCATCTTGTAGAGTTTTGACTATTTCATCTACCCATTCAGAGCTAATCTCAGTGAAAATGAGTATTTGAGGTGTTGCTGTAGATTGGGACTGAGATATTTGCCGTATGGTATAGGCGCAAAAGGCAGCAGCATTATTGAATTCAGAGGCTTGCTGGTCAATATCTTCTGCCTGTGCGTCCATTTGGCAAGTGAATACAATAGAACGATATCCTGTCGGAATCCTTTGGGCTATCGATAGGCTGGCAGTATTGTCGAGAGATCCCGATTTCCATCTGGATATGCATCACATGATGATTATCTCGGGTCTGCGTCATCCATACGCATTCTATATACACTTAAATGTCCTATTCTGGAATCTCCCCATTGATAATCCTCCTCGCAATATTCACATCATAAACTCCATCCACATACCCTTCCGGTCGTGTATACCAACTCATAACCCTACAGTCCCC
This sequence comes from Aspergillus wentii DTO 134E9, assembly GCF_001890725.1. Taxonomy (NCBI): domain Eukaryota; kingdom Fungi; phylum Ascomycota; class Eurotiomycetes; order Eurotiales; family Aspergillaceae; genus Aspergillus; species Aspergillus wentii. The sequence continues at coordinate 4,155,956 of NW_024467833.1, forward strand.
ATGCCCCCCATCAACACTCATAAACAACTGAAACGCATCCGTAAACTTCACCCTCCACTTCCACCAGATTTCAGTCTCATCTACATCCGCTTCCCCGGGCACGTGGTACTCCACTTCTGCATCTTGCAACGCTATAGCCCAGCTTGATTTAGCCAAGCAGTGTTGCAGAATCACAGTCGAGTCGTGGATGGACCGCTCGTCGAGAATGGCGATCCAGTTGGGTGAAAGCTGGCCTTCGGAGTTTGTCTTTTTGAGTTCCTCGATGCGGGTGCGTGTATAGCTGCGGAGATCTCTATCGGAGGTGCTTTTGAAGCCGGTGGTGAAGGGTGCGATGGGCGGGGTGGTGCCCCATTCGTCGATATGCTCTTGGTCTGGGGTGCAGATTAGAGTGAAGATGGGAAGGTTGTCAAAGGCAGTGGTTATTGTTGTTAGGAAGTTGTTGATTGTCTGGTAGGTCAGTATGGGTTGTTTATGGTGGTGTTGTGGGAATACCTTGGCTGGGATGTCAGCAGTGCAAAACAAGAATACTGAAGTCATGTTGATGGTATAAAGAATTGAAGATAGAAGGTGGAATTGAGTAAGTATTCTTAAATACATGACACCCCACTGCACAGCCATGGTACAGCCACACAGCCTATCTATAGTTCGTCATGGGCATAAAGATCAGGACAACAGTCACATAAATGCACCTCCTCGAATCCATATGGATTCTGCAAAAACTAGCGATCTCGAGCCGTCCCAATTGCACTCACAAACATCGGATCCAGCGGTCTTTGATCAATTCTTTTGAATCAGCTGGAATGAATTCATTTAGAAACCGGCGCATCTCATCCATCACAGCAGATGATGCCTCTCTGCTTGGAATAACACCCTCTACATCTTGTATTCTTTCTAGGAATTTATGCTCAATTAAAGAAGTCTCTTGTCACATTTTTCTGTCTGTTATTGGCAGTGGCAGTGGTGCTGCGTTGCCATCGGATAATCAGCTAGATATGCATGTAGATGTAACATGTTCAACAGAAGCTGCAACATGATTCAGCTGCTGAGACAACATCAGTGACAGGTGATCTGATTATTAATATTCTAGCTGCCACGGTGAAGAATAAGAACAGTTTGGCTGCTATGAATGTAGGAAAGGATAAGCTGTGATACATCTTCCATTATCGGATGGACTGCGATCCACTACTATTTGTGACATCAGACAGAAGTCCATCTCGTGTCTGCATGAAAGTGGATACAGTCATGCAAGCAACATATTCAGTTATGGATCTACACTGCCAATCCTCGATAATTTTACTAACTCTAAGTCCATGCATGCTGCATACTAATGCAGTCGTTCGTCACCATCACATCGCTACATTCTTTCTTATATGCCCCGTACCCCAGATAAAATTGCAGAATCTGTTACCACCCCACGCCTCACATCTCATATCGCCGGCGCATCATGGGAGTTCCCGCCCACGCAATGCTGCGGGGTCCGACTGACAGACCAAGAGATCAGCGAGGACAACTTCAAAACGGTGCAGAAATGGGCACTGGAGAGTTATGCTGTATATGAGAAGTTGGCGGGGAATGATGGGTTAGCAAGGGCGCTCAGTGTGCGGATGCCGCTGTGTGCGTCGTTTCATACGTATCGTATTAGAGATGATAAGCCTACGTTTGCCAAGATGGAGGTGACGAGGGGGTTGAGTCCGGGGTTTTTCCGGCGGGGAGTGAAAGAGCTGGCGGAGAAGTATGCGATTAATGTTAGGTCGAATGGAGGGCTGAAGGATGCGTATGAGCATCCTGCGCCGGTAATCGATACAGACGCTGCCATGGGGCCACTGATGCGGTTAGTGAGGATTAAAGGGGCGAGAATGTATACGGACGCCATTGCGGGGGATCTATGCACGCAGGAAGCGCATTTGTTGAGAATGTACCGTGCCGATGCAATCGTGAATGCGACAGGCCTTGGAGCGAGAGACATCACCTCTAAGAAACATTACCTACGAGGAGCCCTGCTGAGAGTCTTCAGCAATGACTCAGGCTTTGCAAAGATCGAAAACTCCATCATCGTTGCGGCTGATGCTGGCGCAGACGGGAATACAGCAACATTGCATTCATCATACCTACCAGCCCCTGCCATATTAGGTTTAGCGTATACTACGAGGATTACATGACACCATGCAGGGTCTGAGGTCACTGAGGTAGGCAGTAACATGCCTTGACTATTCTAGCTCTGTAGGCCCAATTGAATCATCAACTGTAGATGGAGTGTCATCTTAGGCCCGTTCTACTCCATGAAAACAGATGTTCAAATTCCATTTCCAAGAGAGAACTGACTAATTCCCTTGCCTTGATCGGAATTCTCATCTACAACACTAGTCAGCCAGCCAAGGAGGTTTCCCGATTTCCGCTGTGGGGTAGACCCACTGTGTGAGCGAGTCATGTAGCACCGACATCTCCGAGCTAATCCGGCGCTTGTCATTGGTCTATGTTACTCTCTGTTTGCAGGTTGCGGTACTCTCCTCTGTAACCTGAGACTGTAGACACTTGCACCATTAACTACGTATAGTAAATGGTGAGGTAATGAGGCAGATCACGTTCGCAAAACTTCGTTTCCAGCATCCATTTGCGCCCGGAAAGATGTTATAGAAACAGTGACATCCAACCAACGTTGGTTTTTTACTGTAACTTCGAATAAAGTTTTCAAGAGCAGATTCTGTTACTGAGATACCTTTCTAAGGTAGACGATTGCTATAAGAAGGGTCGGAGGACTTCTCTGCTGAACTGGCTGGACAAGATCATAATCTATCTGCGATAAAGTACATTCAGACAAGTGAACATCATCCACCATGGCGGGTATCAACACAGCAGGGCGGCACCCAGGTATTCTCTCCAAGGCATTTTGCTTTTGAAATATCATACTTACTCCTACTAGCCCCCCAGAAAACTGCGGACTGGTATACCAAGTCATTTACAATGCCAAATGGTTGGTTTGCCCTGGAATATCCTTGGGTTGCTATGAGTACTCATGATTACCCTAGGATGTCCGATTGACAACCCATTGCATTCCAACAAGATCCAGCAGAAAAATGGCAACACATACAAAATATCACAGATCCTGCAGGATAACTATGTGATGGACCAGATTGCTCATCTGGACCGTGAGCGTATCCCTGAAAGGTCAATTTCTATCCACCCGACTTGGAACAAAGCAGAGGCTGATACTTGGATATAGATTCGGGCATGCTAATGGATGCGGCGCCTACGGAGAGTTCACGGTGACCAGTGACGAGATCCAGAAGTATACCTGCGCCGACTTCCTCTCCGAAAAGGGTAAGAAGACACCCTTGTTCGCTCGTCTGTCCACCACGTCGGCATTCCGGGGCTCTGCCGACACGGTCAGAGACACCAGAGGATTTGCGTTCAAGTTTTACACCGACGAAGGCAATCTGGACTGGGCCTTCTTTTGGCCGGTATGTAAATGAAGCCCACGCATCCTGTTTACAACAGCTTCTTATGCAATACCAGGGCGTGTTCTCTATCTGGGACAATGGAAAAATCATCACCAACAACCACGTGACCAAAAAGTGTCCGTGGAGTGGTCTTTCAGACCCCAACATGCACTTTGACTTCATCACGAAGAACCAGGAGGCGCTTAATTCGTCAATTCGACTCCACAGTGATGATGGAACCCCGAGGAGATACAATGATATCACAATCCGCAGTCTGAACACGTACATGTTTGTCAAGGATGTATGCAACGCCCCTAAACCACTGCCTATCTGATATCCGCTGACATCGTACCTCCCTAAGTGCCAAACATACTCCTATGTGCGAATCACTTTGGAGCCGGCGCATGAAATCCACACGCCCTTCACCAACGCCGAAGCTGCTTCTCAGGCTGGCCTTGACCCTGACTACCACACTCGCAGACTGTACAAACAGATCTCAAACAACAACGATAAGGTGGACGAGTACAAAGGTCGACAGGCGGAGCTGAATGCAAAACTCCAGGGTGGCAAGCTCTCAAAGGCAGAGCAGGATAAAGCCAAGGAAGAGATCAAGAAACTTGACGATGCTATCAAAGGCATCCATTGGCCCGAGTGGATTGTCAAGGCGCATATCATCCAACCAGAGGATGTGCCGAAGGTGAAGGTCAATATTCTGGATGCCAGCAAAGTCTTCCCCAAAGACCAAGACGATATCATCAAAACGATCGAGGTCGGCCGGCTCCAGCTGAACCGGCTCCCGCTCAACCAGTTCGCCGAAGTTGAACAGGCGGCCTTCTGTGCGGCCAACGTCGTTCCGGGTTGGGATATTGCCCCTGATCCGAGTACGTGAAATCTGCATTCTCTCTCTCTTTTTTATCTCAGTCAATTGCTGACAAAGGACAGTCCTCCAAGCCCGTATCTTTGCTTACCCTGACACCCAGCGCCATCGCCTGGGTGTCAACGCCGAGCACTTGCCCGTGAACCGCCCCAAGCATGCATGGAACCCGCTCCGACGCGATGGGCCTGCTGCTCTGTTCAACTACGACGATGTCCCTACCTATGTGGCGGATTACAATGGCGCCAAGGCAAAGGAGGGGACAAACACCGCCGATATGATCACCAACCCGGAGCCGTGGCTGGACGCAAAGGACCAACACCCCACTCCAGTAGTGCCACTGTGGGACAAGAATGGGAGCTTTGACGTCACCAGAGGCTTAAACGAGTGGGCGGAACAGGATCCCCTCGAGCAGCCATGGGACTACTACATCAATGACCTTGCCGGTCCTCCACCCAAAAAGCATGCTAACCAGAAGTACGCGCACATGGCGAGGACAAAGGGAATCCACTACCGTCAGTGGGCGCTGGTGGAGAATTACGCCCAGCACTTGTCTGCGGTCCGGGAAGAGCTTCGGGAGGCCACCTATGGTAAGAATCTTAAATGAGGCGCATGGATCGCAACAGTTGCTGACAATGTTGAAAGCTATGTTTCGGACGATGGATGATCAATACCGGACAGATAAGAGTCGCAAGTATCACAACCTGGGCGACTTAATTCAAGAGCGCACCAATGAGGTGATAAGCGAAAAGAACAAGGTCAAAGACAGTGACTCTGAGGGCGACGATGTCCCCGTCGGCCCTCGCAAAGCCACCCTTCCGTTGCTGGGAATCTCCCCCGCATCGGTGCGGCCAAACGAATCGGAGCTGCCAAACTAGATTGGATTCAAGGGCTATACTGCTTTTTGCTTTCGTTCGGTATTGTTTGCTTTGTGTCGAGGAACTAATATAATGTCTAATTTAACCTGCACGGATGGAACGTTGGATACATTCGATGACTCTGACGGTTGCCTTTCTGGCTGTGCTTTTATGAAAGGATCCAGATGGTCACAAGATATGATATTAATCGAATTCAGCATGGCTTTATCCATCAATCATAGTACATATGAAGGTAGAACCTCGGTGTATCACGCTGAAAGAATAGTACTTGTATTTGAATATGGACACTGCCACCCATATCCTTGGCTAGTAGACTGTCCTTCCTATTCAGTTTTATATACTCTACGAGAGGGGTAAGGCTCTACTATTACCGATATATAGGTTGGCCAGCATGGTTTTGTTCGTCGATAGTCGCCCGTAATAACATCGACAGGGCCGTACTTGGCCTGGTTGTACATGTGGATGCCCAGGCCGCTTATATCGATTAGCATCAGTCTTGTATGGAGAGGCACTTTATATACTAGCTGCGCCTTAGCAGTTGGCGATTCTCACTGCTCTCTTAGGTTGCATGTCCGTGATAAATATTGCTGGCTGTTAATTTGAATATCTGAAGAGTAAATAGATGTTTGTCATTCCAGACACCCTTGATTTATACCTCCTGATTGACTGTTACACCATCATTCATAGCATACATAAATGCACGACATAAGTGCACGACATAAGTGGAGACGGCAGTGCAGTATAAAAAGCGTATCCCCCTTCTATTTAATAATGTTTAACACCCCGTTAGAATAGTTCACTCTTTGTATCATGGCAGTCAATTACTGCGTCCCCGATGAGGCGCGTCAACTCTTTAAACAGGGGTCTGCCATACGAACTGCAATCGCTGATGCCAATCAACCGGCACCTGCAGAGTATCTCCGCCATCGAGGCCTTGGGGGCGACAATACTGAATTATCGTCTGACGAAGAGACATGGGATCTCAACTACTGCTCCCAATGACTCGTCCGCTCCTGCGGGACTTATAACAGCCAGGTCTAGAATGAGCTGTGGAAAAGACACAAGCCGCTGACTTTGCGTCATTGCCACGCCATGCTGCCCAATCTATACGAGAATGACCAGTGGGATTTGTCTAATCCTGCGTTTCTTAAACCCCACTTGGCGAAGAACCTCGGTGCGGAGTTTATCTTAGTAAAGACAGTGACGCAATTCCCTGGCAAGCAGGTTCATCTGGGGTATCTAATGGTGCTGACCAGCCTGTGTGGTCGGACGAACTCTCGGTTGAAACTGTGATGCGCTCGAACTATATAAGACCGTCTTGTGTTGAAATCTTGTTTTAAAAGGGAGAGATCTACTATTTAACCCGCCATCATGCTGACTTTAGTACATATGACCACAAGGTTCCGGACTTCTTTCTTTGGTGACTATTGCATGTGAATGCAGCGTCTCACTTTACAAGACAAAAAACAGGTTCCGTTCGCATCAGGTGGTGGTTGGCTCATCTTCTATGCTGATTGGGAGTCGCAGCCTAAGGGAGAATTGATTATCCTCAATACCAGCGATTTCTCGGGGCCTATTGCCATTGCGCAGCTGCCCTACGTGCTGCATAGTCAGGTCCATGACAATTGGGCCCAAAGCCTAAGCCTCACACGGCCTCTGCCCCCATTGACTGGCCCGATTAAGGATGCTGTGTCATCCAATATTCACAGCTACACAAGCTTGCATGGGACATGGGCGGCAATCATGTCTAATCAGAGTCGACCGGCTATTCTACAAGCTGAGCAGCTGTACAAAACCATGTTTACCTAGTACGAAATGCATTCCTCATTATCGATACGTGTCCTATTTACAGCATTCACCAAAGCGGCAGATCCGCAGTGTTGACGTAGTCAATATTCTCCCCAGTTGTCTCAATGCGAGACAGGCAAGTTCCAAACAGGCGATCCCAGACGCGAGTCTGTTTCCCATAGTTATAACTCGACTTCCAACCCCGGCGATGGTGTAGATCGTGGTCCTCCAGCATTAACTCCATCCCAAACAATCTGAGAAACCAGGTCCATGGATTTATGGCAGTGACGGCGATGCGCAGCCCACTATGGCCGAGGATCTCAGTGAAGACGATATATTCCTGACACACCCACCATTCATAGAATCCCAGAGGGAAGCCCATGAGTTTCATGGTGCCGTAGGTCATCATGGGAACCCCGACGATATCGAAGAACTCCTGCACCCGGTCGGCATACGCTGTCAGCAGCGGGTTGGGGTGTTTGGTGAGGTGGTGCGTGCGATGGAACTGCCAGAGGCTGTCGGTCTCGTGCATCGATCGATGGAAGAGATAGTACCAAAAGTCCAGCACCACGGCGTAAACCCCCGTCTCGAAAAAGAGCCATCCCCACCGGATAGAGGAGGGTGCCTCCTCAGGCCGATATGCCAGGAGCACAGTCATGATCGGACGGAAGATCATGACGGATAGTACAGACTGGACGGTTTCTGAGACGCCCACGTCGGGCACACCATCCCGGGGATGCTTATCACCGTCCAAAAAGCCGTGCAGGTGACCCAGGCGACGAAGGATATGCACTTCATGGACGGAGTTGAATGTCAACGCCACATGGTAGAACAGAAAGACCATCCATGGCGAGAGGTTCGAGGCAGTGTAGTTGACGTAGAGTTGGTGTAGTATAAGTGGTAGGAAAGCATGGACGATGACGTATCGATGGAAGTGCCATTCTTTGGCATAGGGGACTTTGTCTGTCTTTTCATGAACGGGAACAGCTTTATCCTCTTCGACATGGTGAACATTCAGGATCTCCAGCATCCAATGGCCTCGATTCCACGACTTTCGATCCCAGGACCGCCATGTCGACTTCATAGAGTCTTTGGGGTTACGTGCTGGAATTGCCATCTTTAGGTGCAGAAAATTGATAAAGAGGAGGGCTGGTAGAGAAAGGGTAAAGAAGATAGATCTATCGGTGTTTCGTGTGGAATCCCGCCTCTACATATATCTCCAGTATCCTAGGTAGCATGTGAAGTCTCGGTTGGCTTGCCACTTGGAACTACTATAATGTCTGAGGCGATGCGATCAACCTGATGACTTGTGGATCTACGCTCTGTGTTTCTACAATTCTCCAGTTTTATTCCAGAGATAGCTATACCAGTCTCCTGCAACCATCACAATCGATCTGTGATTCACATTCATTGATATTGTTTAGAAGGGTACAATATTGGTTTTAAGAAATATAGCAGATTATTCACTGCCTGTAGACCTTATAAAGATGCCTAATCAATCGGCTAAGACAGTTGGGCGGGGATATTCCCCCCACTCCACACATCCGGCCATGGGAGATCATCAGAAAGGATACCAAATTTAGTAAACGTTGCGAACCAAACTTCGGCCGTAAGATGAATAATCAAACTACTCTACTTACTGTACTCTACTGGATATGTACACTATCAATGAATCAGACTTATGTTCCGGTCTACCTTTACTGTGTTGAGCAGGTATTTATGACAGCCGAGTAGTAGGTAGATTAGATCTCCTGTGGTAATGGTCATCCACCTAAGACCTCAGCAGCCCATTTCAAACAATCTCAAATTTGAGGTATAACTAGGTCATGCAGGGGCCATCTTAAGTACACCCAGCACCCACCCAACCATCAAGTCCATAAGCCACACGCCAGCTGGTTAGTAATTCGGTGGGTGACTATCCCTGCTGTTGTATGTTTTTCTTTCTTAATCTTTTTAGATTATGTTTGGTGTTTCTTCGATCTAGTCAGTAATCGAAGATTGTTGAGACGAGTCATGGTTCATAATCTGCAGCATGTGAAGTCAAGAACGGCATTTTCGCATAGAACACCTTAAACCGCACTGAAAGTATCAGCCTATGTACATGGTCACTTTTTCCCATGAATCCATCGCCCCATCCATCGGTCATTCAACTCCTTGGCCTCATTCACCAGTCCCAACTCCAACAACAGCTGGATCGATCCTCGAGCGGCGGAGTGCAACGATGAGCTCACCCACGCGTGCGTGGGTGCAGTATGCTCGCCAATAAAGATGGTATTGTGTTCTGTCTGGTGGTAGGCGGGGATATAAAGCTTGTGCTGCGCGACATCCGGTCGACACCAGGCTGTAGCAGTATGCTCATCCTGCAACCAACACAAACGCTCATAATGACCGGTATACAGATCCCTCACATGTTCACCATGCAAATCAACAATCGAATCGAGCACCGTCTGGACGTGCTCTTCGTCGGAGAAACTCACAAGTCGATCACTCCAGTCTCCTCCGCGGTAGTGCATGATCAATCCGGGACGAGACTCGTTCAAGCCATATACAGGATAGTACAATGCTCCGACGGGCTCGCTGGGTGGTTTTGAATAGCCACCAAAAATGGGCTTCTCGCCCTTCTCCCAGAATCTCTCGGAGAATAGCAGGGCAACCTTGCAGGCGGACTTGAACCGCAGTCCGGCCTCGCTGATGGCACGACCCAGAACGGAGGAAAAGGTGGGCAGGTCCATGAAGCGGGTCATGGTGAATGGAACCGCCATGATGGTGTAGTCGTATTGTTTCGATTCCGCCGTTCGGTTGCTGACACTCGGATACCAGGACAGCTGGGTCTTGGTGCGATTCAGATGATCCTTCACAGGTTGGAGCTTGCGAATCTTGCGATTGAGGGAGAGTCGATCCCGAACATGGGGAAGGAATGCGTCGGCCAGCCGGTTGAAGCCGCGATCAATGCACTTCCACTCCGTCTTGCCCAACGAGTCTTTACTGCCATCCAGCCCGAGATTGGAGTTGTGGTGCAGTTCATCCCAGAAGACGTCGTAGTCGCTGGAGGTCCAGATCTGGTCGGTGATGTTCTCGCTCGCGTTGAAAACGTGTCGCATCATGGCTTGTTCGCTCCAGTCATCGAGGCCTTGGTCCATCGCCCGACGATGAGCGCGCCAGACGTCGCGTTGAAGTGATTGGAGCGTCGACTTTTGCTCCAGAATCTGATCCATCTGGTCTTGCGTGTCATTGAACTGTTCGGTTGTGATCGCTTCCGGCTCTTCCAGACTGGGATCCGCCTCGATTTCCGCACGGGTGGGAATCCGTCCATCGGGATGGCGTCTCGTGTCGAGAGCAATCAATTCGTTCGGGTGATGTTGCACCCAGGGAATGAAATCAATCTTCCACTGCGGGTCGTTGTCGTTCATCTGATTGAGCATCTCCGCCAGCTGAAACACCATGGCATGGTCTGTATACTCGACCGTCTCGCCGTCGTTGTAGGTGACACTGTGGGGAAGCCTCATCGGGCCCATTTCCGCCCATTCCTGCGTGCCGCCAACAAAGATGGTGCGGAAGCGCCCCCCAACCCGATCACTGGCCTCGATGATCTCCCAATTATGCACGCCCACGCTGTCGAGCATGAGAGCGGTGGCGAGGCCGGAAATCCCGCCACCAACAATGGCAATCGAGGCATTCTTGTCGTTGGGCGTGTTGGCTGTTCTATTCGAAGTCTCGATAGATGACACACCTTGAAACCATGCTCCAAGCGCATCAAAGTCCTTCAAGAGAGGCTTCTTCTCTTCTCTTGCCACATGCGTCCCGAACACAGGGAGGCCGAACAGCGCCAAACAAGCGACTGTCAATTGGATTGCCATTGTCGCGGTTGCTCTCCCTCCCTGTCCATGAGATTTTTGTTTGATTAAATAGAACCGACCCCGCGGGTCCTCTAGAGTCTTTATAACGATCTTCACGTCGTTTGTATAGCGGTGTTGTTTTGCATCTTGGCGGTCTCCTTGGCGGGGACCTTGAGAATTGTATACAATGCTTCCCGCTGTCGTCGGAATGAATGGTCCAATCAAGCCGCCCAATTGATCCGGATGATGATTTTGCAGGTATGAAGTATCTTGGCTTGGCTTTGCAGCCAGCAAGGTACCCTTGGCAGTTGGGTCCAGCGAATCCGTGCTGTTGTATGCTTCCGTATCATTTTTGGTGTTTTGTTTACAACAATCGATGATATTCTGATGGGCAGTTGGATTCGGCAGATTTCAGGGCAATTGAGAACGGTTGTAGAATGCCTGAGAGGTCAAAGGTTGGGTCGATCAGCGGGTACTGATTGCAAGCTGAGGAAGAGCCTTTATCAGTGCATCGTCAAATTGGGCTGTAATTGATGAGGACAACTCTTGCGGGTGTGATAGTTTTGTATTTCCGGAATGGGAGATTTCAGAAAGTCATTCTGTGCGTCATATCGGCAGTAGAAATGCTCACCATGATTAAAAGCGGTTGGAGAAGTTCCCACTAGATGATATCAGCTAAATGCTCGTATATAACCAGTCATGGGTGGTTGGCTAACAGGGTTTTTTAGAGGCGCCCAAATGCTCCTCAGACGGGGGAGCAAAAGGATACTCGATAGTAGTTTGAGGCGCAACAAACTGGACCTTTTCTCTGGGCCCAGATCCTTCCCATATAGTTCAGATAGAGCGAGGAAACCATATGAAACCAACGGGGGAAATCGAAAATTCCTCAACTGGCGGATCGGGTTTCTGCATGAAGCAGGTCATCCCCAAGGAAGAATGCAGCACATGTGGTATAAGGCCGGCACCTCACCACTTTCTCGATGATCCAGTTCGGTGACATGGGCAAGGGACTCATAACAGCTGCTAATTAGGGTTAGGACTGCTGTTGCTGATAACCAGAGGTACCCTTTCCAAGCTTTAGTAGGGAGGAATTATGATATTAATGATATCCCTCTCGCATGCGGCGCACACTACCAGCTTTTCTACTGTGGCGCTGATGCAAGTTGATAGGAAAGCTTCAATTTTGCAGACTTCTATACGTTTTAACAGATTAACCACGAAGAGGAGAGTCGGGCCGAATAACCATTTGTACCAAATAATTGTCTATATATTGACCCTTTTCTCTTGGATCAAGACATCATAGGTTTACCATGGATAGCTAGCGTCATATCCGATAAATCACCTCCGGTTGCTTCTCTTGAGGATGCTCGGATCTAAAAGCAAATTAGCTTTGCAGTCTCCGGAAGGGAATAAAGACTTCTTACCCCACAGGCACTGGCTTCAAGCGTAACTGGAGCTTCTGTCTGCCAATAGCAGTCGCAATAGAGTTTCCCAATTCAGTCTTGACCCAGCCCGGATGGATAGGGAATGCAATCAACCGCGGATTCTCGTGATGGATCTTGGCCGTGAAGAAGTTAACCGCTGCCTTTGACATGCCATACGCGACGTTGGGGACTGTCAGGTCCTTCTGAAGCGCAATACTACCAAAGACTGTTGAGATCACCACAAATATGGGGACGGTGGCTTCAAAAAGCAGACGGGGCCAGCTGCGTTGATGTCGAAATGCTCTTCTACCTCTGCAATAGGGGTGTTGATGGCTAGCCCCTAGTATTTCCCAATTCTATATTTATAATGATGGCGTTGAGTTTAGTGATGCAGAGCTCAGATTTAAGCCATCTGACTGTATCTGTGGCGTCTGTTGGAGAGCTGCTATCTAGTAAAGTATGATGAGGCAAGACTCTGGCCCAGTAGGCAACTTTTGTAACTCAGTCACTGAAAAAGTCAAATGCTATAAGTTTAACAGAAAGTAAGCGTCAATGCTAAAGTATCAAGTTCTGTAAACAAATGCCATGCTCACTTCCACTAACACCTTTATAGGTCTGGTTGTGGTACTGGTATTTTAGCAAATAATAGTCAATCCAGATCAATGAATAATAACAAAATGTAAGTCTTATGCAGGAGACGTTATGTTAGATTAAAATTAATAAACACCTGACCCAGCACTCTGGATCAAAATGTAGGGGGTGACTCCAAATCTTCGGATTGTTATGGATGTGCTGTAATTCTGCTGTGATAACCAAATTCTTAGAAAGACGGTGTCCGGTGGGCAGAATTAAATCGACCTTTGCGGTTCTAGCGGGATGAAACGCTGTGCTATGTCGTGCCAATGGATATTAGGCCCTGTATGAGAGTCTCCTGGGGAGTTTGGCCCCTTTTTTATCGGTTGCCTAGTAACATATCAGCAGATGACAGTCTTCCTCGAGTGATAAAAGCTACCATTAGCGTGATTTTTTTTTATTAAGTGTGGAGCAGGCTATATAATGGGGGCAGAAAGCAATCTCATGCTGCCTTGCTTTTGATTCTACTAGTACACAAGGACAGTAATACCTACTACCAATACATGTAATCAGCCCTTGATCAGGTCTATTATGTTATTGGGTAAGATATCTCAATACTATCTCACCTATTCTAGTGTTGCCTGGTATCTCTTGGCCGATGCACACCACTTCAAATGGGTTTCCGCAAAGGCCAGCGCCGTAGTGGGCAGAACCTCCTCGTACCTCTTCCCACTAACCTCCACCTTCAGCCTCTGATATATTTCCATAGCAGTACATAGACTGGCGTTGTGGATCCGACATATCTCCCCAACAACCTCGGGAAATATCTCGTCCCCACCTGCCTGTTCGCGCAGCGAAACCAAAACTGCGTTCATCATCTCCCCATTTCGACAATCCTTTTCAAGCCCAATGAGGTCATTTTGAAGGCCGACGACCAAGCCGACCATGCTTTGAAGTTGTTGGACTCTGGAGACGAATTCCGGATCAACTCCCGGGTACGGGCTGCAGATGAGCGTAAAGAACGGATCAATCCCCATTGTCCGCCCACGAATGTGCAGGTAGGTTTCCAGGTTGTTGGGGAGCTTTTCTTGACGAAATAAAAGCTCGTCACGGTGTCCCTGGCACATACGGCAAATGTCGTTGGTGAGGTTGTGGAAAGCTGTGCCGGAGAGACCGAGGTTCTCGCTGCAGTAGTCACGGAAAGTGAATAGGACAAATGGGACTGCACCCGCTGGGTATTCTATGAATATAGTGAGTTAAGGTTTGTAAGAATGCTACAATACCGGAGCGACTTACGATTCGATCTGTCTGCCTGGAGCATAGCAATGCTCTCTTCCAAGACACGAACCCCGTCAGCCGGGTGCATCTCTTCCAGCTCATCATCCACCGCGCAATTGGCTGCGAGCCATGCAGCCATACAAATTCGAACCGACTCGGATTTGATGTCCGGGAAGAAGAGGTTGACGGCGCCCACTTCAGCTTTACACGACTCGAGTATTCTGTTGGTATCCTTGGCCTTTTCGGGCTGGATTGAGGTCTTGAATGCCAAATGGGCACTTATGACGTACACGCAGCGCGATGGAGGACCATTCACAATATCATAGTGAGGAAGTTGTAACTATATGGTTTGACTTGTCAGCGGCAATCACAAAGTACCAGAAGATCAATCAAACCTGAAGGGATAGGTCTCGCATTTTCAAAGGAATTGCGCATGACCTGGTCACTGGTTCCTGGTGAAGGCGTTCATATTCAGGAAGATTCTGCATCACTGCCATTGTGGCGTTTTCAATAGGGGCAGTATTAAACAAACTGCAAGATTTGGGGGCGGCTTTTAACTCAATGACTTGCACCTCAATGTGGCCCAGGACATATATAATATATATATACATCTCTCCTGTGGCTTTAAAAGTGATACACGGCCCCCATCTGCTAACGTCGTGAAGGAAGAATCCTTCGACTTGGCTCACGCGACGTATGCTTTAGTGTCCTGATAATCAACTAGCCATCAGTTGACATCCGCAATAAGCCGGCACGCCGTTGTTCTTTCCAGCTCAGGCCAACCGCGATGAGGCATTCGGCTTCTGAATACCTGTTTTCCGAGCTGGAGAGGACGATCCCAACTTCAAGCCCGTTGACGACCTCCTGCTGTGCGGTAGCGCCGCCGTCGACTATGCCTCGTACGTCTCTAACGCTCATCTATCAAATGCTCATCCTAACCCTCCGGCCTCATCCCCTACTGGAAGTTCGCGGTTCGATCTATCCTCTAACCGTTGACTTCGCCCCCACGCTAGTGTCTCTTCGAGCCATGAATTTCAAGGGTGTCGGCATTCAAGGTCCGCTAGTTGCCTTGCGCAACAGTCTACACAGCTTGATGAAATTTGCGGCCGAGAAGATTGTCCTGACGACGATGGCTTTCCCGTTGATCGAGGGTGGCGTTGATGCCATGGAGACGCTTCAGAATGGAAAGATGAGGTATCGTGGGGTGTTGGTTCGTTAGAATTATGGGTCATGCTTGACAAAGAGTAATACAACTCTGCATGATTTTCTAGGAGCCATTGCTTGATTAAAGAGACCCAAGTCAAAGAATATAAATGTCTGGGGTAATGTGAAGAGGGCAAGTCGTCTTTCTGTCTTTCTGCCGATATCTGAAATGCAAGTGTCGACTAGATTGGGCCACTGTTTGAGAACACTCATATATACAATACACCCAGCATTTATCAAGTGAGAGTGATCTCAGACCTGAAACTCCTTCACCCACTGCTCAAAGTATCCAGGCTGGAGCACCACATTAACAATCCTTCTATACAGCTAGTCAGGAAGAAAGAAAGAAAACCCACTAAAGATGAAACCCCCTCTACGTAATTTGTTGCTTGGGAAATTCCTATCACATATTGACTTTAAACCAACTGATCATGCCCCAAGATACCCAGTCAGACCTGGCGCCGCGTCCTTGCCACGAATGTCAATCCCGCAAAAGACGCTGTGGCCGGGATTTGCCCGAATGCCTGCGATAATAGTGGTTCAATCACCTTTCTACACTTTCTAACTATACTAGAACAGGTCGACGATGCAGATACGCAGCAAATTCAGAGCCCCCAAAGGATGTGGATCCCCAGCGTGCACAGAATTGGACGGTGAACCAGTTTCCTGCCGCCTACTTCCTAGACCACCAAGTCTTTCGCCACTGTCGATCTGGAGGCTCTGGTGGCGTCGATGCAGATATAGGGGGCCGGAATCGCGTCTTCTCATCGACAAATGTATGCCTTGCTGAAACACCAGCTTGTCTCACTGAAAGTAGCTGGTGCTTTCAATATCACTGTCCTTCAATCGATGATCTTGGATACATCGTATGAGCTTGATAAATCAGCGTCATTATCAAATAGCTTGAGTGGGATATTTTTGAAACAGGTATACATTAACCACGAAGAGGATAGTCTGAATAATATTTGTACTAATCGCCCTATCTACTGAACCTTTCCTCTTGAATCCACAGCCCAGATCTCCTCAATAACCCCGTTCCGATAAGCATAGTAAAAGTCATGCAGGTTGACAGTCGGGTCGATATGGCTTGGAATCATCTCGACACGGTCCCCCACCACCAAGGCAGGAGTTCCCTCCTCCCAGCTCAACGAGCCATGTTCATCTCCCAGATTGTTGTGCTTGTACCTATCGTCCTTACACTCTGCCAACCCACTATCTGTCGTCAACGACTTCAACCCCGTGTCGATGGTAACCTGCCGCTCACCCTGCTTGCTAATCACGGTAGCCAGCAACGTCAAGCTGTTGGAGTAGAATGTCCCCACGGCATTGCGGTAGTCCGTGTCCATGAAGATAAACGACCCAGGCTGCAATTCCGTCATGCCAGGGACTGTAGCGCAGAATTCAGCCGTGCCCGTGCCGCCTCCCGTGACGACCTGGATGTCATGGCCTGCGTGACGGAATGCGTCCGCCGTGTCGGTTAATATCTTCATTGACGCGAGACATTCCCTCTGACGATCTTCTCGATCATGAAGGTGCTGTACGTGGCCCTCGTAGCCCTGAACTCCGATTAAACGCAGGTGCTTCAGCGTGCTAACATGCCTCGCCAGAGCCAGCGCCGGCTCCCCCGCCCTCACACCCGTCCGACTTAATCCCACATCCACATCCACCAACACAGCAATAGGCTCCTCAATCCCAGACCCTGCCAGCGCATCATTAATCGCCGTCGCGCCCACCTCACTATCCACCACGATCCGAATATTCCTGTGCCTTCGAAACAACTCAACCAGCCTCTTCACCTTGGGTGCGCCGATAATCTCGCATGTGATGAGGATATCGTCGAACCCCGCACCCGCAATGGCCTCCGCCTCCGACACCTTGGCAACACAGCAGCCTTTTGCTCCTGCGGCGGCGAGTTTGTGAGCGAGGGTGGCGCTTTTGGTTGTTTTTAGATGAGGGCGGATATTCAGGCCGGTGGGGAGGAGACGGTCGAAGAGTTTCTGGATGTTGGCTTCCATCAGGTCTAGGTCGACGATCATGGAAGGGGTGTCGAGAGTGGCTAGCGAGTCGCCGATGCGTGGGGAGTACATGTTGGCAGTCGTGGATAGAGAATGGAAAATCCAAGGAGAGAAGAGGGATTTGGAAATTGTTGTCTGTCAGACCAACGGCGGCTTTATAATGAATCTGACCCTTGTCGATGGCATCTATCTACTTATATGTTTATCTATTACTTAACAAATTCCTACCAAAGACAAGTTCCACGCCATTCCATTCCGGTGTTGTACCCCTCTGTCATCCCTGCATATCTCCCCCCTTGACCGTCATTTTTCCGTTTTACTCTTTATGATGATAAATCAATCACTTTCCTCGCCGCAGGGAAAAATGGATTGGAGGCCGCCGTCCGGTCCGCCAACGCCAGATCTTCGTCCAAGCCGAATTCTATAAACTGCGTCATGGCTTTCTCTTTCTCGGCAACAGCAGCGCGCACCGCCTTTGCCTTGTCGTCGTCGAGAGTCAATGCCACCCGTTCATACTTCTTCTTCTCTTGCTCCCAGCTACCAAAAAATAGTTGTTTGCGTCGCTCGACTTCCGTGTCATGGGCCGCAGCAAGTGATTTCAGCGCTTCGGCCCGTTTGGCTTCGTCCACTTTGGCCTTGACCTCCTCCTCGTCTTCTTTCTTCTTTTTTGCGGCCAGTGCCTCTGCTGCCATGTGCTGTCTTGCGAGGATTTTTTCATTCTCGGTGTTGTGGTAGTTTATCTCAAAGACCATGTCTTCGACGGCCAGAACGGAATTCATCCGAGCTGTATACTGCCTCATTGCCTTTTGATAAGCTCCGTGGGGATCAGCTTGGGCTTGCTTCATTTTAACCTTCCACTCTCGAACGTCAGCGTCATATTTCTCCTGAGCCTCACTTGACATCTGATATTCTTCCTCCATCCGGTACACAAAAGCGGCCTGCTCCCGAATTTCAGGTGGAAGAGAACAATGGTCAACTGCATAGGGATCCTTTCCTGTCGTCCCCAACGCTGAACAATCGATTTCGACTGACATTGTACGATCTGAGTCATCAAAATCCGGTGCAAGCGGACGTTCAGGCTTCGGGACGATATCGTCGAGCGTTGGGGCGTCCTCGTAATGGACATCTTTGAAGTAGAGATTCGAAAATCCAGACACCGAGGCGTTTCCCTTCAAATGGATAAATCTTAGCTTGATCTGGGATCCCTCCTCAATCCACGTTTTCTTGGTCCTCTTCACTGGGAGAAATTCAACCACAATGTTCGAGGCTTGATTGTGTTTTCCATAGAGATGCCCAGGGGTCTTGTTATCATCAAGCTGAAGACACTGTAAAAGAGGATCATTCCCCTCATCCTCAGCAGTCATGAAGGAAACAGGGTATCGGACGCCGTATTTGAACTTTCTCGGAGTTAGCTGCCATTGTCATCATCGTCCATCTGTGCTCACCTTGGGATGATACGTCTTGTTCTTGTTATCTGGTGCAGTCTTCTCTTCGATGACCACATTCGTTCTCTGATTATTCATCGCAATTTGAAACAAGGTAAGAGGTTTCCCTGACTCTTCTTTGGACAATGAGATGTTCGAAATGAGCTCTTCGTGACCCGTTTCTGTCGAATCCCATGTTAGTTTGGGTCACTGTATCCTTGACAGGAAACTCACCCTGAAGTGCACCAAACGCGAGACGTCTGTGAGTCACGATGCCCTGATACGTTTTCAAGTCCAGAGAAAACTTGATGTAGCTTAACGGGTCCGGATCGAGATGGGTGATCTCGTCAACCAACTGGGGAATGTCTTCATATCCTTTGAGTTTGCCAATTAACTGGTACATATTGATCACATCATCTTGCTGAAGTGAACGGTCAGTACGTCCTTAGATGAATGTAGAAAAATATCAAACTTACCTTCATAACTCGCCAGTTGTAAAAGGAGTTCACTGTAGGGCACCATTTTGGTGGGCTAATAGAAGATCGTGGTTAATCTCCTTGAAACCTTACTTTTAGCAATTGACTTACTTGTTGCACAGCGTAGTGTCACCTCCATTTGCAGACCAGGACATGTTATGTGTGAACTTCTTTTCCGTCTTGGTTGATTTATCACCCGAGTTGTCTGTATGGCTGTAATTGACCTCTGCCTGGGCCCCGTAACCAGACAACGAGGCACCAGCCGATGCCTTGAGAATGCGGATTTTTTCCTCGACAGTAGAGCCCGAGATAGAGTCAGATTCATCAATCGACACCAATCGGCCGCCTAGGTGAATGCTGCGCGCGAAGAGGATGCCTATTCCTTATCTTAGACCTGTGATTACAGCAGTGGCAGTATTGAGCCATACCATATTTATCTTCAAAGCGCTTTAATTCCTCAACGGACCGTTTTTCGCGCAGTATCGTAACATCAGCTTTGCACTCATCGCTCAGTTCAAGAGTCTCTTCATTGAGAATCAATTCCACACGAGGAAACTACTCAAGTCAGCATATATTACCAAGGCAGTCTTCGATTGTCCATGGGATGGATTACCTCATACACAGCATGCATGTATTTGGTGTCTCTGAAATGAGAACTCGCGCTTTTTTTATCATTGCTCCAGTTTGCACCCCCATGCACAGCAGCGCTGATGCCAAATCCTGACCCCCCTCTTTACAACAGATTAGCCCAGTCTTTCAGCATGAACGAAAAGGTGATACTAACAAGGCTGCACTAATCGAGTTTTGCGTAAAGCTACTATTGGCCATTGTGGTTTCCATCACTCCATTCGTCTCGAAAATCTTGACATTCGATGAATCTGCGGTATAAAACCGGGGGATACGAAAGGTGTGCTAGTTGGAAGTCAGTATATATTATACTTGTGCTGATTTGCAGGGGCTTAGACACTGACATCCGGAACGTCCACTCCGTGTTCCTGAATCTGGCTTTTGGTCTTTTCATCCATTTGAAATGTGATGTCCCAATTGGGGAGCTTTCTCGGCTTCAAGGCAAACGCTGCGGGATTGGTGAGCATGGAACATATGAGTGGCGTGATTCAACATACCCGAGTAATACGACCTTTTGACGTCGACAACTTCATTCCTCGGCTTGGTGATTTCGGGATGGTCCAGGACTTTGATGACCTTTTGCACAGGGCCAGTGAGTAGGGTTTGCCCGGAAAGGAGGTTGTTCTCTCGCATGACAGTCCCCCATTCTTTCTCCGTCATATCGGACGCGTGGCTGCGAATGTGTCACTAAATAGCAGCTGCATGGTTTAGCGGCGACTTACATGATGGTGTCGGAACTGGAATCGGCTGCCCAGTCGTTGTGATTGTATCTACTAGTCAAAAGCGACGCAGCAGGTGCATCTGCAAACTTGATGGCTTCCTTCTGTGTTGTGTCAGTAAATCCAATGCTAGAGGGTAGACTTATGGATCTTACGTTGGTCAAATCCACCCCCTTTTTCAAAAAGTCCTGGGCAATCGAGTCCATTTTCGTGAGTCTCTTGCGCATGGAGATGTATACCTCGTGTGTCTGCAGCAATCAGCATCGATAAATAACACCAAACGAGACAAGTCCATGGAGACAGGACTCACATCCTCTGCTTTTGTTCCATTCAAGCCGAGGTATTTTGTAAAACCAGTGCTCTCAGGCACCAAAACACCATCTTTAGTGCAGAAATTTCCACTTCATCATGTTAGCTCCAGCTTGAACTCACATACACCGTTGGATGTTTTATCTCACTCATTCTTGCTTAAAAGACCTTCACTCAAAAGGGATGCTCTCAGCACGCTCAAGGGCTTTTCTTTGAGGCCCAAATCAGCCTGGGCAAATTGCCCGCCGGGCCTTGCTTTACCGTCTCGTTGATCGTACTTGAGGATTATCAAATGAAGCTTGCCGCCATCTTCAACCTTGGTTCCATTGTTCCTGAGCGTAGTTTGGCTATCAAGCTTTTCCGGGTCATCTTCAGCCTTGGTTTGGCCATCCACGAGCTTGAGTTTGTCAGCGTCGGGGTCATCTTCTTCGACACGGTCTTCCTTGTCATCTTGCGCCACCACCTCGGGCTCTACTGTGCTGTTGAGTTTGGGATCATTTTCAGCTGGGGAATCTGAATCTTAGTCAGATTAATCAGCAGCGTGATGAGATGATAACGTGAATACTAGAGGAATCTTACCACTAGACATATTGGGCTACTGGTTTTGAATGACCGAAAAGTCCTTTGGCACAGCAAAAGAAAAACCTCCTGAAAAAGATATTCTTATTTTAAATTTTCCGCAAAGTGTGCTGGGAGGGGCATGATTTATTTATATTCCTAAATGCAGCTGAAAAGGCAGCTGAGAGTGAATGGACCCGCTCCCCTCAAAGTAGACCCTGTTCGAGTAGTGATCTACAGATTTTGTTCAGCTGGAGGATATTATCACCCAACCCATCATCTAAGCCCCGCAGGTATCTAAAGACATTTTAAGGCCACGCCATTCTAGAGGAAAAAGCTGCTCGGCAGATTATCAGCGACAGAGAGGAAGACAGATCATGGCGCCGGGACTGCAGGGGAGTCGAAGAGCTGGCCAGTGTCTAATATTCCTTTTGATTATTATGAATCTATCAATCTAACTTTCTCTTCTTCGCAGCCAGTGACAGTGATCAAATCCGCAGTTTTATACACTCAAATGCCCTGCAAAGTCCACCCAGGCTGTCTTTCTGTAAAGTCCGCGCCTTGAGCTCCAAGCCGATCACATACAGGGCATATCCTATACTTTTCACATCCAGAACCATACTCACGGCCTGGATTCTCCCGATAAAGTGGAAGAGTACAGACATCGCAGCTCTGTCCTGGATTTCCTGGCTCTGGCTTAGGATACCTTTCGTCTTCTCTCACCTGTGCATCTCCTAGCTGCATACCATACTCGAGCAGCAGTTCTCGAACCCACGTGTTGCCCGTCACCTCCATCCACCACGAGAGATTACGTCCAAAGCAATCCCGAGGCTCCTGTGGCAGCGGGTCATGGCGGAGTATCTGCCGGATTATATCGCCATGGCCATGTTGGACGGCTATCATCAAGGGTGTAAGGCCGAATCGATCCGGGCGATGCACATCACTGCCCAGCAAGGTGAGCTGTTTAAAGAATCCTTCATTGCCGGCCAGAGCTGCATAGAAGAGGGGGGTCCTGCCGATTCGGTCTGCCTTGTTCCATCCCATTTCTGGCGTCTGCAGGAGCAGGTCGAATATGACTTGATTCCCACGAGACGCAGCCCAGGAGATAGCATTCCGCCCAAACCGGGCATCTGTTCCGAAAATGGATACGCCACGCTTGGTGAGGAGCTGAACTGCGTCTTCTTTACGTTGGAACGCGGCAAAGCACAGAAGAGGTTGGAGGATAGCACCTTGCTCATGGTCGCCGTCGCCTGCATGATCAAGAAGCAGATTCAGTATTTCCATGTCGCCCAGCCACACGGCTTGCCCTAAAGTACTCAATTGGTGCGGTCCTCTTCGCTCATGCATGTCTGCCCCATGCTCCAGCAACAGTTCCATGATACGTCGCCTATCAGGGCTTCTCCCAGATAACGCTATTGACTGCAGTATTAAATCAAGCGGTGTGGACTGGTGCGGACCGGAAACATTGACTTTTGCGTGATGAGCCAGGAGGAGTTGTGTCATTGGCACGTTGCCCTGAATTACGGCATCAATTAGTGCTGTTATGCCGGTTTGACCTTGAGCGTCAATGTCAGCCCCGTGATTCAGCAGCAGCTCCATCAAGTCGACGTGCCCTTTCCTCGCAGCAGCGAGCAGTGGGTAGCTTCTTTTCTCGTTGGCGTTCACGTTGGCGTTGTATTTCAGCAGCAAATCCACTGCCACGGCTTGACCTTCGAGTGCGGCCAGAAATAACGGGGTTCTCCCGTGGGCATCAGCCACCTCGACATCCGCACCCGACTGCAAGAGTAACTTGATTGTCTCTTCCTGGCAAGGGTCTTCCATAGTCCTGTGTAGCGCCGTCATGCCCCCATCCTCGTCTCTCTCATTAATATCCTCGTTGTACTGCAGCAACAGTTGAATCACCCCGGTATGGCCCATCTCCGCAGCGCAAGTCAATGGCGTCCGTCCATTCACTAACGACAGCATCTTGACTCGGCGGTGCCCATCCGGCGGCAAAACACTCATTAAATCCTTTTGATTGGCAATTACCGTGAACACTTCGTGTATATTTTGCGATTCGTCCATGGGTTTCATGGAGGCTCTTCTCTCCAGGAACTGTTGCACTTGGGATTCATTTCCAAGAATGGCAGCTATCTTCAACGCGGTGCGGCCGTCCTTGTCGTCGCAGTCGGTCTGTAGCTGGCCGTTCACGGAACCGAATACTGTGACTCTGTCGTCACCATTGGGTTGAGTTATTTTCTTGGAGAATGACATTGTGATGTTGATGGGATTCAAGGCTGGTTGAGAAGTTAGAATGATGGATTAGATGTTGAGACTGATGCTCCTCTAGCGGTTGCCTTCTCTCCTATATAGAGCACTAGAGAAGCAAGGGATATTACCGGTTAGGCTACACCGTGTTGTTGCCTGTATCGTGCAGCTCGATCACTTACCTACATAGGATATGAGACATGTATCGAGGGGCTTCTGCCTGGTGGCTACATACAGGAAACCTGAATCACGTATAATTAGGCATTCTCTGAACTAAAGCTGCAGTGCACATACTGACCATCTGCATAGCCCCATATTTTGACCGGAAGACCTGAAAATAAAACAGCAGTTGAAATTGATGAATCCAGCCAGACGAAAGCTCACGGCCTAATAGAGGGTGTACTAATAATGCCAGTTCTTGTAGACCCCTAGTCGTATGTTCAATGGGACATGAGGGCTTCATAGAAGAGTCCAAAGTCCCCATCGATGGTAAACCTCATCCAGACCCATCCCATCCATTCCCTTCGCCTGGATAAATAACAGAGTTGGCAGGAATTTGGTCCAAGCTCTCGACAACGCCGAAGCCTTGTCTTGGCTTTTTGGGATGGCCTTGCTTCTATTGCCAGCTGTACCCCGCTTTTGTTGAGCCACGATGATCCCAGGCTGGTATACATTAGGATGGGTATAAGAACTAGCTTAAAGTAAAGGCTGATAATGATCTGGTAGAATTTACAATTGCAGAGCGTAGTGATGCTTTATGCTATGTCAATTGACACAAATTAACCGACTCATTGGTCAGCTCCTATCAGTCAAAGACTAACCTATATACGTTAGCGCTGTACCCTATCCGAATGATCAGGATTCTAATCACATGACTTTCACTATTATCTTTGTCAAGCATTTGATTAAGCAGTCGATCAAGCAGTTAATCTAAATATACGCCCATTCTAGGTAGTGAGGGTGTAAGTCTAAGCACTCTAAAAGAATAATCTATATAGATAAATATATAAGGTAGAGTGAAGCTCTGCTAATAATAGAATAGTATACTATATACCTACGCTCTGCATGCCTTCGTGGTTCCTACTCCGCTTACGAAGAAAAATGGCTGTGCTCCCTAGTATTATCGATTATTTAAACCTTCCCTATCATTAAATCATGTAAAATTGTTTTCTATGTGAAGAATATCCCAGTGGGTAAAGGGCTTGAATCTTCCTGAAGGGTGAACTGAATAGGGCGGTGAACCACTCACAACAGAATAAGTGGAGGTAGGTGACCATCACTATACATCCTACTGCTATATGCTTTTTTATGTTATTATAGGTATCTTTTAGTTTAGCTTTTATATTCATTCAACAGTGGAGTCAAAAGTTTCACGTTGGTGTTGATAAACACGAAATTTCTTGGGTTGCCTCGAACGATGTTATCATCACGGGATCTGCCGGTATCACGTGTCACTCCGCCTCCGCTCCTGTTGATCTGGAATCATCGATTCAATCTATCCAACTTCTCCAACTCCCCGATCAATTCTATCTCCTTGGTCTTGATCTAGTCTGCTACACTCTGCAGTCTAGATATCTATTTTATCCATGCTCTATGGGCTAGGGTTCTAAGCCAAGATTGCATCAACATATCCCTGTCCTGAACCATATAACAACATGTGCCTTTGAGATCTCCCTCTTCTCGACCCATTCTTTCGATTCCTAGGAAACCATTCTAACCCCGAGTCCTCAACACCACCAAACCGCTATCATGCCCTCCGCGAACAAAGGCAAAGGCAAGGGCCGCGAAGCCCGCCCGTCTCGAAGCCGCAACACAACCCCCAATTCCAGCTTCAGCTCGGGCCCCGCCTCACTGCCTTCGAGCTATCTCGACAACGAACCCTCCAAGATTATGGTCCCGACAACTGTGCAATACTCCGAAATTCTCGAGCGCATGGGCGGCGCCGGTCCTATCCCCGATTCCAAATCCCTCGAGTCGCTGATGGAGCACCTCAAGACCCTCAGTGAACTGGCCGATGCGCGCGGCGATGCATGCAATGCGGGTATCCGAGAATTGTCTCAGAAGCGGAAGGAAGTGGCGGAGGAGGCCGAGCCGGTTGATCGCGAAGCATCAGAACGCCCGAAGATGAAGCGCGAGGCTGACGATGAGGAGGAATCCAATAAGGCGCTAAAAGGGAAATTGAAGAAGCGGAAGGAGCGCGGTGGTAGTACAAAAGAGGACCGTCCGTTGAATCATGGTGCGCATGAGGTTTCCCGGCAGGATGGAGCGGAGACTAAGATTGAAGGCGGTATGTTGAGTCCTGCCCCAGACTCCCAGTACTGTTGGTTCCCTCTTTTTACGAGGGTCGCAATTCTTCCTTTTATTTCTACATGAACTTTGCTCTCAGACAGCTTTGCTAATTCAACTCGCTCAGCCGCTTCTCCTGCATCGAAAAAGTCGAAAAACGCAGCTTCAGAGGGTACCTCGTCGCTTTCTCCTCCCTCGCTGGCATCCCCCAAAGCTCCGGCGGCAGGAGCTGCTGCTGCCCCTCCTGATGGTGAAGGCCCCGAGGCCGCTGGATCGCCAGGATCGGAGGACAGTGGGGACTCTCACCAACCTGAACCCGCGCCCGCCGTTCCCCAAGTCCAAGTGTTTGGACCGAATCCGCTCAAGTTCGATGATCCGACCATCTACAATATCCGTGAAATTACGCCTGACATGACCGATGATGAAAAGAAAGAAATATACTCCGTTAATGTTTTCCCCAGTAGTGACTTGAGCCATATGATGGCTGGTGTTGCTCCAGATAAGGATTTCAGCAATGCCAAACCCACGAACCAAGTCAGCGCCAACACGTTTCTTGCCTATATTGAACCCCATGTTCGTCCATTGATGGAGGAGGATATTGCTTTTCTTAAAGAGAGGGTTAGTTTCCCATTGTTGCATCGGTATAGCATTCCACTGACAAATATAGGGCGATCGAACCACTCCATTTATCATGCCAAGACGCGGAAAGAAGCATTATACAGAAATATGGGCTGAAGATGACGGTGCTTTGAGTGTCGATCAAGCTAACGGCGATCGCCTACCGTTGAACCAAGGCCGCGGAAACATCGACTCGGTGACCGACGACACTGCCGAAACAGACAAGGTTTCCGTCGGACCTCTGGTTAGCCGCCTATACTCGCTGCTTCGATATGAACATCGTGATCCCTCAGATGAGAACGCCCCGAATGGAACTGCTAACGGGGAGACTTCAGCAAACGGAAATCTCAATGCGGATTCCATGGATATTGACCAACCCCAACCCACCGGGGAATCGGAAAACAAGGCACATGCTTCTGCGACATCTTTCCGGGATGCCTCTCCGAGTGGGTTCAAGGTTCCTGCGGCCAAGCTCGACCACGCTCAGCTCGACGAGCGTCTCAAAGCTGAACTCCGCCATGTGGGCTTCCTCGGGTCCGACGACAACCCAGACTACGATGCACACTACGACGATGACATTGCACAGCGTTTACGACTTTTGCAGAGCGAGCTGAAGAAGCAGATGATCATCAATAGCGCGCGAAAAGCCCGAATGCTCGAGATTGCCCGTGAACGCATGGCCTATCAAGAATACACGACCATCCACGATGACCTCGACTCGCAGGTGCAACAAGCCTATCTGAAACGTACACGTACCCTCGGCAAAAGCAAAAAAGGATCGCAGGCCAAACACCGCCCCGGCGGGGCTGGAGGCGGTAGCCACGTTGTCAGTGCTGCCGGTGTCAGCCGCCCTGCCATTGGAGACGTGGCCAGAACACTCATGGATCGTCGCAAGCGCTGGGACGACTGCATTGGTCCGGTCTTCAAAGACTGCAAGACCACTGTCCCTGGCAAGGGAGAAACGGTCTTTGACCCGTCGGTTATGGCTGAGTACGAGAAAGCGGAACTTGAAGGCTGGGACGAGGAGCAGGAGTAATATGATAGCTCTGATGTATGCGTCCTTCTGTGCAAATTCTCCTCTATTTTTCGTTTCTCGGGGACTTTTTCTCTGTACATTTTCGGTACTACTTGGGTGAAGGTATAGAGCCGGGTTGGCTCCCTTCGTGTGACATTGTTTTCTTGCCAACTACAATGATTGACCTGGTCTATATAGACCAGAACGGGGCATGGGTGATAATTTATGGATCTTAGCGGCGTCAAGCGAAGAAATAAGGTGTTTGGGGTTGCAGGCAGGTTTATTATAAGGGTTATTTATTAAATACCATTTTGCAAGTTTGCTATACCTTCAATTGGAATCATATTCATTTCTTCATAGTTAATGGGTATCGTATATAAAATTAAATCCTAACGATG
The DNA here is from genome assembly GCF_001890725.1 of Aspergillus wentii DTO 134E9. NCBI lineage: Eukaryota > Fungi > Ascomycota > Eurotiomycetes > Eurotiales > Aspergillaceae > Aspergillus > Aspergillus wentii. Next base: position 4,183,939 of record NW_024467833.1, read on the forward strand.
AATGATCAAAACCTCACCCGGGAACCGTTTCAACCTCGCCGTCAGATCCCGCTCACTAACCTCCAGCTCGGTACAGATCTGATCGAAACAGTGCATTCCATCCAGATACTTGGAAAGTGACTTATCATCGATGAAATCCTCCTCGTCTACATCTCCCAACCCAGCGCCAAAACCGCTGCGACTCCCACTCTGGAACGAAGTCGAGTGCTGCTCGCGCCCATCATCGCTTCGCTGGCTATGTATCGGGGCCGCGTCATCGCCGATACTCGAGGCGTAGGGGCTATTCGCGCCCGTGCCGGGCCCTCGCGACGTGATCCCGCCATGGGAACCGGGCAGTTGGGAATGGGCGGACTTGAGCGGCGGGGCGGGTAGGCCCGTTGCATAGGCGTATTTGTGCACGCGGTACAGGAAGCCCTTGATGATGCCGAAGGTGATGAAACGGCGGATGTCGATGTGGGAGAGTTGGCGGCTGTGGTGGAGGTACCATTGTTTTAGGCTCTGGCCCTGTTTCAGGCTGGCGTAGAGCTCGACGATTCCGGTGCCGTCGACGACTTCGCGCTGGTGGGGGTCGTCGAGGGCTAAAATGGCCGTGCTGGGACTGCTGCCTTTATTGTTGTTGTTGGCGTTGGCGGTGGTGTTATTGGTGGTTGGTTCGATGGGGCTCTCGACCGGGGGCCAGACTTCATCCGGGTCGAGGTGCGAGGTGCCTGTGCTGGCGATGGGAAGCTCGGTTCGGGGGCTTGATAGGGGGTGTCCGGGGGTGGGGGCTGGCGCGGCCGGGTTGGCTAAGGGGGGTGCGAAGAGGGTGTTCACGTAGCGGGCGCACTCTCGCTGCATGTCTTCATCGGAGGCGACGGTTGAGCTGAATTGGGCTGTTGGGGCGTATATCGCTGAGAATGAGAAGATGTCAAGCAGGAAGAGGCACCCATAGTAGAGGAGATGGCGGATGGCGCGGCAGGTGAGGGAGAAGTCTGTATCGGCTAAGATGGAGATGATACGGAGGCTGTTAACACCGTTGATATGTGGGACGATCTGGACAGGGTTAGAAAGACGGTGAAGGATATGAGCAACTTGACGTCCGACCTACCCGTTGCATCGTAAGATCCCAGTTCTCATCCATGAACGCTTGATAACGAACGGTAAATAGGGGAACCTGCCATGCCTTGACCGGTGGAGGTGCAGGGTAAATCGGAAACAGCTTAATGTTCAGCGTATTCAATTCATCTGTTTTCAATCAGCGACTGAATTCCAAGGGTATTCCATCAAAAGCAGAAAGAGCAGTCCTTACCAACAGGAATCATAGATTCACAATAATTATTCAAATCCTCCATCAAAGTCTCACACAAACTATACACCTTTCCCTCACCACTCTTCGAGTGATCCCGAGACAAAAACCCACTCTGTTCTTCCAATCCGCGCATGAGATCCGCCAATCGCTGCACTACACTTTTGTACGTGCTGAAATCCTCGTCCTCCGCCAGGACCAGGCAGAAGTTGAAGATGAACTCATTGCGGTCGTATCGGGGCGATTTCATGCAAATCGGGTATCCCAGAATGCGGAAGCCATTTGTGCATACTTGGATCAGGTTTCCGCACAGTTCCTGACGTGGAATCACGAAAAAAGAGACATCGGAGAAGGTGAGGATGAGGGGTTGCGAAGGTGCGGTGGTGGAGGGGACGATCGCACCGTCGGGCACTTGGTGGACGACTTTGGGACCTAATAGAGAGATGGGTCAGCATTGGGTTTCAAAAGCAATGTTTTGTAGTCAGTAGATTGTTTTCCTCACCCTCCTTGATGTCGAATTTGCTGTAGAAGATGGCTTTGATCATGGTGGTATTGAGGATGAGCAATCGGAAGCAATTCGAATGCCGTAAAAGATCGCGTTACGGCGCATTGGCGGGTTGATGGTTGGTCAAGATAAGCTAAAGCTGTAGCTCAGCTCTCCAAGGCATTTTTTTATAGATTACTTGAGGGGATGATGCAGAAAAGCATTGCACCCTTGCGTTGAAGTCGAAGTGATGGTTTTTGGGTGAAAATCGCGGGGAGCTTTGGGCGTGGAGAAGCTGTCGCTTGTTACCCCAAATCGGTGGATTTCTGACTGACACCATGCCAGCAATTCATCGACGATCTAGCATTCTTCTAGCTAATGTACGAAAGATAATATCTTCTTTTTAAATTATACAAGGTTGGAAATTATTTGCATTAAATTGAATTGTGTATGTATTTCTGCTAGAACTAGAAAGAAAACACCGCCAGGACTTAGTATTTATGCAGTGCTCAAACAGAATCAACTCATTTTGGGAACAGTTAAATCAGAAACAAAAGTTCAAAAGGGTATTGTGTGTAAAACAACAGCAGTAACAACGGAATGAATGCAAAGAGTCATATCTATCAGCGGTCGGCAGGCCAAATCCAGGCAATGAGACGGAAGTTGTGAAATGTGAGACTGAGCGCTGCGCATGCATGCATGAATAAAAAACAGGCCCGCCCGCTGGAGGCTAGTTAGAGATGCAAAGGAGTGCAGTGGTATGAGAAGATAAGGAAGAAAGGAATGGAATAGAGGAAATTCAAGGTTCAGACTCGCAACCTGTCGATGGTTGCTCTCGGAAAATGAACTTTCGGAAGGCTGGCAAACTGAGCGAGGGCATGGGATTTCGGAGCTGTCATGAGTGAAGGAGCTGAAGGATGTGGATTTAGACACTGCTATCGTGCTGCGCTAGAGGGCTGGTGAGAGGAGCGTCGGATGGTGCCTGAAGAGAGCGGATGAGATGTTGGAAGAAAGTAATTCTCTCGAAGTGACCCTGGCATCTGTGTACTTGTTCTTGTCCTACCGAGATGAGACAATGGAGTGGACATTTCCGCCAGGAAGCTTAACGGCTGGCTCGATCTAATGGCACTGATGAGGTCTGCGTAACTTCCTCGCTCCCTGGCTTCTTTCAGCCACTGCTCCCAGTCCTCATCGAGTGGTACATCAACGCCCTGTTCTCGAGCCGCTGTCGCTGCTAGAAGACGGTAATTTAGTTCGACACCACAACTTTCTAAATCGTCGTCGCCTGAATCTTCTTCCTCCTCTGCTTGCTCCTTTTTGTTGCCACGAGGCTCTGGAGTACAGTCAACACCTCGGTCGTCAACCACGCTGTCGACGACATCTTCAAATGTTTCTTCTACCACTGATCCCGGGCCAATGTCGACCCCGGGACCGTCGTCGAAATGCACCTCCACGGATGGAAGCGGGGACGGTGCTGCTGGTTGTATGCCTTGGGCGGTTGTGTCTCCTACAGTGACACCATGTTCCTTCTCGTAACGCTGACGAGCCGACTTGGTCCCCTCCCATCGACAAAGAGAGGAGATCTCCTCCTCTGTCAGACCAAGGTCATCAAAGACCTTGAACAGCTTGCGATGCCAGGGAAATCGACCGAGTCTCATGCGATGGGGTCCATAGGAATAATCGAGGCCAGGATATTGGGCCTCAATGCAATCGAGAGACCCATAGAAAGTAGAGGTTTCCACCCGGACCTCTGGAACTAAATGGCGGGCAAGGTGAGCAGAGAAAGTAGCCGGGTCGCTTGTCCGTGGTCGTGGGAAGGTTGCATTGTACACAATCTGAGCAAGGGACGGTTTATGCATGATGAAGCGAAATGACGGAAGTGGAGGTGATACGAAAGGGTGGATATACTCCGTAGAAAGCGCAGGGAAGTAAGAAACGACCGGGAAGCCGAGGAAGGTTAGGCAAGTGAGAGGCAGGAATGCGCGTGGTAGAAATAGAGAACGAAGCGATCCTTCCACGTCGTTGTTGCTAAAAAAGGCCAGAGGTGATCAAGAGATAAATAAAACAAAGACAGAAGTAGAAATACGACTCCACCAGTGTCGAATGGATATGAAATCAGCAAGAATAAATAGATAATAATAAGGAGGATCGAGAGAAAGGAGCCAGCCTAGACCGATTCCAGTGGGGCGCAAATGAACCGAATGGAGATAGATGTGCAGAAGAGATCAAATGACTCGAGGTCGGGATGGCGATATTAAAATAAGGAATAAATAGCAGGAATGAGGCGATCTTCAGCCGCAAAGGAGAGCGAGAGATGATCAGAGTGAATCAGGACGATGGACGTGGATTATGTGACACGCCAACCAGAGAGGCGTCGTTGGTTTCGCCTGGGCCGCAGGAACAGGACAACAACAACCCCCAAAGCTGCTAGCAGATCCCCCCAAAGTCTAGGCTTTAAACACCGCAGTCCATCGCGCGATGATCAGAATTGCTTTTGTCGAGATAGATAGTCGATAGATATAGACGGGGAATAAAATCAAGAGGATTCAGAAGAAGAATGAGGGCCGCCAACCTTTTATAACGGTCACTGAATCAACACCGCTCTGACACGCATGCAACTGACCAGCGCATTCGTCCGTCAAACCCCAGTGAGTTTGCCAACTTAACCATATTATTATTATCCCCCCTCCTTTTTTTATTTTATTTTATTTTATTTTTCTCCCCGAGAGTCTTGTCAACGCACCCAGATGCAATCCAGATCCTTCTTTTTCTCCCTTTCGTTTTTTCTCTGCTGTAACTAGCATTTCCCCCCCCCTAGTCCCCTCAGATCCAGAGTGGCCGTGTGGAGTAACCCATTCGCGGGCTGAAGTGTTGGCTGGCGGGTCTTCCAAATCCACTTAGCAGCTCTGTTGTTTCCTGCAAGGCCACTTGGTCGATGGGCTGGCTACTGCTTCTGGCCTCATACTTGTAACTAGTCCGGAGTAGTTCTGAAATGACGGCGGTGTTGTTGCTGATCGCGAGAGAACCGAGGGCTCCGAATACTGTTTTCTTTCTGCAGTCCAGCCTGTCAGTCATCGTGCATTAGTAAGAGAGGCAAAGGAAGAAGGTGGTGTCATTTTTTTTGTTTTTTTGCTTGCCAGCCACCAGTCATCGACTATGATAGTCACGTATCCGTAGATAGAAGCATGTTAATTGGGATAAATCTCTGATGGTTTATCGCCTCGAGGATGGTTGGCTGCGTTTCTTCAACACTTAAATTCTACTCTAAATCCGTTCGACTGTCGATGCCCTCCTCATAGGTCACGTGCTCAGTCGCATATCCAAATGGGGATACCCTCGACTTCTCCCCAACACAGTCATCCCTCGTCTCATCCACACGATCCATCTCACTGACGACCAGTCATGCATCCAGTCAGTCTCACGTAGACTGGTTTTCAATAAGGCCAGATGTCGACTTTTGATGGGATCATCGAAGGCAAGTGATACAGACCAGGCTGAGTTCAGCAGCTTCTAACGTTCTTTAGAATTTCCTTACATCAAAAGTAAGCTTAAAGAGACTATCCTCACGTGCATCGACAAGGCTAAGTAAAACAAGTCGATCAGTTCCGTAAATTCCCGGGCAGACCTCTTCCTCTTGCATACTTCCTCAGCCATGTCCACAGTGACCACCTTCAGGGACTGGAGTCCTTCAGGGCTCCTTTTATCTACTGTTCAGCGGCGACCAGAGAGGTGTGTCTTCTTAGCTGCTGTCATACATCCAGGCTAATACTGTCAGCTGCTTCTGCGCATTGAAAAATACCCCCACCGCATGAACTTTAGTAAAGGCATCTTGGAATCACGAAGGCTTCACTATAAACACTTGGCAAAACTTTTGGTTGGTCGATCTTGTCAGAAATGGATCATGGTATCATCTAACATCAACAGAGACCAATTCCATTGAATACGCCCACTGATATCGAACTAACTCCACGGTTGTCCATTCGAGTGACTCTTTTCGACGCAAATCATTGTGCGGGCGCAGTAATGTTCCTTATCGAAGGAAATGGAAAGGCTATCCTCTATACTGGTGATATTCGCTGTAGGTCATCAAATATGGAGTACTCGCTTTACATTAGCTAATAGTCTCAGCTGAATCCTGGTGGGTCAATAGTCTTGTCAGGCATCCAATCCTGCTTCCATATACACTTGGAAATAAACGTCTCGACAAGATCTATCTTGACACGACATTTGCCCGCGCATCCAAAATCTACCACGCTTTTCCGCCCAAGGCAGAGGGACTATCGGAGCTTTTGCAAAAAGTCGAACAATATCCAAGTGACACAATATTCTACTTTCGGGCATGGACATTTGGATATGAAGAAGTTTGGATGGCGCTTGCTGCTGCCCTGAACACCAAAGTAGGTGATACGTTTCTACAGATGTCTCCATAACTAACAATCTTAGGTCCATGCGGATAGATATCAAATGGGCTTATATCGATCACTTGTCACGCATGTGAAAAACGGCAACAATTTCAACGAGGCGCCTGCTCTATGTGGCTTCGAATTGGGAAACAAGTTCGTCCCTGGATGCCTAAGCGACGATGAAAGCTCTCGCATTCATAGCTGCGAACCGGGTTTACCCTGCTCGGTGGTCAAGTCCAAGAAAACAGTCGAAATCCTTCCTATCGTCAGTCGAACGCAAGACGGTTTGGAAATGCCCGAGGTAGGTGCTGGAGGTGGAGGTGGTGATCTATATCAGATGCACGAACTCCTACTGCCGGATCAATTCTCACTGGAGGAGCTGGAGAAGCTGTGTCTCGAGCGCATACATGATGCGAAGGTGCTTTCTCAGACACGAGAGGCACTCCTCGAGGCATTTAAATCGAAGAACAAATCTCTCTCGCTTGATAGCTATGGTCTAAAGGATGAGCATGACATGCCACTGGAAAAGCTGGTTGCTATCCTCAGCCGTGGCCATTCCGGAAACAACCCTTTGTCAAACGATATTGAAGAATTACCTACAGCACGAGCAAATCCAAACAAACCACTCCCCAACACAATCGTACGTCTCCATCACCTCTATCCATCGTCCCTTCTAATGATACGTCTAGCACTTCCCCTACTCACGACACTCATCCTATATGGAATTATGCGAGCTGGTCTCCGCATTCCAACCAAAAGATATCTACCCCTGCACCGTCGATCTTCAAACTTGGGACGAAGACGTTTCCATGCAAAGTCTCTTCGGGCACCTATGTTCTGGGGATGAATTTTCCCACGACGCTCGCATGCGGGAAACACTAGGAAATGATGAATATTCTCGATCTCGAAAGAGGGCTTGTCTTGACGATGCGATCTCATCACAATCTACTCAATACTCATCCAGTCTGAGGGATAGCAGTCTCACTGGCATATGGTTTAATCTGGACCAATCCAGTCAGGGGGTTAACGCAGACCAACGTGCTCTAGCACCAAATCCAACATCACCCTCCAAAGAAACACCCCTCTCCTCTTCATCCTCAAGAATTCACCTTCCCTCGTCACTAGAAACAATTAAATCAACAATCCAGCAGACTGAACCTCTCCATATTCCCCCTTCAATGCCAGCAACACAAAAGTTCAAGCGTAACGAAATACGTCAAGCACGAGAGTTTCTCAAAGCCGCCAACCTTGGCATTCAAATCGGACCTCTGCCATCCTCATGGCCAACAGAGGAAGAAGATGAATTTAACATAAAGAAACCCGAGCCCGCGACGGGCAAAAAAGACGAACATGAACATGAAGATGTGGATATTGACGATGCCATCAATGATAATAACGATGATGATACTCACACCATTCACCCAGACAGTCAACTAACCAACCCCCTCTCTATCCCTGATTCGGCCTTCGCTTCTGACGAGGAACAAGTGATTGAGATAGATTCTCCTTCTACCAACAAGACTATATCACCCGGTTCATCTACCGGTGACAATGACACCATGCATAAATCCACGTTGACGAAATCTTCTTCCTCGCGACGGAGAGCAGCGTATCTAGCTGCCCGAGCTGATAGTTTCGAAGCCTGGTCTTCTGTATCGCTTGTTTCGGCGGGGAATAATCATACTGAAGAGGAGATTGAATTATAATTACCTACCTACTTATCACAAGGGATTAATTTATTGTATAAGATCCTGTATTATCATAAGTGAATACAGAAAATGAATGTATCATACATCACTACCCTTCTTTTTCATTCAGATAGACTCCTATAAAGACTTCACTTTATCTACCTGCAGCGACTCCTTTATTAACTAGGTCTAGGCAGACAGATAGTATACCATATATAAAGGCCACCATCATCCGAATTTCATCTCAGCTCTCTAGAATCTACGCTTCTCTTCAATCCGACAGTCCTCTGCACTTTTGAACAAGGCAGCTTCCACAAAACAGACATGGAAGAATGATATCATGCAGAATGCATCTTCTAAGACCAACAAACTTCCGCCCCATCAGCCAACGAGACATCGAGACCTCGCAGCATTGCCAACTCTTATCAACATCCATGTTCTGCCGGTCAAAGAATGGGTCACTGCTGCCTGAAACAGACACAGAAAGAAAGAGTATGCGCATTCTTCTTGTCAAAATCGCCTGTCAAACAGAGATGTTTCATGGAGATACCCACGCTACCGGTCTCCGAATCTGAGGGGAGAACATTCTCAAGAATGATCAGGGTAGAATTGCTTTGCTTCGCAAGGCGCCTGAAAGCGTCGGCGAGCTGTCCAAATATTGGGATGAAGGTTGTCGAGGTCAGAGTGAATGCTGTGGCGATCCAGTTGAGCTAGTCGAATTTGTCTTTGTTAAAATCCTTTTTTTCTCTCAATCCTAAGCGAGGCAAATGGGATTATATCCACGATTATACCTTGTGGTATGAGCCAAAAGACTTACAGGGTACGAACTTTGTCATGGAGGTCAAGTAGGGGCGAGGCAAGCGCAGGAGTGTCGCATTGTCTAGGCTAGGATACAATTCATTAAGCTTTACTGGGCTGTGTCGAGGACCGCAAACTATGACTAAAGCCTTTTCTGGGTCAAATATTGGAATGGATGTAATTTAGTTATTCAAAATATTTCATGAAGTGATACCCAACAACAAATCGTCACATTCGTATGAACGTCGCTCGTAGCCACAAGACAAAACCAAATCAATCAACCAACCAACCCCCTAAGAGAAAGTCCCAGGGTATATAAACAAACAAGAAAGTAAGTAGAAAAAAGAAAAAAGAAAAGAAAACCACGAATAAGACAAGCTGACTCCCAAGCGTGCTATACAATAGAACCAACAAGTAGCATGTCAGGTCAGGATTAGAAAACGAAAAAGTTCTGGGCAAGAGGCATTTCTTCCGCTGGTTCTGCGTCGCAGAGCATACCGTCTGCTTCGACTACGTAGCTTTCTGGGTCGACTCGCATCTTGGGCATGATGTCGTTGAATTTCATGTCTGGTTTGCCGATGTTGCGGCAGTTTTTGACTGCTTCGACGCGTTTCTTGAGGCCGTATGATTGGACGACGCCTTCGTCGATGGAGGCTTGGGAGACGAACATGATGGATGTGCTGGGGACACGGTACTGTTGTTTATTAGCTATTTGTGCTTTGTGGTGGATAAAAGTGTGCTTACAGCGAATTGAGGTCTAATGATAACAGGCTCGATGGTAGGAATAGATCCGTTGGGATCGCCCTGTGAGATCGCGTTAGTTATTATTCAAATATCTTGAAGTCCGAGAAACTTACCATCTGAGCAGCGGCAATCATTCCACTCTTTAAAATCTGCAACGGCTTGGTACCAAACGAGCTAGGGCTCCAAAGCACCAAATCCGCCACCTTGCCGACTTCCACACTTCCGATCAGGTGAGACATTCCTTGGGCAATGGCCGGGTTGATCGTGTACTTGCTAATGTACCGCTTGACTCGGAAGTTGTCTGCACCGGTGCCCTCGTCCTCCGCCAAGGTACCCCGCTGCACCTTGTTCTTGTGCGCGGTGTGCCAGGTTCGAAGAATAACTTCACCACAGCGGCCCATAGCTTGGGAATCAGAAGACATCATACTGATGGCTCCAAGATCGTGGAGCACATCTTCGGCGGCAATTGTTTCGGCTCGGATACGACTTTCCGCAAAGGCAATGTCCTCGGGAATATTCTTCGACAAGTGGTGACACACCATCAACATATCCAGATGCTCATCCAGGGTGTTTAGCGTGAAAGGTCGGGTCGGGTTTGTGCTACTGGGTAGCACATTTGCATGTTCAACGACTGAAATAATATCTGGTGCATGACCACCACCAGCACCTTCGGTGTGGTAGGTGTGGATGGTACGGTTCTTGAACGATTTGATGGTCTGTTCCACGAAGCCAGACTCGTTCAGAGTATCGGAGTGAATCATGCACTGCACATCGTACTCCTCACAGACATCCAGACAAGTATCGATAGCAGCAGGCGTAGAGCCCCAATCTTCATGCAGCTTCAAACCGCAAGCTCCCGCGCGGATCTGCTCTTCAATGCTGATCTTGCCACTGTCGTTTCCTTTACCGGTAATACCAACGTTCATCGGGAGACTGTCCCATGCCTGAATCATTCGACGCATGTGATTAGGTCCTGGTGTGCAAGTAGTCGCGTTTGTACCAGTCGACGGGCCAGTTCCTCCTCCCAGGAAAGTGGTAATACCAGAAGCCAGCGCTTCATCCACCTGTTGCGGGCAGATGAAATGAATGTGAGTATCGAATCCTCCGGCCGTCACGATCTTGTTTTCACCAGCAATCACATCGGTCGCGGAGCCCACAACCAGGTCCGGGTGAACGCCGTCCATTACATCAGGGTTTCCAGCCTTGCCAATTCCAACAATGATTCCATTCGTGATACCAATGTCAGCCTTGTAGATTCCAGTCCAGTCGATAATCAACGCATTCGTAATAACCGTGTCGACGCATTCCGCTGCCGATCTTCCAGATGCTTGTCCCATACCCTCGCGAAGAGTCTTGCCACCACCGACCGTGCACTCGTCACCGTGAGCTGTGTAATCGTTCTCCACCTTAATCCAAAGGTCAGTCAGACCCAGCCTAACCAAGTCACCAGTCGTAGGTCCAAACATCCGAGCATAAGCCTCTCGCTCCATCGAGAAACCGGTGATAAGGGCACTATCCGCAGCAGGCTCAGGCTCAGGAAGGTGACCAAATCCTTGCACCTGCAAACCAGCCAAAATCTCATCCACCCGGCTCAAGTCAACCTTTCCAGAAGCAATCGAGTTTCCTCCACAGATGATACGGTTGCCTGCAATCTCCACAAGTGTAACGGTCTTGGTATCTCCGGGTTCGAATCGTACCGAAGTTCCAGCGGGAATGTCGAGTCGGTATCCGTATGATCTAGCGCGGTCGAAATGCAACTGCGGGTTGGTTTCGATAAAGTGGTAATGAGAACCGACCTACAACAATCCCATCATCAGTTCCCATCTTGCCAAAGGCATAGAAATCTTATAAATACCTGAATTGGTCGGTCACCCTGGCTCATCACCTTGAGCTTGATTCTCTTCCGTCCATCGTTCAAAGCGACCCTCACATCCTTCACAGGTATCATCGCACCGGGCATCTTCTCAGGTAGATAATCTTCAGCAACCGGGTCGGGAAAGGTATCGGCCGGTGGAATGGGCAGGAAACTGCCGTACAACGCCTTCTCGATGTCTCCGTCATCGCTACTGATCGGGTTGTGTACGGTGACTAGGTAGGTACCGCTGGGGAATGTGCCTTCGACCTGGAGTTCGTGGAGGGTAGATACGACCGAGGGGAGAACGTGACGACGACCGAGCATGTTTTTGCCCATGGACATAAGGTCGGCCACCCAGTAGTGGCCATCGCGAATAAGCTAGCAGGCATCAGTAAGACAGACAGACAGACAGGGATAATCATTGGCCAAGACTACCTCGTGCAAATTCGATGAAATCAGAGCCTAGCTGGAATAATCAGTTATGGTTACGCGACAGACGAAATCCGGGGATGTTCGTGGGGTATAAACGTACGACAGCTTCAGCATGGTTCAAGCGAACACCCCGCGCGAGACGACGCTGGGCCAAAAACCCTAATTGGGAGATTGTGAGCTTGTCAAGCTAACTCTGGTATTAGCACCTGAATTCATTTTTTCCTTTTAGACGAAATTAAGTATACCTCCTTGGGGATGAGGTGCATCATTTTGCACGACCAGCAATCGTAGCAGTAGTGCTAGGGCTGAGCCGGTACACTGGCAAAGTCTTGGCCTGCGAATCAGTGGCGATCGATCACTAGGCCACCCTTGCGATTGGACCCAGAGAGATGGGTACGGTATTGAAGGGTATATATATAAAGAGAGCGGCAGGGTTGTGGACTGGGGGAAAAAGAAGAGATATTGCCAGTATTAATGAAACGCGAGCATCGCTTGGAAGAAACCCCAAATCTGCATCGGATTCCGGCGGGTTCATTCAAGAGCCGGGAAAAAACGAGGCCCATTAATATTTGTGGGGAGACGAGATGGCCGAGATAACACTGGATGATAAGCTGCGGCGGTCGGCCTATGGCAGTCGGCCGTGGGCGTTCCTCAGTTAGTCATGGTTTCTGGTAACATTACCTATCAACCATGGCCGACCTGCCGATGGAATGACATTATTATTCTTAGGGCGGTATGTCTGCTGCAGTCTGTAGGGACTCTGTGCTCTGTGGTTTGTAGTACAATTAAGTAATGGAAATCTGGGGAAGACATGCAGTAGTTGATTACTATTTCATTACTATTTCATGCCAAAATGCCAAAGCCCGGCAGAGGCAAGGATGTTACGCCAGCCAGCCACATGACGTCTACACAAAACCCTCTTCGCTGTGGATTTCGGAGTGCTTCGGCTACATCGAATTACCGAGTTTGTAGATGGTAGTAGAAACTTTTATTTAACTTATTCACCTGCGAAATACAACCCAGAAATTCTTACTCCGGACTCTGCAAACAATATAACCTCCCGCCAAGTATTCCGGCATCTGACAAACAACTTATAGCCAATACAACCCTCTGCTCTAGAGGTCAAACCAACAGTATACATTCAAGAAGGAAATTCCAGCACTCTATTCGTCAGTGCCAGCCTCGCTCTTGCGCTTCTTCTTGGTGCGCTTATCGGCGGCAGGCTTGCGGGCGGAGCTAGGGGCCTTCTGCTGCTCGTCCTCCTCCTGAACCTGGTCCTTTTGGGTCCGGGCAGAAGTGCGCTTCTTCTTCGGCGATTCCTTCTTGTTCACAGTGGGCGAGGCCACCTCCTTGGCGGCAGGCTTGCCCTCGCTACGGCGACGCTTAGCGCTGCTGCGAGGGGGAGTGGGCTCCTTGACAGGTTCTGGGGACTCCTCCACTTCTTCTTCCTCTTCCTCCTCGGGTTCCTGTTCCTGTTCATGCTCTTCCTCGTCTTCATCCTGCTCCGATTCATCAGCAGATGCCTCGGCGCCAGCGACATCCTGCTGGAGCTGGCTGGAAGCGCGCGCATTGTCGTCATCAGGGACGGGAAGGCCAGCTTTGTAGGCCTTCACCTTCTCCTTGTAGACCGCGAGGTTGTCAGCATAGAGCTTCTTCCACACCTATCAACGATCATTAGTAATCAAACTCCAAAGTGATATGATAGCGGCAAGTGCATACCTCTTTCTGGGGCTCAGGCATATCAGCCCAACGACGAGTTCCCTCATCGGCAACGTCCTTGGGTCTCGAGTTGCCACCCAATTCCTCAGCGATGCGGGTTCGGTTGTGCTGCATGTACAGGAAGTAAGGAGTCAAGGCCCGCTTGGGAGCGTTGGGGTCCGGAGGAGCACGCTTGCGCTTCTTCTTGTCGCCGCCCGCTTCGGACTTGGCGCCAGGGCTGGAAGCACGGAGTCCCAACAAACCGCTGTCAAACAGCGACTGGGTGATGCCGTTGATACCGCCAATGTCGAGACCGGCAGGGGAGCGGCCCAGGACGGTGTTGGCATGGGTGATATAAGCACGCGACAGGTCCGAGACAGCGGACTGCAGCTGCGCAAGACTCATGATGACCTGGTTCCATGTTAGTTGAACCTGGCCAGGAGGTATATTAGGTAGCGCAAAAATTTCAGGAGCAGCAGCATTGGTAGACTCGGCAGCGAGGCCAATACGCGCGACCATTTGCTGGGCCGGCGTGAATTGGCGTTGCGCCGCCGGCTGCTTGGGGGATGAAGCGCGCCTCGCCATGCCGGGAACACGAAATTTTACAGAGGGATGACAGCGCCCAAGAGCCGCAAAGAGAAAGCGACACAGGGAAAAATGCACGAGAATTGAAGAAGAGCAGTTCTCATAGAATAAAATAGCAGCACATAATTATCCTTTGAAGAATTTGGGGGGGGGGGGGCGCTTTGTAGGCTTCTTGTAGGCTTTGTTTACAGACGCGTTGGGGCTGCCGGTGTTTCCAGCACCAGCACAACCCCAGCAGGGTACAAAATGACCAGATGCAAGAAGAATATGATACATAAAAGCATGCTGCGTAGAGATACAGAGTCGAAAAGAAAGGCGAATCAACTTACGTTATCACGAGTTCTGGTGAAGTCGTCAACATTGACGCTGACATGGCCCTCCTTGGGCTTGGAGTCGTCCTTGCGCGACATTGCGACAAGACGCAACGGAAACACTCAATTGATATTTGAAAGTAAGACGATGAGACTGAATGTAAAATGAAGATAAGAGAAAAAAAGAAGAAGAACGGTTGTAGGGAGAAAAGAAGAGAGAGAGAGAGAGAGAGAGAGAGAGAGAGAAAAAAAAAGAGGGGTCACAAAATAATAATGGAGAGAGGAAAAAATAAATTTTTCATCGGCGGGCGGGTGGGCGGTAATAATTAAGGGATCCCCTACTAAATCATAGAGGCCGGCAAGGCCCTAAGACGGGGCCACTGCTTTGGGCTTAGGCCTTGGGGGGGACGCAGTGAACGGGTTTGCCTCTTTTCTCTAGCGGGTTTCATGGGCAGTCCGGAGTGTCCCTAGGCCTGGCATGGGCGCTAGTCCCGCTGAAAGGGGCCCCTAATTGGGCATTCCCACACCCCCATTATTACGTTAACTCACAAGGGCAGCTGGCGGATCGCCCAAGGCGCCCGGAAAAGGCCCATCCTCCTCTCCCCTTCCCTAGTAACCGGCGCAACCACTTCTTTGAAACCCTCGTCGCTTACCTGGTAGTTCGGGGGTGAGAATATTGGCCTCACAAGCCCAGCATCCAGAGCCCCTCCTGCTGCAACACCACCTCCCGTTTACCAGCTTATCACTCCTTCTGATAGGCACATCACACCTAACTCAGTATATTGGTCGACTGCAGCAGAAGGTACGTACATTAGGCTGGTCATTCATTCCCTGTACCCTCTTTTCTTTTCCCACACAAATATATCAGTCACAAGGATTTGCACTGAACTGCGTCTCACTTGGCCATCGTAGGAAACTCCTATGTAGCTCTAGCCTCTGCTTTCCCAGCAGTAGGCAAGGTAAAGAATGGCAAACGTCAACCATACCGGGACAACCACTGGGTCACCCCCCCCCCAAGCCCAACGCCACGCCACGGCCCAGCAATCGATCGCAAACCACCCCCGCCAACTTGGGGGTTTGAGGGCGTCCCGCGATCGTGTAAAAGTACTACTATGTGCCTATCAGTAGCTTTCTCTAGTATGCTGTTTCATCGTAGGATTTTAGCTATTTATGGCCAATCAATATTGTCGCTTTGACTACTCTGTAAACAGTGTAAAATTGACGTCTACATGGAATTGGATTTGGCTAATGTTTGGTGTGTGCCTGGGTGGTCGCATCATACCCCGCTATATATATCCAGACCTCCGACAGAGCTCCTGTTGATGACAGCTATCGTTTTAGACAAATCAAACAAAAAGTTATCCTAAAAATAATTAGAACAAGCCACGACCCTTTTCCGTACGTCATGCTATTCATTACGGTTAGATTTACTGGAAATCGACGGTATACGAATAGCAGTGGATATATGCCCGTTCGCTAAATAGGATATAATCTAATGACACAAGGGGTAACAACCCTATCAAAACACTCTAAACAAATGTTTCATCGCTCTTTAGCTTAGAACTTGAAGACTTGGTCCTTGTTGTAACCAAGCTCCTTCAGGATACCGGTCAGCTCGCCCTGGTCCTTGGGGCTGACCTTGTTTCCACTGATGGCGTTGTACAGACCGGGGGGTCCGCAAACGAAGAGCTTGATGTTCTCCTCCTTGGGCTCGGGAAGGACGGTCTTCAGGAGGTCCTTGGTGATGTAGCCCTTGCCACCAGTCCATTCGGCGGGAGGCTGGTCGAGGACGTAGAAGGCCTTGAAGCGCTGGGGGTAGGTGTTCTCGAGATCCTGGAGCTCCTTCTTCAGGAGAATGTCCTCCTCCTTGACGTTTCCGAACACCAGAGTAACCTTGGTCTTGTCCTCGGGGTTCTTGAAGATCTGGCGAGCCAGCTGGTACATGGGGGTGATACCAGTACCACCAGCAATCAAGCAGATGTGGTCGTGCTTGTTAGCCTCCCAAGGGTACTTGGGGAGAGGGCCCTTGAGTTCCAGGCGCTGGTTCACGTTCATGCTGTGGAGGTGCTCAGACATGGCACCGCCGGGGTACGACTTGACGACAAGCTCGAGGTAACCGGGTTGCTCTGAAAAATGAATGAGTACGGTGCGACACAAATGACACCCAGGGAGAAAAAAAAAATCAATTACCTTCATCGCTGGTGGGAGTGTAGGGGCGGATGACAGCCTTGCCGCCCTCGGGCTTGAACTTGGCCAAAAGAGCAGCTAAAAAGTAATTTGTGAGCTGTTGATCCAAAAAAAGACGAACCCTCAAAATTAAATCACTTACAGGCAACCTGCAGACCGGAAACAGCCTCCTTGTCCTCGAACTCGAAGCGAAGTCTCTTGGTGTTGTGGCTGAGCTCCTCAATGTTTGCGAGCTTCAGGTCAACCCATCCCTGCTCACCACCGGTGAAAACGTGAGGGCGCTCCTTCGGCTCTGCATTAGCGGTGCCCGAGTTGTAGCGCCAGAGGCCGACACCGAGACCAGCGAGACCGACAGAGATGTAGACGGGAGCGAGGGACTTGCCGCCCTTGGGTGCCTCAGTAGAGTACTTGCGGAAGCTCTGTGGGCGATGAGTTCAGCGCAGATTCTTTGACAGGCACAAAAAAAAAAAACACAGTGTTATTTGCGGGGGAAGCTCTTACCTGCCTCAAGGGCTGAGCACATCTGAAAGCTTGACGAGAGAACATTTTGTATATCTAATTGGAACAAGTAGGTTGGCCAATTGATGCTGGAACGGTAAGAAGAGAGGTTCTTTTAAGAGGAGAGGGCGGGCGACACGAGAACCTTGCTGCTTTCGGGGTCCGAGTGGCCGGTTTGGGGCATGACGCAATTTCGCTCCGGTAAACAAGCCCCGAATCCCGACGGATCTTACTAAACAAACGCCTGCTAAATATTACTGCGCGTGTGCAACAATGCCATTGATAGGCTTACATGGTGGTAGAATTAGTTGCGATGATATCAGAATGTCCGTCGGAATTGATTATGTAGCTCCCAGCATTTGGTGCTCTACCCGGGGAGATCAATGTCCGCAGTGGAATCCCACGTGTCTGCTACACACTGTTCGATAGGTAACAGGGTTGACCTTCCAGAACTCTGCATTAGACTTCAACGGCTCTAAGTCATATTAGACATTAGTACCTTAGTAGATGGACCAAGATACGATGACAAGACATGGAAGTTTGGAGCTGATGCAGATCACTTTCCAGCCATAAAGCCCGGTGAGAATTTTTTTGGCCATATCAGAATGTTCAAATTACACAGATTCACTATCAGTGCTTGCCCTCACTCTTCTCAACTCTGTTGCTGCGTTGTGCTTTTTTTTTAGTCACTTGGCGAAGATTTGTTATGCTCAACGTCAACATCCTTAACAGAGAGTAATCACCATAATAATAGCAGGATGACGCCGACAATCTCAATCAAAGCTGAACCCCAAGGATTGGCTTGCAGTGGATATATACGCCGTGCATGATGCACCTGAAGATCAGACATGAAGCCACTGGATTGTTCGCCAAAGAGAGAACCAATGGTAAAGCCCAATGAGTTTTGGTGATGTAGGATTCAAACGTAAGCTCGGCGTCAAGATATTTTGACTACGTTGGTTGTATTGGAGTATCTGTATGATTGACGACAGCATCTTTATCAGTAGCTATCGTAAGCTTCCCTTCGCTGTACTTGGTGCTATCACACCTCGACATTACATCAATACTGCACCATGCCTCGAAGAAGAGAACATCGTGATTGACTTGAGTTAGATGATCATCATGAGCTACATTGACAGAACCGTGACATTGAAAAAAAGTTAACCCCAATATTTTTGTGTGATATAACTTGAAAGGGTCGCTGCAGAGGACTAAAGAGACATCAAAACCATCCTTCCCATTGTTTGGGTTGTAGATACACGCCATGCTCTCCGCGTGATCCGTGTCCTTCATGCATGCTATGGCCATTACATAGTCATTCATCCGCACACTCCTTCCCCCCAATCCGACAACTTCACATTTATGCGAAGGTAGACGGCCGCGAGTAGGCGAAGATCTTCTTGCCAGCGGGCTTGGAAACACGGTGAGGCAGAGGGAACTTGAGGTCCTTGCTGAGGAGCTGCTTGATGTAGGGGCGGCGAATGCTCTCGGCGTCGTTGACCTCAACGACCTTGAGGATCTATACGTGATATCATGGTTAGATAACAAGTCCCACTGACATCTTCCGGGGGAGATAAAACGTACGGCAATGGAGCCGAAACGGGCACGGTGACGGGCAGCCATGTCCTGGTAGAGAGCCTCAACGGCGTCGGTTCTGCTCATCTCACGGAACTCCTTGTACATGTTGTGGGTACCAGAGCGCGAGTCGTAACGGATCCAGATACCGAAGTTCTTGACCTTGAGGGGACGCTTCTCGTTGATCTAGTAGATAGAAATATCAGCCGCTGTTGCCATTTCTTCAAATTCCCTCGTAACCGGGATTTCTGCCAGGCTAGACATACCACATTGAGGCTGACGATCTCACCGTTGGCCTTCTTGACCTTACGGAGCTGGGTCAAGAAGTACCAGAAGCGCGACTTGGCCACAACAGTGTTGGGCGCAAAGATGCGCATGCGGTACAGCTTGGGCGTGGGGTTGGCCTCGGTGGGCAGATGACGCCCGATGACCTGGTACTCGGTGAGACGCCCTATTAAGTCTCCAGTCAGTCACTTGTCCAAAGATGCCATGGGTTTCCGTTTCGCTTAAAGCGGCTTGATTCGAAGCAGGCGGCGTGCGGCACGTTGTAGTTGATGTTGCGAGCGTGTGTAGGGACATTGAATTTTTGATCAAATGCGACGATAATTTTTTTTCCTCCCCCGCGAAATATCCCTCCAGCACCATGTCCATTCATGACAGCCAAAAATTCCCAGTCATTCAATTCCTCCCATAGACAAATCTCTTTTCGTGACAGTGCCGTAGAAAACTCATCCTCCGGTAATGTGTCGCTCATCGTTCGCAACGTACGCACCGCAGCCGTATCGAAAGGGGCAGAATCTGGAAAGGGAAAAATTGTCACTCACCCATCTGGAAAATTAATGTCAGTAACTATCTCAACAAAACGATTATCGCAAAATCACAAGGGTAGGGCTTACTTTTGTCGACGGTGTGTTGGTTGAGTCTCGAGAAAGGTGTGCCGTGCCGTTGGACTCGTCGCCGGGAATTGAGGATTTGTGAACTTGTTGAGTTAGGGCTGCCGCCCTTCGCCTAAGCGAGTGGAGGCTTGCCTCCGATTTTCGCGCCATTCCGCTTCGGGACCACCAGCCACAGGGGCTGATAAGACCATCTGCACTGCCACACCATTCCCCACCTCCACGGCTTCTTGTTTGATGCGTTTGCGATTATGACGGGGAAGGGAAGGTGAAGTCAATTGACAGCTTCAGTGATCTTCCATGGACTTTCACCTGCTCCATTCGCGATAGATACGACTCAGAAATACTCACAGCCACCGACCATGGCTTCCATTTTTGCCGATTTCAAGCAAGGCCAGAAAGTCGGCTCTGGTCATCATCTGGCGGCATCTCTCACGCCGGTCGCGCCCGCCGACCATCCCGATCGATTGCGTTCGTTTTACTACTTCTCCAACCCCGCAAATGTCTATCTTGATCTACGCGATTCCCTCTTCCTGACCAATCGTCTGAAGCTACCGAAACAAGAACAAAATGCGTGGATTGATATCTTCTTGTCGTATTGGAAGGCCGTGGGGGAGATCATCAAATTCGAAGAGTCCCCCCGAGGCGGTAGCTGGGCCAAAGTATTCGATGCTTGGAAGGATCTGGTCAATGTCTTGATTAGAGGCTATTCGAACTCTGGGCTTCAGGCATGGACAGTGCCGTGTCTATACGTTGTCGGAAAATACTTGCGGATCTTCGCGATCAAAGCAGATGCCGAGCTTTCTTCCCAGGAGTCGGTTTCTTTTGGAGAGGACGTTGCGGACTTTGAGAAGAGTGCGAAGCTTGAAGAGACTGCCCGGATCATTAATCGGATGTTCACCCTTTGTCTCAGTGACAGGTAGGCAATTTCTAGTCTCTAGTATCGTCCTCTAGACCTTTCTAATTCGAATACAGGGCACCGATTGAAGAATCGCGCAAATGGGGTATTTACAACACGACCAATTTGATGTTTAAGACATATTTCAAAGTACGAATAGCATATACCTCTCTGATGGAGTCTTCTAACCATTATATGCAGATCGGCTCTGTTGGCCTTTCGAAAAACCTACTCCGTGCCCTCAATGCTTCATCAGTAGACCTACCAGATTTGAGCGCCTTCCCCAAGTCTCATATTGTCACCTTCCAGTATTATGTTGGAGTTATTCATTTCTTGGATGAAAACTACGCACAAGTACGTACAATATCAAGCCTCGTTATTTTAAAAGAAGCTAATTCTTGTGGCTATCTACAGGCAGAAGAACATCTAGCGGAGGCGTGGAGGCTGTGCCACAGACATGCCCTGAAAAACAAAGAGTCAGTAATGCACGATGTATCTGCCGGTTTATACTGACTTTGTTGAAGGTCGATTCTCACTTATCTTGTGCCCTGCCACCTTGTGACGACACATACCCTGCCGAGCCAAAAGCTTCTTGCACAATTTCCCCGTCTAGAGGGTTTGTTCCGTCCATTATGCAATTGCATCAGGAAAGGGGACCTCGTTGGCTTTGATACAGCCATGTCTGCTGGGGAGGAAGAGTTTGTAAAGAAACGCATCTACTTGCCTCTTGAAAGAGGACGCGATATTGCTTTACGCAATTTGTATCGAAAGGTGTTTATTGCAGGAGGGTTTGAAGAACCTAAGGACGGGCAACTTCCGCTTCGGCGGACAAGAATCCCTGTTGCTGAGTTTGCAGCAGCATTAAGAATAGGAACTCATGCAGATGATAGGTCGCGTGTTGACATTGATGAGGTTGAATGTCTTTTGTCGAATCTCATATATAAGGTGAGTTATCTGTTTGATTTGGTTTATGCTTGGTTTTCACCTTGGATAAACAGATCAGTGACTGATGCATATACTTAGGGACTTATGAAGGGCTATATCGCCCGTGAGCGAGGAATGGTTGTCTTGAGCAAGGGTGGAACCGCATTCCCAGGAACAGGCGTCTAATATACTTCCCCAAAAGCACGCCCTCCTCATCCTCATCACCATCGACTAAATAATTTACGAAGATAACGCAGAACTTGAAGATCCTCTCACTCGGGCAGTTCACCTTTGCCGAAAGTAGTCGGTCCTTTCAGCCATGCATTGAGCATCTACATTCATCTATGCTCGACTCCGTGTCCTCTGGGTGTAGCTTGGTCTGCTGCAAGTGACACCAAACTTTGTCAACTAAACATACACTGATCATCATATTCCTACGAGACCATAGAGCAGTGTTTGTGAAGCGAGACTTGGTCCTCACTAGGGAGCAAGATTATGGAGATCTTGCTTATATAGCATTACTCTTGACGATTTTCATGATGAAATGAGTTGAGCCATTCTGAACTATAAAGAAACATTGACATGTCCATAATCCTTTGAAGTAATTGCCTTACGGTAATGCACCACATAGCATAGACACTAAACATAAGTAAATTGGAGAGGGGCAACGTGCCATACGAGTCGAGTCAAGACGAGTCGTACTTTTGGACTCGACGAGTCCGAATCGATGTAATACTCGACACGACTCGTGTGACACCGTAAGGAGAAGTGTTGGTTCTGCAGAGCTAATAGCCAGGGGGGCGACGATGGTCACAGAGGCTATTCCCATTGTTTTAGGTTCTAGACTCCTAGGTTCCATCGCCCATCCAACCTAGTATGATAGAGTAGAGAGATATTTGATTGTTTCTGTCATATTTTGCATTTAAGTAATACTATACAGCGGACCTGCCTAATGAAATCATTTGGAATGAACGCCTTCTCTTGAATCCAGAAAATCCCTCAAAGGATAAACGAAGGCAAGAAAGATTAAAGGGGTATTGAGAAAGGAAAATCATTAACCAGGGCCACAACAGAAGCTCTGGCATCATAATACAACACGATCAATCTGCGAGGGGAGCCTTGAACGTAGCGTCGAGATCATCCTATTGACATAGTTAGTAAATGATAAGGATTTGATATACGCACGGGAGACGAACCATGTGGTTGCACATTGCAACAAACAGATCGAAGAACAGCTTCCCACCCTGCTCCATTTCCATTTGCATTGTACCGCTACGCTTGAAGGTCGACCTGCTACGGATAATTAAAGCTAAGTAGTGGGCGCGCAGTTTGGATTCAGTATCGGGAGTGTTAGCGTAGGCGTAGCGAGCGCTGGTGAGGATTGTACTGCATTGGATACCGCAATGCAGGCCTTGTTTTCGGAGAGATAGACGCTTGAGGTTTTCGATTCCGTATTTTTCGGCTGCGCAGCTGTAGAAGGAATTGGCGTTAGTGATGGGGTCTGCAAAAACTTTCGTCGCGGGGTATATGTAGAGGCCTTACTAGACAGCTGTATCTTTCAGAATGATAGCCTCAGCTCCTTGATGATATATAGTAGCTTCATTGCTCTGGACATCTTTACTCATGCTCGAATCTTCCAGCCACCAATTCTCATGGCTCTTGTCATGCACCAATCGAGGGTAGTAATCGCCAGTGTAGAGGTACTCGAGGACACAGGAGAAGATCTCCGGCTGTTCATCGGGCATATTTATCGGTTTGGGGCGAGTCCCAGACCCAGACGACTGTTCACGACAGTATGTCGCTAAGAGAGGAGCACCGCGGATCATATTCCAGCGAGCGGCGAAAAGGCGTTTTTGAGAACCCACGGCAAAGTAAATGACCATGTCAGAGCCTAGAGAGCTGAATGATCGCATTGATGTTAGATGGATTCTGTGCGAGTTCTAGCGTTTACCAATTTCTTACCTTCCATCTGGCTTCTGGCGTCTTTCTGAGACTCTGGAACGGGTGGGCGACTCTCGAATTGGCCTGCGGACTCGGGAGGTGGACTTTCTAGCTCCATATTTCGAGGAGAGGCTTTCAGTTTGAGGTTGCGCTGGTCGCCTTGTTGAAAACATCTTGATTGACTATGCTGGACCACAACTACAATGATGGAAGACAATGGGAGAGAAAAAAAAGGGGGAAGAAAGACTCAGGGGGACGGAAGAAAGGAAGGCGAAAGAATCTGTTTTATAAAACGAATAGTCGTACGCATGAGATAGGTAATTCCTTAGTCAAATCAGATACGAGCAAAAGGGGGTGAACGAGAAAGCACCCGGGCAATAAATCGCATCAAGGAGGCCCTCCTGCGATAAGCCGCGGGGGAGGCACGGATGCTCTTATACATGTCCTGCCCTCCCCTCCATCGGAACAAACATCCCATGAGGTGCATCAGACACGATGCAGAGCTGAAGCACGATGGAGGAGCGCAAATAGACGCGTAACAAACGGCCGGAACTGGTATTCCACGCGTAAAGTGGTTTTTTTTTGCGTCGCCAAATCGTCGCGCAGTCACGGGACAGCCATTGGCCAATCAGGGTGCAGGACAGGCTGAAGGGATTGCCACTGTGGCGAATCAGCAGACGATCTGCATTGTGTCCCACCCGGCAGAGATGATCCGTCATTTCTTTGGTTTCAATCGAGAGCAGAAATTTCGGGTGGAGGTGGAAGACAGAAATGATCTGTCGATTGCGAGATATGACTCGTATCTGCTCAATGGACAGTTGTACATATTATGCATGGTGATGGTGAATCACAGTAGTACTTGTGGTGAGGGGTACAGGGCCAGGGGAGTTGTTTCATACCTAGCTACAAATTATCGTCAGCCTTGCTGCGTCTACGACTCTACGTATCTGATATATCCAATACATTGGCTGTATGCATGCCTTGCTTGCGGTATCATGCATCATATCGGGGGGTTGATCCCGATTATCTGACAACACCATCCCCTGATTCCAAATGAACAGATGTCGAAGAAGCTGTCGCAGAAGCCCTGGAAAAGGCAGACCAAAAGCAAATCCAACTCGCAGGTGTCGCTGTTTCTCACATGTCATCAGGATAACCGACACCGAATGTGTTATTGAAGAGACGTTCGATCATCCCGTCGTAGGAGCTCGGCAGCCAAACAGGAAAATATATCTATGAACGTCTCGGCACCGTTAGGTTTAAAAGAGAACCCCACAAATTACTGCAAAAGGATGGATTTCCGGCTCTACAAACCACTGTATCCGAACTCCGGGGAGTAATCAGAAAGTGTTGGCCAAATGGTCTTTAATGGGCTAAATGTGTAGATAGAATGCAGTAGGCAAGCATAAAAGAAGCCAACGTTCCTATATGGTTGACAATATAGAGGCTGGATCTAATTGATTCTATAGAGTACAGCAGTTTTGGACTCGCGTCTCATTTCATTCAAATCATTGGGATTAAGGGGTTATGTCATACCAAGCTCAATCATGGTATGAACATGCTTACTCCATAGCCCGTATAGAGAAGTTGGATCGCCCAGAGAGCCGAGAGGACAGTATATGCATAAAGGAAGTATGTAGGTATCCAGCCCAAAAACGCCGACCACCCGAAACACCCTGAAACTAAAAGAAACCTTATTCGTCCGGTTCCATCGCTATTTTCCATCGAAGATTGCCTAGTGTGTATGAAGATTGCAAGTCCCGACGTCCACGAACTAACGCTGTATTCAACCCAATTCAATGCTCGTGCGGCCTCTCACAAAACAACCTTTCTTGCATCCCGAGGGTGACTCTCGCTCGGGCAGTAAGGGCACTTGAACCGGCTGCCCTTGCCTAGTCGCCTCAAAGATTCCTGCGCGATAACGTGACCGCAGGGCATCATCATTGGGGGGTTATCGTCCGTGGCTTGCTCTTTAGATACAGGGCAGACGAAGATAGAGTGGAATAAATAAGATGGTGGGAGTGGAATTTCGACCTGAGTAGAAGGGTTAGCCGTGCAAATATCGAGCTTGATTGGAATACTTACTGGTAATTCGTGTTGCGTGGTCCATTCTGTACGCTTTGCTTTCATGATAGTCTGCAACTTAAGCAGGGTTGGAAGAGCAATCGCACCAGCAGTGGCAGCGATGTATAAGGGAGAGTCTGCAGAAAGGCCCAGAAGCGAGCAAAATTCGCGTGTAAAGGAGTTTGCAACATCGGTCCAGGCCCATGGGTTGTTAAAGATGGATCTGTATGGGGAAGTCTCCAGATTGGGGCAAAACGCCATTGCTCCCATCAATTGCTGAATCTCCCTGAGATATGTTGGCATGAATACATGGAATTCGCGCCTGGCATATTCCAAAGCTGCATGCCGGCCGGTAGAAATGGATGTTTGCGAGTTGTGTCCCCCACGAAAGAGCCAGACAAACTGTAACCGGCAGAGTTCAAATTCCAAATTACTACCTCTCGCCTCCAAGGCATCTTTGTTATCCCTCGACCACTGAATTGCCGGCAGCAAATTATTATTCTCCTTCAACTCTTGCAGTATGTGGTACATCATGGCGAATTGTTTTCGAACTTCATCCGATGGGACTTCTTCGATGTCAAGGAGTGTTGCTGCATTATCTGCGGGGGCTGTATCTGTGTCTCGCGCTGTGTCGCGGGGCTTTTTGTCTGATATTTCGGAGAGGAATGTTGCAGCGACAGAGAACTGCCCTTCTCTCAGAAGGTGCATCGCGATGGCTCTGTCGATAAGGTGTTGCTGGGAGGATAGGGCATCATGCTCGGTACTTGGGAGTGGTCTGTCTTTGAAAAGCTGGAATAAGTTAGATATATTTGAATAGATAGAGCTTCAATGATGGAAGAGAATGACGAATGAGTTACCTTATCTAACGATTTGGTGTATTTATTAAGGCCGCTATGCGTTTCTTTAAGGTTGTCATTCATGGCATCAAAAGATGATTTGACTGGATTTTGGAGCTTCGCTAAGGTCATAGATGCTTGGCTAGGGTCTTATGCAATTTCCATCGTCAGCGCCATGTCTAATAATCGACCTCGGTGATGTAGTCTGTGATTAGGCATGAAACGGATCTAGAGGGTGAACGAACCAGATGCAATCGCTTCCCGAGCCGACTGGAGGAGATCTATTGTTGTCTGCACATTTTTGAGACCTTGCGAGGCTTTCAGTCTCCTCGAAAGTCGCTCGTGTTCTTTTTGGACGAGATCCATGATGGCTGAGGGAGGTGAGGTGGGCACTGAATGCGGAGTTGAACAATTACCGCTGCTTCACAACCGATATTGTGATAGCCATGTGGGAAGCCCTCGATAAGTATTTCAGCCTTCCTGAGAAGGCGAGTACAATCCTCAGGTGGAAGAGCAAATATAAAGCAGTTGAGATAGCATGTGTTGGTTAAGACTGCTTGCTATCAGCAGACAGCGGAGAGTGGCACCGCATGCCCCCGATGAGACATTACGACATGGGTCACGTGTGATTGAGCTGTGGCATGCTGCCCCTCTTTTTCATCGCAAGATCCAACTCGCTAATCGATATTGCTCGGTACCTAGACAGTTAGTAGAACCTGTCAGCTCTGAGGAACGATGAGCTTGTTCAACTACGATAATTTCGTTTTTTTTAGGTTTCAGTCAGTGGAATACTATACCGTAATCTCAGCATTGATTGTATGTCCGGTACAGAGATATATGTGGATCAAGATGAGAGACTTCATACTACGTGGGTACTTCGTATGGAGTATGGAAGATGCCCTTTGCACTCCACAACTAGCTCATAGCCCAAAGGGCTTTCCCGGTCTCTCCAAGATTGATGTTTGATGTTCATTTCATCTTTCGTCTTTAAATTTCCAATCGCTCCAGCCTTAGAAACAGCCTCAGGCATCCATTGGTCTCATTCAGTGAGCTACAGCCAATCAGAACTCGTACCCGACTTTGCCCCACACGAAGACAGCTCGCTTCCACTAGCGCGTTTTCCTGGTCTTGGCGTAGGTATAAATTCTCCCATCGCCCGCCGTTCTTTTCGAATTTTTTCTTCTTTCTTTCTCCATCCTAGTGCACGGGTTTTACATGTGTCAGTGAGGAGACATCCGAGACCATGTTTTTGCTAGTTGAAAACTACCTAGTTGACTGCTCCAGTTGGTCTTAGGATCGGCTGGGAATTTTTGAAAAAAATTTGCCCTGACTTCAAATTTGTCTTGAAGCTCAGCCTACGAGTGCAATCTTGCCTTCGTGGCAAGGAAGAAGTACTCTGGGATCCATCAGTCTTCTTTTCACTGCTGTGTCGCCCATGTTGGTGGCCTGTAGAGAAGAGATACTTGATGCTCTTGTAGTTTTGTAGCAGCCTTGTAGTTGATTGTCATCTCGATCCCTATGCCGTTGTAGTGAACGAGTTCGTGCAACTCGTCGAAGAGGTCGATGTCTGAGACGTGCTTTGTTCCTCAGACACCGTGCCAGCCCCTATCTTCGTTGTGGCGGTGCTCTTCAAGGTTGTGGCTAATGCCACTAGGCAGCTGTATTATGCAGGATTCTGCCTCGTCAACAGTTACGCCGTGCAACCCTGATTGATTGATTCGATAATAATAATAATAATAATAATAATAATAGTCTTCTTGGAGATGGCCATGAATAGATGTCCTATTAATTATTAATAACCTCTTGCCATCTGGCCGTGTAAACTAGCAAACTTGTTTCATCTTCCAATAGCCGCTCACCGCTCTGATCTGTTACAATGTGACGTCGCCGGCTCAACCCTGTACTTGTAATTGTTCTTGCCTCTCTTCACATGCCTTCAAAATGCCATGACACCCCAATCTTTCGCTCTCCCTTTCACCCGGAACTCATTCAACATTGGATATGTCCCGGTTCCTTTCTCTTTGGCGATCAGTACAAGAAGACCCCAGGAGGGTCGATGATTTAACGCTTTTTCCCCTTTCGTCCTGAGCTTGGCCTTTGGATTTGGATGTTATTGCTTTCTTTCTCACCCGCAAGCAGTCGGCTACGATTCTAGTTCCTCTTATTCTAAGCTTATATGCTTTAAGAGCCTACCTGTCTTTACAAGTTACCAGCACTCATGCAGACAACCGCACAGGCTGCGCCTTCTGCGCCAATTAATCACGAACATACGAACGCGCCGGTCAACCCCAAAGAGAACCCCTCTCCCATTGTTAATGGACCCAATACAACCAATGGAGGGTCTAACATTCCACATGGCCACCAAAAATTTGTTTTCACAGACCCTGTCGCCCTCCGATACCTCGAAGAGGACCCGTCGACGATCGTATTACAGCGGCGTGAAGAACTACAAGGCTATGAGATATACATTGTGGAACAATGGGCTTGTTCAAGGACGCATCCTACATTTGTCATAACAACTTTCACGGGGGAGGCTACACACAGAGTTTGGGTTGGCGTATTGAGCGTTCCGACGGATGAAACGCTGTGGTCACCTCGGCTGAAATTATACTTCAATGCGGTGACCAAATGCCATGCCCGGAGGAAAGAGACGCCAAAGGGGGCTGTCATAGTCACGGACTTGAGCACGTTTCCGTCCGCTCTTACTGTTATCCCGGTACCTGGCGGTGATATCAAGCGGCACAGGGAGGATTTCATTGTTAATGAGAACTTGAAAAGGCTATGCTGCTCTGGTCGTGCTGGCTTGAAATTGCAAGCACCCTCAGCAGCTACCGAAGCTAAATTTTACCAACTCTACCGGACCAGTGAGAGAGTAAACCTATACAGTGCGGTCATGGAGTTGGTCAAACAATGTCAGATGGCTTTGATGATGTTTGGCAGGCTTGCCCCGGAGTACGTGGATGGTTTGCTGTGCGATGTAACCGAGGCAGCGATAGGTGACTGGTGGGCAGACGTGGGGATGGACCTTTATAATATTGAACCAAGCGATGGCGTACTTGGACCAACCACAGTGGCCGCTTTGCTGGGAACCCTGCTCGGTGCTCGAAATCGACTTCACGCCTTCGGTGCCCCGGTCGGGAAAGACGCGTTCGATATTTCTAACCTCAAACGAGGAGTCTCGAGCTTCCAGAAGTCACAGAAGCTGAAGCGCTCAAGACGACTAGACCAGCCCACCTTAGCAAGGCTACATCGAGTAACTGCGAAAGCAGCAAATTCAGAGGGATGGACTGATGCTGTCAAGTCGACAATGGCAGAGCTGAGCGGGCAAGGTGGTGAAATGGTTATGGGTATGGTGCGGGGCCGAGAAAAGGGTGGAATCGCTGATATCGAAACGCTTGATATCGACAACTTTGCGCACTTGGTCACGGGTGCGAGGGCCAAGTGGTTGTGGCTGGGTAAGCCACGCAAAAGCGGTATTGGCGATGGGTTTGCCAGTGAGCCACCAGCCGCAGAGATGATGTTCACCACAAATGACCAAGGCGGTTATATGTGGACGAGTCGAAAACGACACTCGAATGAAGAACTAGCTACCGACCGTTCCTTTCAAGGGCCGGATCGATCATGGAAACAACCTGAGACCGCAACTAGTCTAGATGAGAAGGACCAAAATCTCAGCAGAATGGTTCTCAAGGGTGTCAGTGGAAAAGTCTCAGATGCGCGAATTGGATTTGGCAGGTTCAAAGATGCAGTAGGACTGCCAAACCTACGCTCACATCATCACAAGCAGACAAAGGATGGCGTCGATTTTATTGGCGATGCTGCATATGTTCCTCCCATTGACAGTGAAGCTGAGACGCCAGACATGAAAAATTTGTCCGAGCCTGGAAACCACATCGAGAACGCTACTGGGAATTATGCCGAAACACGAGTTCATGATGAAGAAGCGCACACCGTTCCATCATTGAACACGCTTTTGCCAAAATCTTCTGATTCAAAACCACCGGAAATTGTCGTCGACACTGTAGCGTCTCAAAAAGATTCTGAGTCGCCACGTAAAGAGTCGACGGCTCGAACAGAGGACGAGGAGCAAGATTTGGAGCTCTACAAGTCACGATCATCCGAAATGTCAAGTGATCGGGAAGAAGTCTCGGGGCTGGCTGTAATGTCGCTGCGCCGACCGCAGAGTTGTGCCGACTTAAGCCTAGGGGATGATTCCCGGCGAAGGGACAATTATTGGCCTAGACATCTATCTTTCAGCACAGTCGAAGAAGTTGTACTTGGCTGGGAACGCCTGGAGGGTCAGAAGCCCGTTCAAGAGAAAGCTGGCGCCAGCTTAGAGGAAGCCATCGCCCATGAAGACATAGCGGCCTCCGATGCGCGTATCTTCAGCTCCAGGATTCTGGAACTCAGTGAAAACACAGTCCCTTGGGTCGAGCGGCAAGTTGGTGCTGTTGATGGCCTAAACCAAATTTTATACGACCGCCACGAGGAAGTTAATACGGTATACTTGGAACGGCTCGAGGAATACCAAAAACTCCGTGAGAGGTCCAGTGATCTACTAACCCAGGAACACTCTTACTGCATGGACAGCATGAAAAAGGTGGAACTAATGGGCGCAAAGCTGGACTACGAGCTTAATGTCCTCGGGTCCAAAGTCGAAGACGTCGAATCCGGCCTAGGGGAATTCGAACGACACGTTATAGAAATAGAAACGCGGGTCCAGGCGCTGATCCAAGGCGAAGAAGAGAAGCAGAGCACCTCTTGGCTCTCTTGGTTTGGCAGGCTGGCCGGGCTCTCTACGCAATAATGCTGCGTTTAGTGGCTTTTCAACAAGCGTTTTGTAATATTTATATACCCATTCTAATGTATGTACTTTCAGGCAAATAGATTTCTGGCGTTGGGAATTTGAATGAAATGCTATAGAATTGCATCTTTTTACAGGAGTCTTCGTCACTGAGTTCTCTTGTTTGGCAGTACGCCAATGGTAATACTGCTTTGCGCTCCTATAGATTTGATGGATATAAAATTAGCGACGTGTAGCCGTATATACCCATTTTCACGCCGTTCTTGGACACTTTAAACGCTTGAGCCTGGTAAAATACGTAGAGAAGCGTCTTTACTGTACGGTGGTGACGGTAGTCCGACAGTAGAGGTCTGATGTGTTTGTTGGCTTTTCAACAAGCTTTTGTAATATCTCCTATATACCCATTCTAGTGTACATATCTCAAATAGGTTCCTGGTGTCGCCTCGACCGTGCAATGCATGATAATCGTGAACAAACCAGCTGGCTACCAGAGAACAAAAAAAAATTAAGCGTAGGCTTCCGTCGGTTAGAGAAGCATCAAATAACCAAAGGGCCAAGCAACCCAATTATTCGGCGAAAAGGCGTTGATCATTTTCTTCCTTTTCTCCTCCACGACCCTTCTCAATCAAGAGGTTATCTTCCTTGTATCTGTCTCCTTCTTCCCTTACATGAATCCACCCATACCGCCGCCTTGGTTACGAGCGGCCTCACCCTGCATCTTCTCGCTGACCTTGATGTTGACATCGAAGAACTTGGAGACGCAGCGGTCAAGGCAAACGGATTCACCCTTGTTCAGATCACCTTCGCGGTAGTCGTTGGGAATGCACTTCTTGGTGCAGGACTCGGACAAGCTAGTGACATCGCGACAGGTCAGCGGGTTTTGGTCTGCGAGAAGCCATGTATGCCTCAAGAAAGCATAAATCCGTATATATGCATGAATCTCACCGGTTGAACATATCGGAGATCATCTCGACTTCAGTTTCCGCGGCAGCAATCTTCTCTGCCGAGGACATCTTGGGGGCACCGCCGAAGAGGAAAGACATAATGACGGAATGAAACCGGGAGGTTTAGGAAGGGTGAATTGATGTATAAGGTAACTGTTTTGCAATTAGCAATTGGACCAAGACTCCTTTGATATCGTTGGGCAATGGGAACTGACGAATTGAAGATATCCCAAATGGGTGATAGGTGTTTGAAGCTGGAGGTCTTTAGGTCTGGTTGTTATTGCAAATGGATTCGGGCGGAGGTGAAAGTCGGCAGCAGCTCGGCGGCTCACCGCCTTTGGATTTTTTCTCCCTCTGTTTCTTTCCACTCCCACGACGGCTTTTCGTTTTCTTTCTTCTTTTCAATTTCCTACGATGTGAACTGCGTAGTTTTGGTCTCATCCCAATGCAATCAATTCGCCCCCGGTGGGCTTCACAGCTGGGCTTGCGAGGTCTTCGATCTAGGTAAGAAACTGATGATGATGATGTTTTTTTTTTTTTTTCTTTTGTTTGCCCACCAATTGCATGATGAGAACAACCCTACATCTACCAGAACCGCTGCAGTGATGCTTGCTTGCAAGCAGTTTGATCATAAATGGATTACTACCTGATACCAATTGTCAATTTTTCATGTTTTATTTCGCAACCATTTGAATTGAATGTGCAGTTGCTAATAAAAAATCAGTGCAGGACCGTTGATCTCTCGTACTACCGGTACACCCAGATTACTCAAACAACCCCTCTTTTCCTCTATAAAGGTTAGGGATAGCAGTACTACAGCCTCTCCGGCAAATGCATTCAGGGATCGGTTACAGGAAGTCAAGAATGCTTGTGCCGACCCGTATCCTCGTCTTGCATCAGACCAGCGCTCGGTGAGCTGTGCGGAGTTTCGTTCTCGTTACAGCCACCTGGCCGATAATCAAACAGTAGAAGAAGACAGCGTTGTCGTCAATGGTAGGTCTCACAGCATGCTCTGGCCTTGGCCTTGTTGTCCCTGTACTTAGATCAGTAGGTAGGATACGTACCTATAGACTCGCTGGAAGCAAATTGATATTTTTCGATATTGTCCAAGATGGCCACAAAGTCCAGGTCATGTGCAATCAGCGCCGACTGGATGGTGTGTCGCCCCAGGATTTCAAAAAGCTTTATCGCCTTCTCCGTCGCGGCGATGCTTTCTGTATGTATCTCAGCCATGCGCTTGTATTTGTTCCCGGGCTGAACACTATGTTATAGCCGTAACAGGTAGACCTCACCGTACCGGGCGAGGAGAGCTCACTATCGAGGCAACTGAGCTGCCTCAGTTACTGTCTCCTTGTCTCCACGATGTTCCTCTCGATGCAAAGGAGCATGAAAACTCGCCCTACGCGCGCCATGTCCAATTCCTGGCCGATCAAGATACGGCAGATATAATCAGAGCCAGATCGGCTATCATTCAATATCTTCGCCAGTTTTTCTTAGATAAATCCTTTATGGAAGTTAGCACTCCAATTGTGGGATCTATCGCAGGCGGGGCCATCGCTCGTCCTTTTTACACATCTGCCACGGAGTTCCCAGAGCGGGAACTGTCTTTGAGGATTGCTCCAGAACTCTGGCTGAAGCGTATGGTGGTTGGTGGTTTCGACAGGGTATTTGAGATTGGTCCTTCATTCCGTAACGAAGGTTGGTACAACAAGCTCCGACTCATACTTAGAGACAGAAAGACTGATTTATCACTGCTGTAGGTATTGACAAAACCCACAACCCCGAGTTCACGACTTGCGAATTCTACCATGCCTATGCAAATTTGGAGGACCTCATGTCAATCACCGAGAAGCTTCTCTCGGGCATGGCTGAGCATATCCGCCAATTCAACAACGAGAAGGGGACATTGAAGCCGACAGAGGTGGACTTTTCAGCTCCTTTCCGACGGATTGATTTCACTTCTGGCATTGAAGAGAAGATTGGTCGCAGTCTGCCCGACCTTCAGTCCGAAGATGCCCTAGCCCAAGTCAAGCAGATATTCAACGAGCTTTCCATCCCTGTCCCGGAAAATCCCACACTTCCTCGACTCCTGGATGAGCTTTGCAGCACCTATCTCGAACCAGAATGCGTAAATCCAACCTTCATCATCAACCCCCCAGAATGCCTATCGCCGCTTTCCAAATCCTTCACCCACCCAACCAACCAGCAGCGCGTGGCGGCCCGAGGAGAGCTCTTCATCGAAGGAAGAGAGATAGTGAACACATACGAGGAAGAGAACTCGCCATTCGAGCAGCGACGCAAATTCGAAGACCAGGTGCGCTTCAGCAAAGCCGCCAACGAGACCGAGGAAATCGACGAAAGCTATCTCGAAGCGCTAGAATGGGGGTTGCCGGCTACAGGCGGCTGGGGCTGTGGAATTGACAGACTCTGTATGCTTTTCACTGGCGCGAAGCGAATTGGTGATGTACTGCCGTTTGGTAATCTGCGGTCTGTGACTCGACGCCATGATGGATTCAGTGGCCCGGCGCCGCGTGAGTCTTGAGTTGTGAGTGGTGTCGATATTGTATTTTTATGGATATCTGTAATTGGATCTGAGTGCATTTGTATAATAGTATCTAGGGAGCTTTCCCGAATGTCAATGAATCTTCTATCTCCATATCATCAACAACACTAGGAACACAGCTATTCTTTTGTCATATACCACATCACTGTGATCTGAAGATACGCCCGCGTAGAATATGGCTCTAAAGCACATATATTAAATAGTAGCCTAAAGAATGAGTTGGAATGTATGTTCTTTCTTGTTGACATGTGGTCTCGGCAAGAAGAGGGGTTTTGAGGTGGGGTATACAGACATTATCGCTATCCATTCATCTTCCTTCCTTTATCAATCAAAAAAACTTCATCCTGGAAGTCATCGAGAAATGAGTTTGAACGGTACATCCCAGACCCAAGCGGTCACTGTGAGTCTTCAGCAGCTGATCGATGGTGAGTCTAGTATAAGGAAGAAAACTCTGTCAACACCCCAAAAGGATGAGTATCATGATGCTAACCATGCCGCAGGATCTGTCTCATTTGACACCCTCACTGAAGCTTTTGGGCCGTCTTCTCTGGGAATAATCGTCGTCAGGGACCTTGATGCGAAATTCAAGCAGCTTCGCGCTCAGGTCCTCTCCAACGCTTCCTATCTCGCCGCACTTCCCAATGACGAGCTAGGTAAGCTATCTCCATAAACTCAACCCACACCTATACATGCAGTAAACTGACAAACACAGAATCCCTCTCAAGCCCTGAAGCCAAATACCTCGTCGGCTGGTCCTGCGGCAAAGAAACCCTCCGCTCCGGTCACTTCGACACCCTCAAAGGCTCTTACTATGTCAACTGCGCCTTTTACCAGAACCCAGAGCTCCAAGGCGCTCCCGCTGACGGATTCCCTGGATTCTCTGAATACACCGCAGACAACATCTGGCCGTCACCAGAGCATCTCCCGACTTTCCGGAAGAGTGTTGAGGAGCTATGTTCGCTGATTATCGATACCGCTGCTCTCGTGGCGAGAGCGTGTGATCGTTATGCGGTGGCCAACATCGATGACTATAAACCGGGGTATCTGGAGCATGTCGTGACAACGAGTTTGACTACCAAAGCACGCTTACTACATTACTTTCCTGCGCCGGAAACAGACCAAGGAAAGGAGGGTGAAGGTGACGACGACGACTGGTGCGCAACACACCTCGACCACGGCTGTCTCACTGGCCTCACATCGGCCATGTTCATCGACGAAGCCGCAGCTCCCCCTTCCGCAGCAAATACCGATACCCATACCCCCCTCCCGGAACTCCCTCAATCCCCCGACCCCAAAGCGGGTCTGTATATACGATCTCGAACAGGCGATATCGTCAAAGTCAACATTCCTAAGGATTGTCTCGCTTTTCAGACTGGTGAAGCGTTGCAACTCATTACACGGGGTAAATTCCGTGCCGTGCCACATTTTGTCAAAGGGGCGAAGGTATCCGGGGGTGCGAAAATTGCGAGAAATACACTTGCTGTCTTTACGCAGCCGAATCTGGGAGAGGAGGTACAGAAGGGTACCACGTTTGCGGACTTTGCCAGGGGAGTTGTGGAGAGGACTTATTGAATAGTTGGCTCTGAAGCTGGCCTGTACTGTTTATCTTTGTGTTGCATTTTATATGAAACCACACATATCCAAACCCAAAATCATCATTACAAATCATAAACAACGCGGCGAAAGATACACAGGCGGACCCTTTACATGATCCTCAAGAAAAGGAATCGGATCTTGTCCATTCCTTCGATACAAGTCTGCTATTTTCCTTGCAAGCGGTACATCCTGCGGTCTATACCTCAAAAACCTCCACCTACAGTCATTATCCCACCTCCTGGAAAGCCCTAATATATACACCGGAAGAATGACAGCAGCCGCGTCCTGCGTGTGAGCTGTTTCATAGTCGTACTTGTTATTGTTGAGGTCGAGTGCGAAATAAGTGTGCCGATGCCATACTTCGATAGCGAGAAGAACGTGGTGGCGTGTCTTTGCGTTCGTTGACCATTCTTCCGTGAATTCTTGGAGGTCGATCGTTGATGTTTTGTAGTCTTGGGAGGTCGCCGAGGATGCGGATTGAGGGGCTTTGGTCGAGGGCGTGGAGGATTTGGTGGGTTATTCCATTTGTTGTTGGAGTTGACATGTTGATGCAGAAGAGTAGGGAGGTTGGGGGAAAGACTCTTTGATATGTACGAGTTTCAAAGGCTACCTCATGTGACCTGTTACTGATCAGGCAAGGGTCGTTGGGGGGAATATGAAGTACAATCAGAAGTAATCTTCACTTTGAACCTATAATACAAATGATGAAAAGGATCGCCCATTTTGGTCTTTATAAATGTGAGAGAAAAGCTTCCGCGCCAGTCGCTATAAGCCCATGTTCTTTCAAACGCCCCATTTATATAAACAAGAATAGATAGGTGGTAGGTAGTAGGTATCGACGGAAAATTAACGAGGATATTAATGAGATATTCAGATCAGCCAAACTTCGTCCGCTTCGATTCTCGCTCGCTGTCAGGGACATAATCGCCTTCTTCGGTCTCTACTGTTCCTCCCCGGACATATACAGGTGTAGAAAAGTCTTCTGATTCAGAATCTTCATCCGCAGGACGCGCGCTTCCTTCATCAGCAGAGCTGACGACATTGCTCGCGTCCCCGCCTAGCCCGGTAGCGACGAGTTTGCTGGTCTTGCGAACCTCGGCAAAGGTGGATTTCGACTTGACGACTGGTCGTCCGATGTCGCCAGGGATCCTGGCATCTCGGAGCTCGGCTGGGGTTGCGATACCATCCATGACTTTGAGGTTTGCTCGCCACATTTTGAGATTACGCGCTTCGCTGTACTGGCCGACGTCTTCTCCGTTGAGAGAGTCGATCGCTAGTGTTTGGGTCCGGTAGTCGCCCCAGAACCAATGTTTGCCTTCGGGGATCCGTTCGTCGGTTTTTCGTGAGTATTCTCTTCCGATTATTACGCCGGGTAGTTCGTTGCCGAGAGAGAGGGATCCGAATAGCAGCTGCATGGCATCCGGTTCATAGCATCGGCCGATAATCATATCTTGTGAGATGACTACCGTTTTGCCTGAATAGACACTGTACCATTCGCCATATCCGCTCATGCCAACCTGTTGGAATGCACTGACGACCTCGTCATGTGTCAAGGCGTGCAGTGGCTGCATCTTGTCTCCTTTCATATAAGCGCGAAGGGAGTTGGTGGTGTAAACTTTGCCTTTGAGGCGGACTCGATAGTTTTCTGCTAGTTGTTCCGACTTGGCATCATCAACACATTGCACGAGTTGGAGCTGAATCTCATCGATGATCATGACGTCTGTTACATTTGCCAGCCGGGAGCTGTCTGCTTTGTAGCGATCTGGTTTCAAACGAACGGCATCACCAACAACCAACAGTTCCGCTCCAAGAAAGATACCTCGGCAGTAGATCCTCGCGTCGGGCCAAGTTCCTTTGATATGATATCTGTCCAGCAGGCTGAAGGAAGACATGACCGTCAAGGCATATTCAATCGATGGATGCAGCTTTTCTCGCGGGGTGCCCTGCAAAAAGAGCTCGAAGGCGTTGAATGGCTTGATGCACTTTAATGGAACATACTTGGAATGTAATGAGTAGCTCTTATCGGAACTGTGAGGGTCTGGAAAGGTCTCGACGCGGAACCCCGAGTAATTAACCTGCCAGTCTTTGCTGGACGTCTCGACTAGGTCTTGAAGTATAGTGTCTTCTTTGTCTGAGGCCTGGCCAATGACACCTGCACGCCATTTGGGGTCGCCCAGCCATCGGTCTTCATCAGGAGAGTATATCTGCGGGCGCTTGCTTTCTGGATTCCAAACCAACTCGCCGTCGAGAAGAGGCACCCAAAGTACAATCTCACCTGCCCGAGGGATATAAGAAGGCTGCATATTCAGCTTCTCTAAATATTCTTCCAGTCTTGTTTTCTCTGCTCGCCAATCTATGCTCTCTGGCTCTGTAATCTCCTGGTCCAATCTCCCAGTTGCTCTGAGCTTCATGATGGCCATTTTATACACGTCGGGTGTTCCTTCTTTATCAAGGATAGACTTCTTTACCGGTCTTCCAACAGGCCTACCGGGAGGTCTCCCAACCGGTCTCATGAGACTTTTATTGGTATTATTGTTAGGTTTGCCAGGCGGTCTGCCCTGTCGTACAATACCATCTGTTTGATTTTATTAATACTGAACAAGTACGCAATACTGCGAAGTAAACTGACCTTTCCTCTTTGCTGCTTTTTCGCAATTAAAACATTTGCATGGCGAGGTCCCACCTGTCATCAAGTGATAGAAGTGCGGGAAAAATGTTTTGGTCGACTGAAAGTATCCAACTGGATGGCCATAAAGAAATTTGTCACGCTGCACCAGAGATGGATGGATTAGAAAAGCAAGCCCGAAGATCCTAACTCAGGCTTCACGGACTTACCATATCAGGGTTCGTCTTGCGTGGTCTATCTAGCAATGCGTAACCTTCTGGCAACCGATCCAGCGAGTACACCGCTCCTTTAGATAACCCAATGTCAGCAAAGCTAAAGACACCAGCAAAAAACAAAACAACCGAAGACAGGCAATGGATAACAGGAAGTCCCAAAGAGCAAAATGAAAGAACAACGCATGATTTCCAGAAAAGCAATACACACCCTGTTCATAAGCCCCAATCTCCTCCAACCACTGCTTCGCGAGCAATATCCGCCAGCTGCGATCATCTGACAACGCCCATCGTTCTTCAGTAGGCCATCTTTCCTGATCCCCATCACTAAACGACTGATCAATGGGGATTATGATGATATTGTCGTCCTCTTCGGAGTCTTCCATGCTGGACATCACGTAGATATGTAAGACGGGGTTTCAGAGTTCCAAGACTGACTTGACTGTCAGTGAGTGAGTGTCGTCGTCCTGAGGATCAGCGCCGTGTTGATTATGTACCATTTACCCTAATGGGGTAGTGGATCTGGCATGAATGCTGGGGAGAAAGGGGAAATATTAAGAAGGGGTATCTTGAAGAAAACAATAGTATCTTTCTATCTCTCTTTTGAGGTTGGGTTGGGGATGATGGTTTGGATGTTATTTCTTTGTATGTCGCGTCGTTGAAGTGGGTTGGGGTCATGTGACCTGGGTGAATACAACAGTGAAGATGAAGGTATTCCTAACAATAAGCAAAAGACAATAACCAAGATATTGTTCTGCTGGAGATATGAAGCGGAACGGAAAATAGATAATAAAATCAATCATACGGTTGGTATTATCTATTCCAACTACATCAAGCATATATGTACATACATCTCAACATCAAATCCCGAATCGTCAATATTGCTAAACCATTGTTCAAGAGCTCTCGGTTTCAACCTCCACTACTCGCCCTTCCTCTGATACAGATTCCTCATACGACGGCGGAGAAAGTTCACCCTCCTCAACCCAGACCTTATGCAACTCCTTATCAATCTCCTCCCGGCGTTGCTTCCACTCATCCACCTTGTCCAACCGCTTGCGCAGTTCTTGCAGCTCCTTCTCAACGCCCAT
Organism: Aspergillus wentii DTO 134E9; assembly: GCF_001890725.1. Taxonomy (NCBI): domain Eukaryota; kingdom Fungi; phylum Ascomycota; class Eurotiomycetes; order Eurotiales; family Aspergillaceae; genus Aspergillus; species Aspergillus wentii. Next base: position 4,223,874 of record NW_024467833.1, read on the forward strand.
CTTCTCTTTCTCTGTGCCAATTCTTTCAAACTCCCACTGTTCTCCTTCAACTCCAAGGCCCAGCGTGAGGTTGTAGGTGTGGTATTTCTTCAAAGACGCGCGCGTTGATATCGTAATCAGGGTTATTCCCTTCTCCTTTGCCCGTTCATAGAGCAATCCCTCGACGTCGGAAGACACCGCGGAGGTTCCTTCGTCAAGGAAAGCGTAGCGAGGTTCGTGGTATAGAAGTCGAGCGATGGCCATTCGCTGTTTCTCTCCACCACTGAAAACGTCTTTCCACTCCTTGCGAGAGTTCCATCCACCTTCACGAGCCGGGAGATAGCCCAGGTGGGCATCATCCAGAACCTTTTGCAGATTGGCGTCTGTTTCGCCTCTCTCGTGCATATCTATCTCGGTGTGAGGGTAGATAACTTGATCGCGGAGGGTGCCCACGCTGAGATAGGGGCGCTGGGGAAGGAACATGATGCCGTCGAGTCCAAATCCTCTGGGTCGACTGACCAGACCCCGATACACTGGCCACAGACCGGCGATGATTCGAGGGATTGCGGACTTTCCAACACCATTTGACCCAGAGATGAGGAGGTGGTCACCAGAGTGTACAATAAACGATAAAGATTCGACGAGCTCATCGCCTCCAAGGGGGTAGAGTGACGGAGCAGCAATCGGGACCTGCTCAAGACGGACTCCGTCAAATCCATTGTGAATGGTTCCCTGTGCATCGGCCAGAGAGTATAGTTCAGGGTGAGATCCAGGAGGAGGGTAATAAGCGTTGGCATGAACCCTGTGAAGCGTTGAGATGAGCGTATACACCCGCGAGGTGTATCCTGCCAATTCCGAAATATCCTTGATACTGTACATCATCCGACCACCGGCATCTGCTAGCGACAGCATCAAGCGTTTGTTCGTGATGAATTCCTTCATACGGCCCCGTTCACGACCCGTATCCTCAGATGCATCGGCCAACTCCATGGCGCCACCTACACCTCCCCAGGCAGGGAGGAAAACAGGCAAGGAAGTAATGAGGTAGCCAAAGGCGGACCAAGCGTACTTCAATATGATATCTTCCAAGATATTGTAGCGGATCTTGAGACTGTAAATTCCTTCCATCCACCTTTGGAGTTCCTTAAAGCTTCTCATAAGGAATACCCGTTCAATATCTGCACCGCCATAGAAGGAAATCTCTTCAGCGTTGGCAAGCAATCTGGAATGCAGACCTCTAAAGTCACCTTCTCTCTTGCCCTCGACAGCCTTGAGTTTTCCAAACGGAGGTGACAGCTTCCTAAGGACGATTGCTGTGCTGAAATAACCGGTGAGAATTCCAGTCAGAGCCAAAGGTCCCAGCGAGCGGTAGAGCTGGTAATTGAACACGAAAAGATCAACCAAAGGCTTTCCCATGGAAGAATAAAGAGCTGCAGATGCCGAGCAGAAAAGTGTGAGGTCCTGCGTGATAAACTGATCTGCTCCTTGCTCAATACCACCATCCAAGTTCATTAATTTATAGTAATTGTTATTGTCCGTGAGATAGAGATCGTGAACGTATCTGGTAAGTCGAGTTCGGAAGGCGATGGACACCTTTGACTGGAGGAATTTAATCATGGCGTTGGTATAAGAGGCAAGAGTCCCGATTCCACACCATTTGAGGATACCCCATGTCAAGGCCCGTCCTTTGCCCGCAACGAGATCCCTCACAAGCTCACCATCTAATCTAGCGATTAAAAGCGACAGATATGTTCTCAGTAATAGAAACACACCATGGCTCATCAAAAGCCCTGTTTCTTTGCTACCCCATCGGGGCACCATGATACTACCGAGGCTGAGAAACTGGTGCAGAAATGCCAGGTTCAGCCCGGGTTTCGTCGTCGGTGGTGGAATCTGGGACGCAGATTCTCCATCTCCAACGCCAGCAGCAGCCGGGGGGTTGAGAAACAGTCTTCGATGCGCATCGAATGTTGTAGGCTTCGTCGGGTTTATCTTAACCTTCGACGTCATAGACCCCTTATACGGCACATAAATGGTACGCGATCCATCCTTTCCCCTGATGCCAGAGTTCCGGCGTAGCAACCGTCTGCCTTGGGCACGATCCCTTGCCCTTTTCCGGAACCAGTTATAACCTCCATATCCACTCCCTATGATGGAAAGAAACAGTGCGATCGTGGCGACGAGTCTGGCTGTCTTGGATGAACGCTTGATCCGGGAGCGAAACCGTTCGGTATAGGAGACGAATAGCGCAACGAGGGGATCCTGTCGGGACCGAAGCGTAGACTGAGCGGCCATTATGCTTTCCGGTATGTCACAGAGCTTTATTGAGATATTCTTGCGTCCTCTGTTACAGGGCTTCTGCCTCGGAGATAGCTGGCATTCTTAGACAGGTGCGTCGAGAGCCATGAGGGCGCTGTGAGACGCGAAACGTTGAGATGAAGAAGATGAAGACTTCGAGTTAGTGGATAGCAGTGAGGTAGTTGGTGATGACTTGGCCACGAGGATAGTTAGCAGCTAGCAATCGACTCAGTAGGCCGCATTATTGTGCTTATGGGGGATCATCGTCGTCGTAGCATGTGAAGACCTCGGGCCAACCGGCGAAGTGGCGGCGTCTCACGTGCAAGTCCCCGGACCTCACTGTCCCATTCCCCAGACTACCCCAGGACAATGATTATATTGCTCCATGGTTAGCATGGGATTATTCTATTGGTAAATGAGAGCCTTTCTTTTTGAAGTGACTGCATTGAGCTTCAGGCAGTGAGTCTAAGTACTCTCGCTATCTGGAGTTTGTTTCTATCCACAATACCCCAAACACCCCGCTCTTGCTAGCATACACAACCCAGGAATCTTGTATATAGCACCAGAACTCCATAAGGTCCATATTGGACTTTCATATCTGGAGTATTTTCTCCCGTATCAACATTGTTATATATTTGTTTCTCCAGCTACGAGAAATCATCTCCGGACTATCCCCGGTATGACGTGTGACATCATCTCCGCTTTGATTGTCCACCTTTGTGACCTTACAGTCGCAGGGGACACACACCATTATTTGCCAAGGGCCCAATGCAAGAAGTAGGGTAGGTGTGGAGGGTGTATGTGAATATCATCTAGAAAATAATGATAATATGAGCTACTCGAGACTTGGTATCTCAAAATATCTATGGTATCCACTCGGAGTATAACCGACAGCAAAATATAGAATCATGCCATATGAAGTATGACCTATTGCCTACTACACCTAACGGCCGTTGATACCTAAGGCAGGCATCAAAAAAGAAATAGACACCCTACTACTCCGTACACAGTAATCGAATCATAGAACACAGTCATACAGACACAGCATGACTATAGACACTTTCACACTAACCGGTCTAAGTAGTAGATAATACTGAACCCTGTCGAGTGGATGCCGCTCGCTCAAATCACCAACATCCAAGAATCTTCAACCTGCACGAGGCATGTTTGCCGCAAATCCTTCATTGGCTTCACGGATGCTGTGCGCCCTGTCCCCCGCGTAAGCGCCCAGTTGCCTTGATCATGCATTGTACATCGTCCTAGGACGTAAAGGGATAAGGTCAATTAGGCTGGTAACCGGTATGAATATTAGTGCTGTGGTAATTTTATTATTATTTGATTTGTCTTACATACTCCGTAATGGCATTCGAAAATAAGCGCCCTGACATTCAAATGATCCTGAACCATGTAATGTAAGTCGGCCATGGCCCCCACATCCAGATACCTTGGGAGATTATTGGTATGTGTCAATGTGGCATAGTAACCCGGATCCTGACTTGTACATACTACAGTTGGCAATCAGGGATAGCCGCATATTCATTCCTGTGGTGGTTGCATGATGATTATCTAGTCAACTCAATCTTTTCCTTTTTTCCCCAGACTGCTTGTTTGCACGGACCTAGTCCGAGGATTGATACTGGACTGATGCATATACCCAATTCGAGCATGAATTGGAACTATTGTGGACTGGAGCCAAAAACTAGTGATTTTCCCGCAATTAACAAAAAAAAAAAAAGCCCGGCTGCGGTCGAATGATACACAGTAATCGGCCGACGATGGCCGTCCTGCCCCCTAAAAAACCAGGATGTAAAATGGCACACTCCATCGTCCTGAAATGGATTGACCGCGGGTTGGTTCACGGCTAAAATGGACGGGGCCAATCAGGGGTGAGAAGACAAGAACCTGGGAGATAACGCGATCGACTGGATGGAGACGGCAAAGACCATGCCTCTTAATAATTGGCTGATTGCGATGTTCAGCACTTTTAACTAACTAAGTGGAGGTTAGCAGGGTCCATTTAGTGGTCAAGGATCTGAGAATTAAGGGCGTATTGATTTCAAGATCCTGTATCATCACATCCATATCCATTTTCCATATATTTACGGAGTATAAAAGATATTGAGTGATATCCTCAGGAGTACATAGGAGATAGTGGCTAGCAAGAGCAATTGATAAATGCACAATTATAAATCAAACATATCAGATCAGAATCAGTCATCTTCCCATCCCTGTTGTTTCTCCCCAATTTCACTCGCCTCATTTCACCAAAACCCAAACAAGACCGGCTTCCTTAGGCGTCGACTGCTTATAACCACGCCAGAAGGCATTGATTGCCCTCTCCATCGTCCATTTATCCTAGATACTCCGTACCCAACTTGATATTCAATTTAATAATAAACTAACAGTAATACCAAAAATACCAGTTACTGACGGCCCCAATTTCTGCAGCCCTGCACCCTTGGTCCAGAACCTGCGCTTGTGTTTCCCCCCCATACAGTCCGTAAGAGCAAAGCGGTGCGTGCCTCGTTTTCCTCGTTTCGCGCGCTCTCTGTTTCTCTCCCTCTCCCTCTTCTCACTCTCACCTGTCTATTACTTCCCTCTCTTTCTTTTCTCTCTCCCCTTTCTTATTTCTTGGATTGTTGGCCATCCAGGAAATTTAGAAAGATCTGCCACCATTTTTTCGTGCATCATTGCCCGACAGAAAAAGAGCAGAGAAAAAAAAAAAAAAAAAGAGTTAATCAGGACAAATAGTGCCCGCCCGTAAGAAAGTTACCTTACCACAAAACCCTCCATCGTCAACACACACACAGCATACATACACACACCACCGCAGATCAACAACCTTGACATCCCATCATCTGCTTCGCATTCCCACGCATTGGAGGGCAAACCTGGCCATCTTCCCCATCGGCCTATCATCTCCGAGTTCGAGGAACAACCCTGTTTACCACGTGACATCCCCGACTTGCCCTCTGCTACTTCCAACCCATCTCTACCTTACCCCGACCGTGATCGTCTTCAACCCTCATTACCTTCTTCGATTCTCCTTCGGCCTGTTGTCGCATATGCTCCTCTCTTGACTCTCCCGTTGCTAGGAACTACAAGGGCGGAATCGCTATTGACGAGCTTTGGTGCTGTGCACTAGCCTCATTTAAGGCGGTGGCCCGAGAGAGCTAAGCACTACTTGACCTACTTATCCAGGAGGCGAGCCTTTCACCTTTCAGCCGCCTCTCACCTCTCGGCGGAAACAACACCCTGGTGGTTGTCGAGCGTGTGTTCTGACGTGCACATCGCATCTCAATCCATTTCTTCTTGAATCTGTTCTTGTTTTCGCGATAATCGCCCCGCTACCCCCAATGCTTGGAGGGAGCCCGGAGCGTGATTCCTCCCCGTCTGCTCCGACAACTACTGGAGAAGCATCCATGCCTATCGCATCGACTCATCAAGAGTCAAGTGAGTCTACCCAATTACCGCCCTTGTGTTTCCTTCTTTAGAAATTTCCAGTTTACTAAATGATGCTCTCTCCTTATTAGACCCTGAATCTTCGCCTCAAGGCCATGCTGGTGGCAATGATGCGTCGCGTTTAGAATCCTCCGAGCTTGCACCATCATCCGCATCTGCCCAGTCTCCCGAAGGCGCTTCTGCAGCTGCAGACTCGGCCGATCCTGCGAAGAAACACCATTTTCTCCTGCCCATTCCATCGCGATCTTCTTTGAAAGCCGACAAGCAATCGACATTGGACAATGCCCAGGAAGCCTCTCACGATGACTCCGAAAACACACTTCGAGGTTCGAAGAGAAGCTTGCTAAAGGGGCGGAGGGATAGGAGTCGTGGGAGTAGCCGGAGATCTCGGCGACAGAACCAAGATGCGCCCAACGGGGAGGAGCAAAAATCGGCGGCGGCCTCCGACTTGCAGGACTCCAAGTCCGAAAAGAAGGGCAAGGTTTCATCCAAGTTCTTTGCTTTCTTAAGCTGTTGCTCGTCCTCGAACGTCGATGCCGAAGATCCTTCTGTCCCGCCAAAGAGAACAATGAAACGGACATCGACTTCGAATAGACAGTCTACCCCCGAGAAACCAGACGCTACTGCCGGTGACTCGAGCACGGAGTCCAAGGAGCCAAACTACTACGGAGAGGAGAAGCCCAACTCGACTCTTACTTCGGACAAACCTCAATCCCAGATTGACGAAAAGTCTAGCCCCCGGGGACAAGGCTCGCAGTTGGACGGCGCCGCCGGTCAGCCTGAATCCGATAATATCCAGGCTTCTTCTCAGAACAACCACGTTGAAGAACAACCCTCGAAAATTTCCCAGAATGCTCCAGTTCTTCCCCCGGTCGCTGCATCTTTCACGGAGGAAGACTCTGCCCACAAGTTAAATGAGCATGCTGCTGGTTCAAGTACAACTCCAGCAGAGGAAATTCCCTCAGACGATATCGATGGAGCTGTCGTGAAACCACCCTTGCCCGAACTCGACGACAGAGAGGAGACAAAAGACTCTTCACATGAAGAAGAAGCAACTAGATTTCCTGTCGATTTGCCACCACCACCCCCAATCGTTCCTTCGGGGAAGCAAGCTTCTGCCGTTCACGAAGAAGGGCCAGGCTGGCTGCTGCCCCCTGCTGTTCCCCACTTGAAAGACCGAAAGTGCCTTGTTCTTGATTTGGACGAAACGCTTGTTCACAGTAGCTTCAAGGTAAATATCTTTCCCACTTATGATCCGCAAGCGGAATTCCCAGCTAAATCATTTGCCGCAGGTTCTCGAGCGCGCTGACTTTACAATCCCCGTCGAAATCGAGGGCCAGTATCACAATATATACGTGATCAAGCGACCTGGTGTCGACCAATTTATGAAGCGGGTCGGAGAACTGTACGAAGTGGTTGTGTTCACAGCATCTGTGTCCAAGTATGGTGATCCTTTGTTGGATCAATTGGACATCCACAACGTCGTGCACCACAGACTCTTCAGGGACAGCTGCTACAACCACCAAGGAAACTATGTCAAGGTTGGTTTCCGAAGCATCCTCTAGCACCTATCTCTTACTAATGGCATACAGGATCTCTCCCAAGTTGGCCGTGACCTTCGAGAGACGATCATCATCGACAATTCTCCCACCTCGTATATATTCCATCCTCAACACGCGATACCCATCAGCAGCTGGTTCTCTGACGCTCACGATAACGAGCTTCTTGATCTGATTCCTGTTCTTGAGGACCTTGCTGGTGACCAAGTTAAAGACGTCAGTCTGGTTCTCGACATTTCATTGTGATGTCTGTACTCGATACCTCTTCTCGCGCGGTATTCCCATTTAGAGCGTGTTTGATTTTGGCCTTTTTCTTTTGTTTTTGAGGGTTTCGTTATGTCACCAAAAAAAGAGCAAGATTCTGCCTGATTTTTTGTTTTATCTGCCCTTTGCGCTTTTGTTTAACCATACACCGACAACTTTGGCTCTGCCTTTCCATCTTCCCGCTTCCCCAGATAAGAGAAGCGTGGGATAGAAACAAGTCGTGTCGAAGTCTATAAATTTGGAGACGGTCCCAGGATGTATTTATTGCATTTCTTGACATCTCAGAGTCGGCCCCAATGTTGTGTTTGATTCCCCTTGCAGTGCATCGGCTGTTTTATTGATTGTGACCATTTTCCTGTGCTCCTAGCGAGCTGATACCTCTTTCCTTGCCTTTTTCGTTTCTCTTTTTGATTTCGTTTTATTCCACTGTTTTTCTCCCATTATTATCTTGTGATCCCCCTTTGCATTCTGCAGGCGTCTGTCTGGCCATCAGCTAATATTACGCTGATATCATGTATACGCTCCACTGCTTACATTCTCTCTCTTACCCCCTTTTCTTTTCTCTCTTTTCTCCCTCTTATCTAATCGCTCCACAGAGGCGTGATACTACTACTGTCTCATCTCATACTCCTTGAATCTGTGATCATCACCAAGACCAAGCGTCTTTTTCTGACATGATTTGTTTTCTTTGGACACCCCCTTACTGTTCCTGGCACTTCTCATAGTTCTTCTGTTCTACTGATTTGGTACTCTTGATTATTGTTGCAATGTATATGTACTTCATCAGCTGTGGCGCTCGTGCTGTACATAAAAGCGTTCGCATTCAGAATCAGCATCTTGTTTTACTAGCCGAAATATCAAACAATCAATCATTAAGTGTTTAAAATTTTAAAGTTGCTCAAACCATGGCCCTTAGAGGAAACAAATAAAGGCGTTTCATTGTTATCTAACAACTACCTTATACACTCGCAGTTATCCTAAATTTTCACTCTTGCAATTGGTAACAGCAAAGCTGCATAGTTTCGTCTATCTAGAGGTAAACAGTATCCGCACTGCTATTCCAATTTCACTGAGACAATCATCGAGACAGCTGTTGTATCGCTAACGAAGGCGAGTCCTACGAGTCCGGTTCCTGAACCCAGCTCCAGCACTCGTAGTGTCTTCTCGGCCTTGGAAGAGGTTGCTTCGGAGGGGACTAGCCGCGGTGTGGACTCGACAAGACTGTGAAGGCGAGCAGAGAGGAGGTAAGGATACCCGGGTTGTCGGCGGCCAAGGTATTTCGCTACCTTAGGACCCTCATAGGTAAGGCTGCCATTAATCGAGGTATCCTTCAAACCCTCAGGTAAAAGCCAAGGTGAATCCGTTACCCAGCCCTTATAGGAATGAGTAAAGGTGTGGATAATTCCCATTGATTGAAACGTAAAAGGAATGACTGGTATTGTTTCTATCTAACAATTTCCCAGCGTACGCCACAAGACATTGGCAATGATCTGTAATAACTGTCTATACTTCTCAAATTGAGCATTTTTCTACCAGTCATACTGCCCAGCTCCCATTCTGCATGTTCATTCCACTAATCTGACCCTTCGCTATCTCCCAGGAATGAACCCGTGGGAATCTCCGACAATGACGAATCTGTCTATACTCATCCATTGATCACGTCGTATGCTCTCCTGAGGCCTTTTGGGGGATGTGCTTTATCACATCCGCTTGGCCCTCAGGGATATCGTTTTGGAGAGTTATGTATTTTGAGACAATGGCTTCGTATCGGTCTATCAGCACCTGGTTGTTCGTGTTCGCATACATTTTCGCGTGTAGATCGAACTCGGTTCGATACTCGGAGTAGTATGGTTCAGAGGTTCGTTCATATCTTTGCTGGCCATCTCCACATCGGTATAGCGTGAGCGACGTTGTGATCGACATAATTTAAGAAAAAAGTTGATGAACCGAATAGTAATTTGGGAGTCGAGACACACGAGGTCCGAGTGGAGCAGTCCATTCTTTCAGTGGAAGTGCGTGACATAGGATGGTAGTGAAGATGGAGAGAATACCTGGCCAGGATCTCTTAAAAACGCACGCATGTCAACTAGACGGCAATGCTGCAGGGTGTGCTAAAGACAACTTGATGATGCAGAATGTTTGATTAAATAGATCTTGATCGTGAAGGGAAAGAGATACTTGGGGAATAGAAGAGGACAACTTCAAGGTAAAAAACATTATGGATGGATGTTTGGGGGGGACATCATCTTCCTTCTTAAGTTGCAGATATGGAGGGTGCACCTAATTAACTAACCTTGATCTTATTCCATTAATGACCTACTCCTCATTCACCCCAGAGCAAATTCAATAATATACATCTTGTCGCGCGTACGTTCCGACCCAGTTCCCAATGTTCCATCCGCCGAAAAGCTCCCCGCACCGCACCTCCGTCACTCCTCCACCTCCGAACAAAAAACGACCCCCGAAACGCGCATCAATCAAACCAAACCGCAACCATGAAAGATAGCAAAGGCTGGGACGGAAAGCTCCGAGTCGAACCCAAAGAAAATGCGAATGCGAGTGCCGTGATCACGAACCCTGAGGCGCTGGAAGACCCGGATTATTCTGACCCCGACGCGCCGCCGGTTGAGGAGATTGAGGCCGATGAGGGTATGTTTGCTTTTTTTGCTGCTGGGGATTATATTCTAGGGATAGGATGGGTTTGGATTATATCGAGAAGATTTCTGACTTATTGGTGTAGATCTACTCGAGGACGAGGATCCAGATGTCGAAGTATGTTACCCAGGACTGGATGTGACTTTTTTCTCTCCGATTCGTGCGGTTGGACTTACGGGGATTTCTTTTAGGATATCGATCTTGTACACTTGCGCATAAGTTCTGTTCCATCTTTGCATTTGGAACGGTTTCAAAAGCTTCAGGTAAGTTATTATCCTCCATTTTGCTCAAGCCGTGAAAGCGGAAGAGAAAAGACAACACAACACAACACAGCAACGCACAAAAAAGACATTAACTAACAACATCTTGTCACAGAGATTATGCCTTCGACAAAACCAGATATCGCGCATTGCCCTGCCACCGGATATCGCCCCGACGCTGACGGAGCTCGATTTCTACGATAACCTCATTGGGCACATCAAGGGTCTCGATGAGTTCACGAACCTGACCACTTTGGATCTCAGCTTTAACAAGATCAAACATATTAAGAACATTGCGCATCTGAAAAAGTTGACGGATCTTTATTTTGTGCAGAATAAGATATCAACGATAGAAGGGCTGGAGGGACTGGATAAATTGAGGAATTTGGAATTAGGCGCGAATAGGATTAGAGTGAGTATTCCTGTTTTCCTGGCTTCTGGCTCTTGATCGTTGGCTGATGGTTTCTGCAGGAAATTGAGAACCTCGAAACTTTGAAATCGTTGGAGGAGATATGGCTTGGAAAGAATAAGATTGTTGAAATGAAGGTATGTCGCCAATCCCAGATCAGATCATCAGATGAAATACTGACATCCCCCAGAACCTCGATAGCCTCACCAACCTCAAAATCATCTCCATCCAATCAAACCGCCTCACCAAAATCTCCGGCCTCTCCTCTCTCAAGAACCTCGAAGAGCTCTACATCTCCCACAACCTCGTCACAGACCTCAGCGGCCTCGAGAACAACACCAACCTGCGCGTCCTTGATTTCTCAAACAACCAAGTCTCCAAGCTGGAACATCTATCCCACCTAACGCATCTCGAGGAGCTATGGGGGTCAAACAATCAACTCTCAAGCTTTGACGAGGTTGAGCGCGAGCTCAAGGACAAGAAGGAATTGCAGACGGTTTACTTTGAGGGAAACCCGCTGCAGACAAAGGGGCCGGCCGTCTATAGGAATAAGGTCAGGTTGGCGATACCGCATATTGCGCAGATTGATGCGACGTATGTACGAGTTGTTTGAGTTATTGGAATTATGTATGACGTGTGAATGTGAATCATGAATTGAACCAGAGATGGCCTAAGAATATCGGAGCAGGTCCTATTGTCCACTACGAAAACGTATGAGAGAATAGGGTAGATAAACGATGAAGCTATTTCAAAGATTAACCCTAGGGTTTTTCCTTTGTGGGATCTTCATCCAGTCAACTTCCGGCACCCTAACAAAGTCCTTGTTTCCGTCATATCGTCGGCGGTTCAACATTCTGTGCCTGAAGCCATTTGTGGCGAGAAAAATAGAAGATAGGCTAAAATGTTGATGGAATTGCAATAATATACCATATACCAGCAATTCAGAATTTCTTTTGGAAACCGTCACATCACAGACCGAGGCTATAATTTGAGCATTAGCATCAGGTTTCTTGAACTCGACGTCACTGCCTGGATGACTACTAGGGTTTGCAAACCTTTGATCTGTTTGACGAGATGTTCAAATTTTGAGATGGTGCAGCTGCTTCGCGAGAGAAAATCGAAGGGACCAGACGTTAGTCCATTCCTTTAGTGGTAGAATGTTGGCGATGAACGCAAGACATGAAATCATCACGGACCAAAGTGAGAGGGTATAAGGCATTGAGGATCCATTAGGGGTGATAGTCTGTTTCCGATGAAGATTTGGTATTAGCTAAGGTCGAGGAATACGTTGAAGCACTAGGTATATTGACGGAAGACAGATTTGCTTCCTCTAGAGTACCGCTAGATCATCTCTTGAGTACTTCCTGCCCTAGGGCTTAGTTACCCAGAACGTGTAAGGGAAGGAGCATTTGAAAGTCCACTGTCTTGATAATGTTCATGGCTTTGGCCATAATACGTCTTGAGTATAGGCCATGGAGCTGCCTCGTATGTATTCTTGACTATATAGATATAAATGAGTATAAAAATAATCTTCCTGATTGCATTCTAGTTTGCGAAATATATAGCCGGCAATAATTGCGCTATCACTCTTCCCAGTGAAGGGTGGAGGGTGATGAAGGGCGAGATATCAACTGAGGCGGAGTGAATGTTCATCGAGAATATTCCCGAGATGATGCCACTTGGATGGCATTGAATAGACGCTTTGCGACTCGCATTCATCCGATGCTGTAGGCTCGGGACTCTCCTTTTACCAGAGAAGTCCAAAAGCCAATGTAAAGACCATGTAGGCGTAAACTCCACTGGACACGACCATAATACCAATCGAGCCAGCGTCCGTCATGACGAACTCGCCAAGTCGTATCATGTATGATGATTATGAACCCGTATCATCAAACCATAATCATCTCCCCTCAACATTCGCTTTCTCCTCAGCTTCACCCTCAGCCTTCGCAATTCCCTCCCGATACAACTCCATCAGCGACGTAGCTCCCAACCGCTCATTCTCCGCCTGAATTCTCCTCTTCACCCGAAACGGCATATGCTCCTTCCGGCTCATCATCCCATCTGCCAACTCCCGCAGTGGTATCTCCGTATTTTTAATCAAATCCTGGTACGGGTAGGTACTCGTGTCGATGTTGAAAGCGGTATGGTATGGATTGCGTCTGAGTGCGGATTCGTGGTTGTGGCGGGAGGGTTGGATTGTGCAGGTTAGAGTGCGGTGTCTTTCATTAACGTTGAATGTGGATTCTGTGAGCTGGGAAGATTGAGAGAAGGAGGAAGCGAAGTTGTTATTGCTGCTGCTATTATCCGGGATGGGGATCGTAAGAGGAGAGGCTTCGATTGCGCGGGTGGCCGAGTCGGGGGATTCGAAGATGGCGACTGTTGCGCGATTATGTTTGGGAGATTTGTTGGTTGTGTCGTACTATATTCAACTGTTAGTCAAGCTATAAAAGTAAAGAAATATGCGACAATTGACGCCATAATGGTGTAGTCTAGACCATGCATACCTGTAAATTCCTAAAAGTAACAACTTCCCCGAATTTCTGCAACGCAGCTAGAACCAGTTTACTCTCGCCCAAGGACCGCGAGCCTGGGTTTGTCGTGATATGGACCGATTGCGACGCGATGCGCGCAAGGGTGCTGGCCATTTTTGAATTTGGAATAATCGCGAGGTATGTAAATGGGAGGAAGAAGAGGAGTTGAAGGAGGTGTAAAACATGTTCTGGGGATAAGTAGCGGTTCTTGGCGGGCTGCTTTGGGAGGTTTTATCTGATTGGTCGGAGGACAATGTAGATCTACTACTACTACTACTACTACTACTACTACTACTACTACACATAGGTAATTCAAAGGATATTTTTGCATCATTTGTTCATTTGAGGCCATCGTCGCTTAAGCTTTAGGCATGTCGACAACTCGTGCTGGAAAGAACATTGTCTGGGAATATTCCACGCTTGGTGCGGGTATAATTGTTGCATTATCTCCTGTCAATGGCTGCTTCGAGAATGAAATGCATCATTACTGTTATTGCAGCCAGACCCTTAGGTGTGAAGCAGCTGCCTCCGGAGATTGATGCAAAAATCATCACACCCTGTTCGCTTCATATCTCCGCAAATGAACCGTTCCCTGTATCCTCGGTCTGTAGATGTAGAAATTCATGTGGTAACTACTGTAACCGTTCCTCCAATTCAGTCAATCCAAGCGAGAAGAGCCCCAAGCCAAGAGAGAAAGTAGTGCATCCAATCCAGTTCATCACCCCTCATCCAATGGGAGGAGCCTGTTTCTGCATAGGAGGAGAGGTGAAAGGATAAAAGTGATAGTGGTTTTGCATCATGGTCTCTAGGGACATTTGGTTTAGGCTTATAGTGATTGATTGAAACTAAGGCAGGTTCATACCAACATGACTGGGGATATCACTATCAAGACCATTTCATGGGCCGAGCTGGCTGGTGAACCAGACTAAAGCAAGTGGTGTCAGTATCGTCAGCAGGATATCGGCTTCACCTTAACAGCCACTGTACCTGTAGCGCATCACCATATCGGCCCGTAATGTCATCAGCCTTCCTTAAACTTGGGTCCAACAGCAATACAGCACGGTTTCAGACTAGAAATCAGCGAGCTAGAGTTATGGTAAAACCATCAGACTTACTCATAGTTGATTCGAAGCATGATCTCCTTGTCGTTGTCAGTATAGCGGGCGCGACGTTGTCCACTGGTGGAAGCGCATGGCCACGATCCCACGAGTATCCAGCATTGTTGATTCCTTATAAGCTTATGACCGTCAGAGTCACCTCCAAAGGAGGATCAGAGAGGTCTGGTGTGTCCGAGACTTGATAGTTATATTGATGCTTGAGCCAAGTAACAGTCTAAGATATCTTTAATAGTAGTTCTTGGGCATTGAAAGCCAGAACAGAAGTTTATATGTATTTCTGACTTGGAAACTAATATTAAGATTATAAGCCGATATTCTAGAAACTGGAAGTGAACTACCTTGACTCAGACTCTGGAGAACCCTACTATGCCACACTTGTAAGGCCACTGGAAAAATACAGAGAAAAATTCCAACTCAGAGTGAGTGTCTCATAGCTATACCCCAGAGGCAAGGATGCACATCATTAAGCATTTCATGAGCAAAAATCATCGTTGCCGGGTTCTCATCACGGCCTTTAGCTGTGGTAACCTAGACCGAGAAGACAGGAATGGAATGGGACAAAAGACTTAAAGACACGCAGTAACTCCCAAATGACTTCACCAGATACGAAACACTACCTGGTTGAGAGGTCGTTGGACAATTAGAAGCGGTTGATTTGTTCATAGGGCCTCTCGGATTGAAAGAGGAATAGAGATTCTAAGTATCACGGTCACAGCGTTCTAGCGATATACCTCTGTTACCAGCAAAAGAATAAGTATTCTAGGAATTGCAGGTCATGGCATTTATGTACTAAAAGAGATATTCTAAACAATATTTACTACCCAGGCATTGGCATTTCGAGTCGTAGGTCAGTGAAGAGATGATCTTCGAATATAAATCGAGGCTTAGAAGATGGGAACATAGAGACCGTACTATAATATAAACCGTTAGGACGTGCAAACCTACTCATCCAAGCATAACTTACGTTGAGAGGATCATTGAATCTCAAGTTCTTGTTCAGCGAGCTAATAGAATCAATCTCACTGCTCTCCAAGTTCCACCCAGTGACATCGAGGTTCTGAGCAAGGCGGGTAGGGTTGTTGCTCTTGGGGATAACAGCAATGTTGCGCTGAGTAGCCCAGCGCAGCAGAACCTGAGCCGGAGTCTTGCCGTGCTTCTCGGCGATGCTCTTCACCGTAGCATGCTCGAACAAAAGGGGAGTCTCCTGTGCGTTCTTCATGTCCAGCTCGAGGAAGCTCAGAGGTCCAAACGACGAGTACGCGGTCACAGTGATGTCCTGCTTCTGGGCATAGTCGACCAAACGAGTCTGTGTAAGGTAGGGGTGGTGCTCGATTTGCAGGGTTGCAGGGCGGATACGGGCGTAGCGCAGCAGGTCCATGACGAGCTGGGCACTGAAGTTGCTGATACCGATACTCCGGGCGAGCTTCTGGTCGACGAGTGTCTCCATGGCGGTCCAGGTCTCTTGGATAGTGGCGGTGCTGAATTCCACCTTGTCGTTTTCGTAGCTCCAGCCGGGAGGGTACCGGACAGATGGGTCGACGTATTTCAATGCGACAGGGAAGTGAACGATGTACAGGTCGAAGTAGTCAAGGCCCCAGTCCGCCAGCTGCTTGCGGCAGATGGGCACCACGCGATCGCCATCGTGAAAGCTGTTCCAGAGCTTCGAGACGATAAAGAGCTCCTCGCGCTTCACGATGCCGTCCTTGATGGCGCGGGCAACACCCTGGCCCGCTTCGACCTCATTTCCGTAGTCTATAGTATGTTAGCTGATTTGTAATTACTAAGCTGTAACAGAGGTCACTGCATACCACAAGCGCCGTCGAAGCAGCGGTAACCAGCCTTGATGGCGTTGTAAATTTGGTCCGCACAAGTGTCGTTGTTGACCTTCCAGAGACCAAAACCCACGAGGGGCATGTCATATCCGCTGTTGAGCTTGACGGTAGGAGCAGCCATTGTGGAATAGTCAGGGGTTTGTAGGATTGAAAAAAAAAATTCTGCCTAGATGAAAAAAATGTCAGTTACTGTGGAGGGGCAAAAGAAGCAAAAGAGACTTACCAGAAGATTAAGATGAAGAGGAAAAGATTAATCCCAGATTGAAAGCCGACTGCTGCCCTTTTAAAGGAATATTTTCTGGTAGAGCTCCACGAAAATAGCTCATTCTGCCAGCTTGGTAATCCAATTAATCCAATGAGCCCCTCACGACGGCCAGTGGATGAGGGCAAAGTCTGGAGAGTTCAGCCTGCCTTGAGGCTAAAGTGTGCGTCGCCGGCTGTATATCCAAACTCCCGGCTAAATCCGGCTAAATGCTATCTTCTACCAAAGTGGGAACAAGAAAACCCTCAACGGCACGGAGAAGAAAGATTGGTCAACCAGGTCATCAAGTTTCTTGTGGTAGGTAATGGATATAGAGGACATTGCTACGGAGTACACATGCGACAAGCAGTTCTGGAGGTGGCTGAAGAAATTATGGAGTGCAAGATTGCTATTTCGAACTATAGAGACTTCGATAGAATGGAAGCAAAAATAAAAAGAGAATAAAAATAGTATGCGACAGAAAAAAAAAAAAAAGCAATCCTCCTTGCCCTTATATAAGGCGTAAAAGCGGCCCATTCTCCGTCCCCAGACTCCCAACTGGTGAAGCAAATGGATATTAAAATACACTTTTGTGCCCATTACGATTATCATTAACAACATATAGCAGTTTTTTCTTTTCTTGATATTTTTGTGGTTCTTTTTTCCCCTTCTGTTTAAATGGCTTCAACCGTGCCGGCGTCCGCATAAGAAGTAGCATGATCGGTACCTGCCCCATGCATGCTAGGGTCGTCGGGCATGCTGCCCACAATCTTTATCCATTCATCTTGCGGTAAATAGCTTTCGAAGCTGTTACTTTGGGGCATCTCTCTGGATACTGGTACCTGATGTTCAGAAGTGTGGAACGGAATGTGACTGTAGTTGTCACCAACATCACTGGGAATAGCGGTGGTGGTTGTCGGCCAAGACACATCGCTGTGGCCGATTTCGTTGATAGAGTGTGCCCCAGGTCCAAAGAAAGTGTTCAGAACACTGTTGCTGTCATGGAAACTGACATCATGCTGAGAAGGCATGTAATTGGTCTCATGGCCTATGGGAGATGTCGTGAAATTAGGATGAGGCAAAGAAAGATCGTTGACGACATTCATCATGGAAGATCCACCGCTGGAGGTGTGGATATTGAGCGGCTGGCTAGTTTCCGGTTGCGAATTGGGGAATTCTAGTACTGCAGTCACCGCAGGCTTGTTACCAAAGCTATCTTCGGGCTTGGAAATCGGGCCCAGCAAGTCGAAAGGCTCGGCAGTGCTAAACATGGTGGGGATGTTATCCTGGGGTGGTTCATACAACGGCCAGTGTGAATGGGCAGTGCTGCTGGGGTGAAGAATCTCGTGCGGCTGAGGAAGTTGGTAGCTGGGTTGGATCGGTCTGCTCAATATCGAGTCGAATGAGAGGGAGCCAGTTCCCGTTGCTGGTCGTGGGCTGCTTGCCGGAATCCGCGCAGGGGGCGGGACCAATCGTGTCCATGTGGTCGTACCAACCTCTTGAGGTCGTGTTTGCCGAAA
Organism: Aspergillus wentii DTO 134E9; assembly: GCF_001890725.1. Taxonomy (NCBI): domain Eukaryota; kingdom Fungi; phylum Ascomycota; class Eurotiomycetes; order Eurotiales; family Aspergillaceae; genus Aspergillus; species Aspergillus wentii. The sequence continues at coordinate 4,242,005 of NW_024467833.1, forward strand.
CTTCCAGAGTAGAACAGCAACTGGTTTTTCATAATTATCCCCCATGTATTGGCCGGAGAGTCGTGGAGACTTAGGAATCGCTCGGATCACCTGGACTGCTGATAGCTGAGCCAAGTACTTTCTGGTATGCTCATAACCCTCTTGATATTGACCATTTCTCTCAAAATTTTGTCTCTCTACCATCAGGTCCTTGAACAGTGCCCCCCACCACTCGGGGATGAAAAAGATCCTGGCTTTAGTGGTGATTGGTCCATCGGAGGAAAAATGCTTGTCGTTGATTAGTTGGCCGCCTTGATACAGGTAGGTGCTGTACTTCCAGTCTTTCATCTGATCGACCATATGAACATGTCGCGTGTTCGGATGCTTGAAGTCTAATTCCAAGCTTGCTCCAATTTTTGAGCCCGGCGGGGGGAATTCATTCGCTAATTCGAGGTTGGACTCCAACAGGATGATGTCGCTGTCCAGAGAATTGTTTGTATCGTCAAGCAATTCCTTGAGATGGGGAAATGTTCCCGGCCAGTTCACGATGCTATCAAGGGCTCTGGGGGGTGCAACAGGTCGCTGGGGATTCCCCTGTCGAGTGTACATATGGAAGGCGGACTCCACGCGACCATCTTCCTGTGGGCTGAGATACATGTTGAAATTGATGCCCTGGACCACGTTAAGACGTGTATCGTGCATGGAAGAATTCATCGCGAAAGGTGGTTCTGTCCCCGCGTAAGAAGGTGTTGACCTGAGATCCGAAAACGAAGCATGGACGGGATTGCTGCGGTGGCTGGAGAATGGATAGTCCATTGAACTTCTTGACCTTGGCCCAGTTGACTGGTGCTGGCTGTTCGAACCCTTTGTGTCTTCTCGGACAAGTCTTTCCCCTACAATTTATTTGTCAGCTAATGTTCCCTTTTACGCGTATCATGATGGAATATGAAACTCACAGTCCGGGTCACCTTTCAAGAAAGAGTCGAGAACCTGCAGGTGACTAGAGACTTGCTTCCTACTTCTCTTCTTGCCAGTCTCATTGAAGATGTACTTGGCAATGAGTTCATTGCGACCAAATGACTTTCCTCGTTCGGACCACTTTCTCCTGCCCATTGGGGGGTTTGCTTCTAGGGCTTTTTCTTTGTTATCACAGAATTCCCCCCCAAAAAATCATATTCGACTGATCTCACCTTTCTGGAAAGCATCTTCAAGCTGGTCCGACCATACTGGTTCTCCATCCTTGCCAGTGTCCCGCCGAGGCCGGGCCCGGTACTCCAGATACTTTTGGGAATTGAGGTAACTCCTTCCTCTCCTAGAGCTAGATGCGTTCGGGCCCACCGAGTGTTGACGCCGGATCTTCCTTTGCTGGAGCCGGTGGTAGATTTGGGGATCGCAGTACCTGACAGGAGCAGGAACTGGCTGAGGATTGAAAGGAACCGGAGGGTAAGTATACTTGTAACCCAAATGCTGGAGATGCTCCTCCCGGCCCGGGGGATTGCTGTTCCCTATGCTGTCAGAATATGACTGTGCATTTCCAGAGGTGTTCCGTAGAGCCCGGTTTGAGTGAGCTCCAACACCTTCTAGGGTTGGCTGGTTCTGCGGGATGATATACTCGGATTGCCAGTCAGTAGCCATGGAGTCCACCACTTTGGATATAGTTCTTGGAAGAATGACGGATTCCAAAGAGAAAGCTGTTGAGGACTTCAAAATGCTTGCTGCCTGGCAAAGAACGCAGCACACAGTCACAAACGGCGACCAAGAACGCAGATGCTTCAAGAGAATGTAAGAACCTGGGAAAGAGAATGTGGGAGCGAACAGCATGGTGTTTATAAGAAACCATCTCCCCTGGGGAGGGGAAGGCACTACATTGCTCGAGCACGCTGCTTGTTTGGATGGGCCACCCCTCGAACGTAACCTCCATCACCGGGGCGGGACCTTCTGAACTTCACGCGTCCAAGGTCGTTGTGGAGGACAGGAAGACAGTGGCTGTCCTTGCCGCAGCAAATCAGGAGCAGAGAAAAGGCACGAGAGGAAGCGGATGATAACCTGCAAGGGGGTGACCAGGGAGCACGAACCAGTGAGCAGCGGTTCGGGGATTTTACTGCACGGCTTGGTCATCGAATATCGTTGCCCAAGCAGGTACGGAGAATTCCATGGAGGGTTGCGAGAGTGGCAATGAACACTTCAAGAATGCTTGTCGTTGAACAACAGAAGGGGAGGAATGTATAACTTGTCAAGATGATACCATTTGGAATGTAAGGCAGGAGGGAGCGCCCGTACTTTGAGGGTTCCTATCCAAGGCGTCAAAGTTTAGATGGAGTGCACGCCTTGAGTTGATAGCTTAAGAAACATTATGATGGGATGGCCAAAAAAAAGATTCATTAGGATATAGGGTGCATAAGGTCGGATGCAGTGCAGGACGCGTTATGCACGTCGTGCTTCTGACAGCGACAGGAACGTGTTGACCTGGGGAACCTACTTCGACATCAACCAAGCAAGGGATGATATCAAAAACCATCGCAGTGACTGCCTTTAGCAACAGGGAGAAGGGACTCTAGGCCTCCTCGTCGTCCTGGGCCCCTACAGTGAATTTCTTCCGCCCAGTTCCTGTGAGTTTTTGGAGCTTGACCCTGTCAAGCTGCTCCCCTACTTTCTTCTCAATCTGCTCAATCTGTTGCTCAGGATCGATCGCCTCCGCGTTCGCAAATTCCAAAACCAACTTTCTACCCAAAAGATGTGTGTTCTTCAGCGCATCCATAGCATTTTCCGCCTCACGAGCGCTTACGAAGTCAGCAAAACCAAAACCACGAGCGGACCGGTCAAATTTCTGAGGAACTCGCACAGAGCGAAGTTGCCCATATGCACCAAAGAGTGACCTGATATCCTTTTTCGTGGTTTGGAACGGCAAGTTCTTGATAATGATTTTTGTTCTCCTTGCCGCAATCTTCTTTGCGTTATCTTCGCGTCTTCTTTCTTCTGCAACATCCACGCCCTTGTGAGATGCCCTGATTACCAACTCATGTTGGTCAAGTTTGAAGCCATTCATCGCAGCAACAGCAGCCTGGGCTTGGGCTTTTGTTCTAAAGTCGACGAAACCAAAGCCCATGCTGAGCGTTTGCCCAGGCCGTTTGGGATCGGGCTTTGTTTTGACTTTGGCAGATACAAAGCCGTCCAGCGGCCGGAAGGCATCAATGAAGTTTTCATTAGTCGTGGAGAAGGCAAGGTTCTTTACGAATAGGGTTGCAGTCGACACGCCTTCATCAGGTTCGTCTGCAGCAAATGTATCGGCAGTAGAAAAGCCTTGTGTGACAGCCTTGGTCTCTGGAGTAGGTCTAAGCGGTGCAGCTGCTCCCTCGAAGAGATTCTTGGGTGCTTTTTCTAAGAAGAGAATCGAGTCTCCTAGCTTGCGATATGCAAGACCTTTGAATGCTTTTTGTGCTTCGTCTGGTCTTGCAAATTCAACAATCGCTATTGTGCCACTAGGGGGCATTAGTAACCTGGTGAGTTGACCGTACTGCTCAAACATTTTTCTGAGTTCATCAATCTTGACACCAAACGAGAAGTTTTTTACCAAGATCGCCGTGTTTCCACGTTCTCGTTGCTTGAATGCATCAATGTTGACACCATTCGCAGCAAGATAGGCCTTAGTTTCTTGGATGACATGCGTTTCAGCATGTGCTTGTTTTACTGCAGCATCTGCTGACGTGGGGTCAAGAAGCTCTGCTTTTGAAACACCAAGTCGATCCGCCACTGAGGACATCACAGCATCAGCCTAGACAATCGTTAGCGCGTTGACCTTTGCTTGACGCTGATATTCAACACTCACATTCATATAAAGCGAGTTCCAACTAAATGTAGATGACGAAGCTTCGAGTTTTCGTTTTATCTGCTTCTGCTTTTTGACGGGTAGCTTTGACAGATCGTAGTCATCAATCTTGTATGTTTTCTTCGCAGAGGCCGGCAAGATGTGCAAAATACGTCCTTGGAAGTTTTTTCCATCCAGGCTTTTGTAGGCTTCGATGGCAGCATGAGGGTCGACGTACTGAATGTAGGCGAATCCTTTGCTGGTTGTTGACCGCGTATCGAAAGCGATGTGAATCTGTAACCATCAGCATCAAGTCATATTGAGATGAGTGAATAAATTTCAAGATGGTAAACATGTTTCATTGCTCTTCAGATAAACAAGAAGCATCTACTAAAATCTCTTGACCTGTTCACATCATGTGCTTTGCATCTGATGTCCCTATCAGGATGATCATCATTCGAGCAGCCCTCATGGACGAACCAATATTTGGGCGAAAAGAAACGTTGGTATTTAGGGAACTGGGGTGAAAATGGAAAACTACTGACCTCTTCAATCCTTCCAAAGGGAACAAATATAGGTTCCAGATCGGCCTCCGTTGCCTCATATGACAAGTTCCGCACGAATAACCGCGCAGAACTGCGTATGAGTTCAATGTTTGCGTCAACTTCAGGTGCTTCTTGCGGTTCCTCAACATGGTTTTGAGGCTCAGAGTCGACGTTCTCAGGGCTGTGGGGTTCAGGGTCTGGCTTAGCTGGGGCAGCCGTCGGGGCGGGTGCCTCCTGCACAAACTCGGCCTGTTCATCTTCGTCAAGGAGACCCAGAAGACGACTGGTCTTTGATCGAAGCCAGTCAGCGTCGCTCTTTGGTTCAGCTTCAACGACAGATTGATCTTGTTCCGGTTGCTCAGAACTACCATCTGCACCACTTTGGTCGACGACCATCGGTTCGGGCTGGGAGTCTTCTCCACCAAGGGTCATTGCCGAATCACCGGTAACCTTTGAACTTGAAGCTTCCCCTGGCCCGTTGACCCTGGCCTTCTTCTGCGCATGCGTGAGTTCCTCGGCAGGTTCAGCTGCAGTGACCGTCTGATCATTTGTGGGGGGTTGTTGTTCAGTTGGCCTAGTTAAATCTTCATCATTGGCCCACGTCTTCGTGTTGGACGAATGTTGCATCAGAGAAAGATACTGTTGCAATTGGGAGTCCTTTTTGTCGTCCCCATCCCGCTTACGCTTAAGCGCATTGGACGAGTCATCGGAACTAGATGCCTTGCCATGTTTTGATGCAGCTTGGTGAGCATCCTCAACAGGCTTGTAATCAATCTAAAAAATACTGGTCAGTTTCAAGACCATCTTGACCGGTCAGCGTGCACGATGGCGATAAGAAATTGACAAGAATTGAATAGCAGGAGACATACCGGTCGAGCAATCTCTACAGAGATCTTGGACATTTTAACATACGTCCTGTTGAAATAAGCTGCAGCTTGCTTGGCTGCTTCTGTGCTTTTGAAGCCGACAAAGCCAATGCGGCGTTTGGACAGCACATGAGCATCAGTAACTTGAAAGCGAGATGCAAAGTGTTTTTTAAGTTGCTCATTAGAGAATGAGGGCGGAAGCCCGGAGACGAACACTCTTGTGTTCTCCATTGTGTCTTGTGGCATTGCCGTGGAAAGAAGGAAAAAAAAAAAAAAAGAAGCCATGAAATTTTTTTTCTTTTCTTCCTTATAGTGCCGAAGGCGGTGAGGAAAGCGGGCGCTGGTCCGTGCTCCATTGTCAACGCGATGCCGTCGCACGCGCAATCTACGATGGCTTGACAAGGTGTACCATTTCGGACGTCTGTGCAAAGAGGTGCTTTCTATATCTCAAGCTTCGAAGTAATTAAATTTTGAAATATCTTTTGCTCTACCATATCCCTCAACAAACGCAATCATGGCTGCCGAAAAGAAGGAGAAGCTGGAAGGTGAGCATCGGGCAGGAATGACTGTGTAACGAAATCGGCTAAAAGGATGACGTTTAGCGCAGATTAAGTCCGTCGATATGGTATGGTGTTTTGCTGCAGCGATTCGGTCTCAGGATACTCATGGTGTAACAGACGGATGATATGCAGCAAGAGGCTATCGAACTTGGTATGGACCCTCTGTCGACTCAGGGGGGTTGATAGTGGCTAATTTCTTAGCGATTGAGGCGATGGACAAATACCACATTGAAAAGGTCAGCTTCTTGTGATCTTATGCGCTGTATATTGGCTGACATATTGGTTGTGTTCAGGATATCGCCCAGTACATCAAGAGAGAAGTCAGCAACCCTCACCAATCGACTGGTTTATCGTTACTCACATTCATCGCAGTTCGATTCGCGCAAGGGCGCAACATGGCATTGCGTGGTGGGGCGGAACTTTGGCAGCTTCGTCACACATGGTGAGTGTTGGACATACTAGTCTTGAGTGGCTGCTAATACCGTTCGTTGCAGAGACCAAACACTTCATCTACTTCTACCTCGGTCACTGCGCCATTCTCCTCTTCAAGACCCAATAAACCTACGTGAACCCATTACAATCCGGGCGAGAGGGCCAACTCTGTACTTCTGCTGGGCCTGCTCTCGGAAGAAGCCACACCGATCTGCTGCCTCGAGTAGCTGGAGGACTGTGTCTTGCGAAACTTGGTCCTCTTCATTGCCGTATCCGATAGAGGGACCCGGATACTTACCCTATCTACGTATTACGGCAATTCGCACTGGATGAATTCTTGCTTTTTTAGCGGCAATACTACTTTAAACCGAATCTTTGTTTCTTTTTCTGGGCCGTTTATTTAAACACTGGTACATCAAAATTTCAGCTGTCTTGAAGCAATCTTGTATATGGCTGCTCTAGATATATTTAACATACGAACACGTGCAACATAAAACATAAGAACAGAACCATATTTGTAAATTGAAGAAAATCACCACTGTCTCTATACTTAACAACCTAATCCAACAATCATACTATCTTTCATCTTCAACATTATCTCTCCAACATACACTTCGTGGCCAGACAGAACCTACAGCCACCTTACCCCAGCCAAGCACGTGCCGTCCGCCCTCAAGCCAAGCCCAACGCCAAGCCACAGCGCCACACGTCACGGCCCTGAATTAACAGCGCTGCCTGTCTTGCCCCTTCGACCTTCTTTCTTCACTCATTACACTATCCAGCATCATTCAGAAGCGTGGCCTCTCAAACATTTAATATATTCAGCATTTTGCCTCTCGTTCAGATTGCGCCGAACTAGTCCACCATGGCTATTTGCATCACGTTCGGAACTCATGGTAAGTGGAGCACTCGTACCTGTACCTACTCCCGTACCTATTACGATAGGTCAAGAGTACGGTAAGAATGACCTCAACTAATTATATGCTTGATGCGAACAGAGTTCTCGTCCATGCTGGAGGGATATGAGCATGTTAGGGCTTATTGCTATAATTGTAAGTACTTACTTGCATTTAACTGATTGATTAATTGGTTGCTGTTGTTTACTTTTGTTTTGTTCGTACCTGGGAATCCGCTAATTGATATACAGGTGGGAATTGGAATGGGCATTGCGTGACTCGATGGTATTTAGCCCTGTCTATTTTCTCTATTCAAGTTGCGAAAGCTAATCAATTAATTCAGGCCTTTCTTTACCGTTTGCTTTGTGGTATGCATCATCTCATCTTTATCCGTCGGATAGAAGAATGTTAGGTTCAGTCATCTAACTACCCATTTCCCCTTCTATAGCCTGTGATCCCACTCGCAATGCATAAATACAAAGTCAGTCTTCCGCTCACATATCTAATCTACATCATATACTTACATCCATCCAGGAAGTAACATGCTATACATGTCGCTTTACCCAGGACTTACGGTGCGTGAAACACCGCACTTCACCATGCCCAACCCCGTAAAGTGGATGCGCACGATACTAACAGATATTCTAGCGATCGCCCTGAAATCACCCCAGAAACGAGGCCGCCTCCGGGTGTAGTACCTGGTCGTCCACAGCCGCCTCCGCAGGTGTATGCGCATGGAGCGCTGCCTCAAGGACAGGAACAGGGACAGGCCCCGCCTCCGAATTATGGGTATAAGTGAGGAGTGGGGAGCTAGTGGGTTTGCTTCTTTTCGATGTTTTCAGTTTTGTTTATTTGTTTATTTGCTGTGTGGTGTTGTGTTGCCTAGATACCTCGAGGGTTAAGATGAGCCTTTTTTAATTAAAATGGATGTACCGCGAAAGATATTTCAAATCCTTATCTTATTGATTAATGTAAGCAAGGCTGGGGTATAAACAGGAAACAGAACAACAAATCATCACATTACTTGGGCTGCTCCCCAACCTTCTCCATTGGAGTCACAGCACCCGAAGGCATAGGCGTATCCTCAGCCGACCCCCTCCCATCAAGCGCCGCCTTCTTCTTCCCCATCAAATCAAGCGACATCAACCTCGCAACCCGAATAATGCTCTCTCGTCCTTCATACAGCGGGAAAACGACAACCCCAAACGTCGTACAGAAAAGCCAGATAATACCCACAACCACCCAGCCCGTGTAGAACTGTTTGCTGAACACATACGAAGAGCCGTACATGGGGATCGGCCAGAGTATGATGAAGCACAGTACCATGGCGATGGTGAGAGTGCGTGAGTATAGCGCTGCGCGGTTGAGTTGGCGTTCTTCTTCCTCGGCTTGTGCGGATGTGGCGTGGTCTGCTTCGCCGGGGATGAGTTCGATGTCGACGTGGGCTTCGGCTGCGACTTCGGTGTCGTCGACTTTGCGGATTGCTGCCATGGATTTGTAGTCGTAATTTTGGGGGCCGAGGAGGTAGGTTAGGAGGGGGGAGAAGATGACTGGGCTGAGGAGGGCTGCTACGTTGCCTGCGAGCATGGGGTAGCTGTTGTGTTGTTAGTGATACTTCAATGCATATTTAGTAGGAAGGAGGGCATACTTTTCGCCAGTGCTTGTGACTGTCAATTCACCGTATTGCTTCTTCGTAGTCACCAGCCAAGCGATGAGTGACACGGCAAGACCCAAAGGAGGAGAAACAGCAGCGGCAATCCAATTCTGTTGCTTCCAAAGAAGAGACATGGCACCAGGGAATACGGCAGAAGAGATGATAACACCCATGAGAAGGTAAAGATATCCCATGCCGATTCCAGCATAGAACAATCCTGTCGCAAACCCAGCCATGATGATCGCGTAAACAACACAAGACATGTGGGAGACCCAGACAAGCTTCTTGCCCTTGGCAGATGGGTCGATGTAGGCTTGGTAGATGTCATAGGTGAAGATCGAAGAGACGGCGATCAGCTGGGCAGAGAAAGCTGATGTGACAGCCATGAAGATCATGAGCGTCGTAGCGACAGCTCCGCTGTAGCCTAGTAGCTTGACTGCAGCAAATGGCAGCACAAGTCCAGCGGTAACGTCGTCTGCGCTCATACGTTGAGAGCCCTCCAAGGCCAGGGCTGATATTCCCATGGTGCTGGCGCAAAGCCAGGGAATGGCGAACCAGCAGAGACCTCCAATGACATATCCGGGAAAGGCGTGAACTGGGCTTGCGGCAATAGCTGGAGTAGAGTAAGCATACAATCAGACAGTCTATAGGGCCTCATAGACATACCTTTGTTGTAGTATCCATTGTCAAGGAAAACAGTGCCAAAGTTACCTGTAACCATATCAGTATACGGTTTAAGATTTAATCAAGCAGTCAACGCGACTTACCAATGAGGTTAATAATCCAGAAAATCCCACCCTCTCTCGATCTCATAGTAAGATAGCTTCCCTCAGCGTTGCCATCAACGGGGTGACGCTTCGAGGCCGCAACCAACGCATCGTACACCTTTCCAGGCGATCCAAGCTCCGCATTCGTAGCGTAAGCAGAAAATGCAAAAAGAAAAACAATAACGATAATAACCACTGTATGCATATAATCCGTGATAAACGTAGCCTTGATACCACCGAAGAGAGTATAAAGCACCACACCGATGGGAAGGAGGAAACAGGCTGCAGCTGTATGCACTCCAGTCAAGGATGTCAGAACGGCGGAACCACCAGTGAGCAGCATTGCTGTAACGAGGATGTTTGTCATGAGGCAGAATACGATGAAGACGCCGTGGACAGTGTGTCCGTATCGAGCGTGGATGGCTTCGAGGAAGGTATGCGCGTTGGGAGCTCGTCTTTTAAGCTCAATGGCTAGGGTTGCGAATAGGATGATTTGTACACATGCACCTATAGTAACACCTTGTTAGTCTGCTGTCCATAGCGCATTGCATATCTCCATGACCCACCTGATGCGTAAAAGAATGGACCCGAAACACCATATTTATATGCCACAGCAGTAGATTGCAGGAGAGTCGCAGCCCAGGTCCAACTACTCACGACCGCAGCAGCGACTAGACCAGACTTGACGGATCTTCCAGCCGTTGAAAACATTTCGGATGTTTGGACTTCATGTTGGTACCTATGAATCTGTCAGTCCAACATCGAGCGATGAACCTCTGATCCCATAGGAGGCACACACCTTTTGAGAGCCCAAGTAATAAAGATCATCACCAGCGCAAAAGCAAACCCCAACCCGATGATAATTCCATATCCAAACCCCTGCGACAGAGGCGCAACAAACTTGGCCTCTCCAGAGGCCATGAAGGATACAGACCGAGAGGTCAACACCAAGGGTCAATCGGACTTTATCCTCAATCTCAATCAAGTCTCAATTCAAGTCAGTCACGGGATTTGTGAATAGCCTTTTTGTAAAATATCCGATTGTGTCTGATACAGAAATTCTGGGGAAGGACAACCCTAGACTGATATAGTCGACGAAAAAAGACTGGAGAAACCCTGCAGCTCCGAACTCGCAGACATCATGGTGACCGGCATGTTTTAAAAGATGATAATAATCTGATCTGGGGCATAGATAGGAAGCATACGCCGTTGACAAAAAGTCGATAAGGAAGTGGGTTTTCGTAATGGATGCATACATTGACAGTCGGCAGAAACTGGAAGTCAACCTAGTCAACTTCCTGCAGTCACGATTACCCCAGTCCACCCTGACTGTCGTCTATGAAATGGAAGAGAACCACTCAATCCAACATCCATCATTGGTGGGCTGTTGTACTGCAGATCGCTTCTTATCAAAGATCACAACAATAGCGGCGGGTGATTGGCTCCGCTGCGAGGCCGAGATAAGACGTTCCGCAGATAGAGAAGGACAAGATAAACAACGTCCAAGCATCGGCAGGGCCCGTTTTAGTTCTTGATAAGTCTTGATTACCTGCTGGTTTCGAGTAATTGTTTATATCTTAAACGTTCTTGTTCCATATTGCTTATTGCTTGTCGGTGGGTCAACACTTCAATATCCTGCCAAGATATGAAGAGATTTATTCCCAGTCTCTTTCCGTCGCTCGAGGATAATCGATCATGATCATCGTGTTGTAATTCGACTCTGTCATGGTTTCGCTATCTTCATTTGTACAGTAAGTAATACTAGGGAACAGCCTGCTTACCTAGTATGCATCCATACTGGCTGGTGACCACCGAAAGCATACGGAGCATACATACAGTAACTACCTTTATTGAATAGCTATTCAACTAAACACTCAGTCACTTAATTAATTGAATATTTATGATGCCTAAAGCACGTGACATCAGGTTTATATACTAATAAGACTTCAATCTGAATAGCAGCTTATACTTACCCAAACAACAACGGTATGGCCAGTCTCAATGGACGTATCCGGGAAACGGGTATCGTTGGCACCTGCCATCTACTGTCTATGTTTACTGAGGAAAGAACATAGAAGGTATCCATAACATTTTTATCTGTATAGAATGACTCTTGAGATTTTATTTTGTATCGTGTTCACGAGTCCGTTTCACAGTACTCTCAAATATCAGAACTACTTTTTTTTTTGTACTTCGAGCCCATAACAAAGATGGAACTCCAGCATTATTGTCACTTCTATCAATTCTTGTGATTATTCTGTGTGTGGTACTGCCCATTAAAGAATGGCGAAAGAAATCCTCCAAGTTTTGCCAAAGAAAGTACCATGATTCTCGACACCAGTGTCACACTCAACAACCAAATTCTCCTACCGGAAGCGCTGGCGGCTCCCAAGATGTTGAGTCTACAGCGGAAACTCAGCCATTGTCTGCACCAAATGCTACAGCTCAGCAGACTAATACTCCCCAAGAGAGCAGGCCAGAAAACACCCCAATGATCACTACGAACATCCCAAATCCAGGCCTAAGCATACCAAATCTGGGCGTGGATACGTTGGACATAGGATCGGCCAACGGTGCACTTCAAGACAAGCACCAGAAACTGAACGAGGGCATACCTATCGAGCCAAGGCAAAAATATCACCAATCACTTGCGTTACACCTGGAGCCTTTGGTGAAGCACATCTTGACCAAGATATTATGCCATTAGATCAATGGTCGAACCACACGAGAAAATGAACGTCTCTTTTCCCTTTTCTGCCAAAGCTCTCCAAATGAGTAACGAGAAGGCAGATACTAACAATCCGAAGCCAGAGGGGTTGCCAACCCCCAGAATAAGCCACTCTAGTATGAGCTTCAACTATAGGATATAAGTTTGGAAAAACTCTGGGCCCTTCACCTTCTGTCACAGAAGCTATCAAAAAGTGTCTTGTTGATCTTAGGTTGTTTACAATGAAGGATGAAGCCACAGCAGAAGCTAGACTTACAGTCTGATTCACTCCTGGAAGCTTTCAATGTTACTTTATCTTTGTTTTTTGTTGCTGTTCACCATGATGACTCAGGTGAGTCTTCATGGAATTATTATCTCAACATAGAGTGTTGTATGTATATTATCATTACTATCAAGACATAAACGACAATGACAGTACTCGACTTTCAGTACCCAGAATTCATTATCCAGCCCTATAGACTGGGTTGATCATTCACGACAAGGGAGGTGTAGAGTGTCAACCGATGTACATGGCCCTACGTATCTATTTCAATTGTTGGATGAAAAAAATGTGACCCACCAACCACCATAGAATAAGCCATGATCTATCTCATCAGAATATGTTCACGGAGTATATCACGGCGATCTACACAAAAAAAAAAAAAAAAAAAAAAACCTGACATCACAATCAATCAAATACCATGTATTGTTTGAAAAAAGCACAAACTATTATACAATGCATCTTCTTCCGAATTTTCATCTCTTTTCAACTAACAAGGCACTGCCATAAAGCAACAATAATAAAATAAGAAAAAAGGCCACTGTAGCATTCCCAAAACCTGTTCTGCAGACAGGTTCCAAATTTCCGGTATTTGCAAGGTTCTTAGAAAGAGAAAATAGGCATGCATGTTTGTTCCTGCTGCGCTGCTCGGTTGATTCAAAGCGCGCGCGGTGAACATTAAAAAAGATCAAGGGGGTATAGAGAGGTTCAAAGGGTGGTCGAGGGGGCGGAGGGAGAGAGCGAGAAAGCGAAAAAGGAAGTCGTTGCGTGTCCTCGTCCACGGGCCTTGCATCAATTAAATCAATTCCATACTATCGGTCGTGGTTTCACGGATTTCTCAAGGTAACAAGGCGAGACGACAGATGATAGCGTTCACGTTTACGAGGAGAATTTGCGGGTGATCTTGGCGATGACTGCAAGAAGAAAAATATTAGCCACCGCTTTCATCCAGTCTAGCCTCATGTCAAAGATAAAACTCACCATGCAGTCCAACAACAGAGAAAATGAAACCCAAACTCAGAACGAGCACAACGACGGGGTCAACTCTGAGACCGGGGCTCTCGTCGGTGTAGAGCTTGAGCATAGTACCCGAGGAACCACCGGCACCAGCAGAGCGAGTAGAGCTAGGTCTGGCATTTCGCAGAGACTCCTTGTGGTCTGCAGCCGCGCGACGACGCAAAGCAGCACGAGGGCCACCGGGGGGAGTGGGAGAGGAAGGACGGTTGACGGCAGAGGCAGATCCAGAAGCACCGGCACCAGAGCCAGAGGCCTTGGAGTCGGGGCCAGACTCGGCACCGGAGGTGAGAGGGGAGGCAGGGCGAGGAGAGGCCTGTTAGAATTTCATGTTAGATTGGTGTTTTTGTGTTGAATTGAGAGAAAAAATGGTGTATTCCCAAAAGGCGACAATTGGCATCCATGAGAGATGACCGCCAGGGGACGATCAATTGAACACTCACCATTATGAGATTGATGGTATAGGAAGAGAGACAAAGAGTGTCCGAGGAATTGCTAACACCGAGAATGCAAATTGAAAAGAGAAGAAGAACGAATTAAAAGATGGTAGAACGAAAGGAGTTGGCTGCGTTGAGAGAGATGAGCTGTGCTGGCGGAGGAGAAAGTGAGGTCGCGAGTTGCCAGAAAGAGGCCACGCTCACGATTTCGGTATGGTCACGTATTGTCACATCGAGTTACCCCGGCTTATTCAGGCCAATAAAGCCTCGTTTTCTCTAACAGAGTCTGTATTGATTGTAATTTCATCGTAATTATTATTAAATAGCAAAATAATTTTGTTTGACTTATATAAGTATTCTACCTATTTCATTTTCAAGCAGCATTTTTGTGATATATCAGGGAGGTTGGCTCTTTGTACGGAGGTGGTACGATCGATATAGTAACTGGGCCCTATCCTTATCCATGTTCCCGATAGCAGTTCTGTAGAAGACGCTTTTTTATCATCCATATTCCATATCTAGGCCATTTTGCTGTGGCTTGATGCCTGCGTAGGTACTACATAGGTGATCAAATACATGACCCCCTTTCGTATTAAGAGATGGAGGTAATGCTTTATAGGAGGTACCTGAGGGCATATTCCGACTTTAAAAAAGCTATCAGATTACTCGAAAGGCCCAGGCTCATAACCTCAAGAACTCGAAGCCCACCGAGGCAGAGAACTGGGCAGGTTTAGCAAGAGCCAGAAAGCCATGTTGACTGAGCCAGAGAACCGGGATCGACCAAGTCAGGAAGCCAGTGTCAAGAGCCTTAACCTTGAAGTCGGAGTGTAGTATGGGGGAACAACCAACTATATTGGAAAACGAGCAGATATTTTGCAGAGCTTATCAATTTTTGATAAGGTACTGCCCTGTCCATGTTTGTCTCATGATAACTTCTGCCGCGCAGAGTGTGTTGGACTTCTATAAAATCTTCTCTTTCATCCAGGCAATTTCAATGATAGATTAAAATCCGCTCCATTCATGAACTTATTTAGTTTTCTATAATAACAAGTTACAGTACATGAAAAAGGAGATGCACATTCGTGAGTGGGCATAATCAGATAGATATGTATATCTGAGGGGATATAGTGTCGTAAATATCACGCTGACAGCGCTTTGGATGAGTGAGGGTAGGAAAGGAAAAACAAATGAGAAAGGAAATAAAATCAACAAGAATCATCAGGAAAGCAAAACAACCAACATCGCTAGGTATCTTAAACTTAATAACCAAGAAGTGTGTGTATGGTAACACGGGTTTGTTTAATCGATCATCATTCGGCTTGGCATCTGGCCGGCGATGTTGGAGGAGAGCTCGGTCGTTTTTTCCTCTTCTTTTCCGGCCTTCTTTTTGTTGATGTGAGGCTTCAAGCCCTTGTGGAAGTTGTGCATGCACATGCAGGCGTTGATGATGGTTATCACAATGAGCACCAGTGTGATAACAGCGAAGAAGGTGAGTGATCGTCGATCCATCAGGTATTCCTTATATCTCGAGGGCTGGTACATGCGGACC
Source organism: Aspergillus wentii DTO 134E9 (assembly GCF_001890725.1). Lineage (NCBI taxonomy): Eukaryota > Fungi > Ascomycota > Eurotiomycetes > Eurotiales > Aspergillaceae > Aspergillus > Aspergillus wentii. Next base: position 4,257,496 of record NW_024467833.1, read on the forward strand.
AGCTTGAATAGGAAGTATGCCATGGCTCCGAAATAGAGAAGCTAGAGAATTGTTAGCGGTAAATCGCGATCAGGGTAAATGGTCCGAACATACGATAATGACAATCATTCCAAACGAAGTCTCTCGTCGTACAAAGATCGCGGCGCACACCAAAATTATGATCGTGACTGGAATAGCGGCGAGAGTAAGAGCGAATTCAATATCGTGCTTGTTTGTAATGATGACAATAAACTGGACAGTGAATCCGAGGAAGAAGAAGAAATCGAACTTGAGCAGGGCGATGTAAATCTAACAAGCCGGTTAGCATGCGACAACCTCACATTGGGATGATATGTGCGGACCTGATACGTCAGATATCGGCGCTTCATTCGCAGATCCGCGCTGATATGTTTGTAGATCGTCCATGCGAATTCGTCGTAGAGTTTCCATGCAACGATGACCATTAGGAAAGATCCCATAGCCACGATGCATGGAATGACGATGAGAAAAGGCTCCGATTCCTCCCAAATGTTATCCGTGATGGAATTATTATCTGTCAAAACGCTAACTGCATCTTTGATTTGCTGAACTTGGACTGCTCCATAAACTAAAAGTCCAACATTGCATACGCACAAGCCGATGATTTGAATGGTGTTCTTCATGCGCAGAGCATCGTACACGAGAACCAACTCATATATGAAACCGAAACTGTAAAGTGCCAAGAAGGTGGGGATAGTTTTGGAAGCAGTAATATTGTCGGCCGCTGGGTTGAGGTTAATCTGGAAGTTTGCGAATACATAGCTGCATGTTGACAGGTAATCAGCGATCGGAATCTAAAAATAGACATAGAAAGGCAAAAGTAAACAAGAGTGTAAACAACGTACCATTCGAGAGCCAGAGTAATTATGGTTTGAACAACGGTAATGATCGCAAAAGACCACGTCCACAGCGAGTTGGGGATATACATTTTGGGCGGAGCAGAATTCGGCGGGACATTCGTATAACCTTCTCGTGCGCGAAAACCCCCAGGACCTCGAAAGGACGGATCGAAAGACCCCCCCAGAAGAGAGGCCCGCGAATTATGGGAATAAATTTTGGCGAAAGGATGCTCCGAAACGGAGCTCGAGTCCGCCGGATGATCGTGCTCGTAATACAATATGGCGGTTTGACCACCGAAAGGCGGCGAGAACGCTTGAAATATTCGCTGGCGACGGGAGGGGAGGACGGGGAGGAGAAGGCGGAATTTTGGGCTGAGGCTCTGGCAGCTGAACGCTCAGGAGGTTGTCGGGCTGGGCGAATAGTCAAGTGGGTTTAGTTAGTAGTTTTGGTAGGACGGCTGCTCCACAGGACAGCACAAAGAGAGGCTCTTGATAGTAACACCGAATGAACGAGTGGTGGAAGTTGGGGATGATGCAAAAGAGCGTATCTGGTAAGGAGGAAGAAGACTGCTTTTGTTCTTTTTTTCTCTTCTCTCGCAGATGTTCGCTGCCAAGCCGCGTGAAACGTCGTGTTCTGAGCGGGGAGAATCGCACTGCTGATCAATCGGACAGGACTGGGTGTAAGGCTGAGTCTGTCATTAAATGAGGATGATCTCGCAAGGAATAGGAGAGAGAAGATCCACGAGTAGGAGATGAAGCGAGAGAAGATGGGCGTGGGCAGAAGAAAAAGAAACGAAAGAAAGGCCGAGAACGAGAGACACCAAGAAAAAGAGTGAGAGTGAGAGAGTGAAAGAGAAAGGCCAGACACAGCAGTGATATGCTCTGGGGCTGAACTCTGTGGTATTTTCGCTCTCAATGGTGGTTGGGGTTTTCTCCGTCCCAAAATATGCTGCGTCTTGTTGGTATCCGGGGTTCACTGCAAGGCCAGACACGGTCGAATAACACGATTTTCGATTCTCGACCAAAAGGAAAAGTTTGCATGGGTGGGACAATACCGATTATGAATACATAATACCCTCAGGATCATCGCGGATAATCATTCTGTCTACTGTTTCTGTTCCTGAAAAAAGACGGTTTATCCTCCTGAACCGTCGTGTGTCGCAGTGGGGCCGATCCATTTTTATCGCGACACGCCAAAATTGCCAGATTCCGTCGGGGTCCAGCCTTGGTTTTTTCTTGTCCTTCATTTTCCTGTTACAATCAGGGTGAGGGAACCATGGGATGAAGCATTATTAACTTTGATTGTCTCTCTGTTCGAGTACAATTATCCATGGCTTGCCCAGGCACAAGTACTGCACTGTGTCGGCCAACATGTGAATCGAAACATCTCCGGCGAATATTCCTATTTCCCAAGGCACCAGCCGTTGACAGTCTCCATCAGGCTAATTATTGGCTACTTCCCGTCCGATGAGCATCCTCCTGCGTCTTTTCATCGGTGATTCATCATCTATTCCATCGCCATGTCAACCTCTTACCTCGTTCAGTCATCAGTGTAATCTCTCGAGTCTCGTCGGTGGCTGTGGCTGTGTCACTCAAAGCCACAATATCATGACCCTCACCCCCCTGCGCCTCTCCATATTACATGCTATACTAGTACCACTCACTAGCTTCTGTCAAATGAATAATTAACAAAAACAAATAATAATAATAAACAATAAATAAGGGAAAATGACCCCATGATGTCTTTCTGTGGGGTGTTGCCGTGTTGACACCTGCACTATGTTTCAAATACATCACCCCCAATCCCCCCATGGTCGACTGCTATTTACGGTACAGTTACATCAAGTCCTCGCGGGATCCCTTGCTTGAAATTGTTGTACATAGATTTGTGCATATATTGAAGTATCACTTTGAAACATAGGGAAAAGTACAAGAATAAACAAATATCGTCACCTTGAACAGCAGTGTCACAACGTCAACGCTAACCCCGATACAGCAAGCTTCGAGAACAATAGATGTACGACATAAAATGACTTGGAATTAATACATACAATTTGGCTGGAAAAATAAAGTCAACATAGCCCCAGCACCACCATATCGAGCAATTTATAATGCCTGCGTTTGTCAGTCAAGTATCCCAATAGAACATCCTCAGTCTCGGGTTAGCAGTGTCAGTAAGCCCAGTATCTTCCCGCTATAATGGCAATGCGCTTTCCAACTTCATAACCACAATCATCTGGTCTACGGCCCGGGTTATTGCAAACCCCTTTTTACCATACACCATCGTATGGCCATTCCATGATCGCTACAGTCCGTTTGACTTGCAGCCCTATAAGCTTTCTGGTATCAGGATCGATCACCCCAGACGCAGCATTTAAGTCGCACTCATTGCAGAGTAAAGGCCGCTGGATTGAACAATGCAGGTATCGCAATAGGGTTGTATGGTAGCAGAGAAACACAGGTTCCGCCTCCGAAGGAAGAGTTCTGTTGCGCATCTCGTATCGACCGGAGACAGTTAGTTTTCTACTCTCAGCTAAAGAAAACGTCAGCTGAACGCGAACACTTTCAATTGCCGTACATTCGTGTAAGAGACTCCGCTATCCTGTTTCATCGACTCCACTCTTGTATAGCCCCCTATCGTAAAAGGTCCTGCTTCTTTTGTCACTTGCTGCTCCCATTAAATATTCCACCACGCGATCTTGATCGCGAACCGTCATGGCGATGCAAGGGTGTAGATCTACTATGCCAGCTCTTGGATTGCAGCGTCTTTCCAACGGGGGAAGTATCAGTTCTCTTTTTAGGAAATTTCCACGAGGATGTAGTCTCAAACACTTCCCACAATATGCCTAGCTGCTATCTTCAAGTTGGAGAAGCTGGTTTCGTGGGAGATATCCTTGGTTGAACGATATCTCTAAGTTTTTGTTAGACATCAGTCGAGGGAAACGAAGCTCATCGGCCTCAAGTACTGAGATGAGTAGCTTATAGAGTTTCTTGCAGCTCAAAGCCAGACAGACTTGACTCGGTGATGGCAGGAATGAGGAGATCTGACGGATGACCTTTGTCGGAAGTATGAGGATTTTTGGCAAGAGAGGACCCAGTATACGTTCTAGTGTCCCGGGAAATTTCAAGAGTAGTGTTCTGCAGTGTTGCTTCAGGACTGCTTTTGTTCAAGTTCCTCGGGCCATTTTGGGGGATATGAGATAAGGTCAAGACTGTTGTTAGGAGAATGTCTCTGTATACTGTGAAGCTGCAGAGATGGACATTAGTGGGCCAGTCTAGCAGACTAAAAGAGATCCTACACTGTTACCTAGCATTGTTAATGCTGGGCAGCCTGCATCTCTCGAACCACGGGATCAGCCATGGATGAACCAAGCTTTAGGCCTGAAGTTGAAATCAAATGACATGGATTCGCTTTATTCCATGACTAGCATTCAGGTACAATAAAGGCAGCTGTAGAACCTTTTGCCTGCTCCCATTCTTCTTGAATTTCTGGTAGCAAATGCTCCAGGCAATAGGTGCCAACCGAGAAGCTTGCTCGGAGCATGACTAGGTATTGTAGCGGATGTCCTGCATATGTTCAGTCTACCCAAAATATGGACTGTCATTCTGAGAGAATCATAGAATATCAAGTGGTTTTTAGAGCTCGTACACTCAGAGCTATCCTGGATGTTTGTGGATTTGGTCAAGCCATCATCATCCGGGGAGCTCCTGTCCCTCCGCCACCACAACAGGAAGGCGGTGAACAGCTCATCCCACATCGATCGTCTTAAAAACCGTGACTCAAAACAATTTCTCTTTTCTTTTTTTTTCTTCTCTAAGCGCCATCCCCGTCAATGCTGCGTTTCTTTGCTACAAACGGCAAGAGTCAAATCTTGTCCTCGGATCGAGTAGTTCTTTACTGAACGAAAGACCGAGAATACTCGCAAATGAGAAATTCGGAGGAATCTTCACCCACCAATCCGTTCCTCTCTTCCTTTCTTAGGAAGATGGAACCGGTACTGCCCGTAAGGGCCTGGTGTGAATCTACACCTGCAATTGGCATCAGAAACATCGGGGCAGAGAGGAAACTTTCTGTTTTCCCCATGGGAGAGCTGTTGCGAAGATTGTGTGTGATAACACTTTAGTGCAATACGCAGCATACCTTGTTTCCTTTCCCTCCTTTTATGGAGGGGAAGGGAATGGTATCATTCGATTCCGATTATTCTGACGGGGATGGCGCTTCACCTTTTTTTCCTCAGGTCAGTCATTTTCCATTCATCTTAACTGAAAAGGACTTTGGGGCTTTGCTAATTAGTGAGGTTCCGGAGACCGCTGGTTTCCATAGGGTTGGCGATTTGTCGACTCGGAGTGGGGGACTGCGTTAGTTGGATGTGATGTCGCCGATATTTGATAATGGTGATTTCAACAAGGCGCCAATTGCTTATGATGCTGATAGATACACGAAATGGGGTATCATGTCGTGCCACGCACCGCTTTAACGCACCAGTAATTGACATTGGTTAGAGTATAGGCACTGTCGTTCCTATCTGACAAATGTCTACATTATCTTCATTTGAAAGTTGTGGGTACCTGGCAATGAAAAATTATCCAAATGTTTTACTCCATAGCAAGTAGATAGCTTGACCTAATGGACAAATGATACCAAAATACACAACCTAAGGCAATGCCTGTATGCATTTTTCTTCCCCATCCATCACACTGGAAGGGCCAGATCCTAAAGCACTGTGAAGAGACTGGAATTGGGACTGTTCTTAAGTACCACTCGAGGGCAAGACTGATATCTTTGAATATACTAAAATCAAATCAATCCAAAGTTATGACGTGGTCATAACAACCTATGACGAAGTTCAAAGATCTTATCTAAAATTTGAGTGCTCAGGAAAAAGAAGCAAGCAGTGAAATGAAAAACTGCTAACAGCAGTGGGAACAAACTTATGAGAATGAGCTTGGTCTCCTGCATCAAATCAAGTTTCTTCGAATCATTCTTGACGAGGGACATTCAATCCGAAATCTGGCATGTGGGACGTCAATTGCTGTCCGCAGTCTCACCGGGCACTTTGAATGGATGCTGACTGGGACACCTTTGATCAATTCGATCAACAAAGTATATGGATACTTCGACTTCCTCCAAGTCCCACACATTGGCACATATGCTCAATTTCTTAAGAACTTTTACAATCCCGACCATCCTCAATCCCACCAGCGCCTTGTAAGCTTACTCCGATCATTTCTCTTTCATTGAACACACTCTGCTCGACTCGTCGAAGTCCAGACTCAGTATGTCGAATGTACTCACTGGTACTAGTATAAAAGGCCCCAAACCCACGCAACCCAGGTGTGGAATTCAACATAATATTCAACGGATCCGAAAGCTCGCACTGCACTAAATTACTACGGAAATAGGCTCTCTTCTCTTCTCATCTCGCAACCCGCCTATTGTGGCCGCATTTACCAACACTGTCCGAATTCCCTTTGGACAGACGCGAGAGGAGAGAATCCTGGATACTGCATAGTAGACCAGCTTCAACAGGTTCATCCAGCTGCACTGCCGATTCATCATTCGCTCATACGTCTCCTGGAATGAATCCCACAACAGTGTCTCTCTACCATAGCCTCCATGGATATGGCCAAAGACGTGCAACAACGGCTTATTCTTCATCGACCAAAGGCTTTGAAGGAGATATTGACATCCTAGGTGTCCGAGGTCTAAATGCGACCTTGGGGGCCCGTGAGTCACTAGAATATCGGTTTCTGCTGGTATATTCCCCTCCCAAGGATCAGGACCCATGCGCAGGTATTCAAACGCCCAGTTTCCATGCTTGGGGGTATAAGGACTCCCGAAAACTTTAACTTGGCGAGTACCGAAATCAAGAGTGGTGAGATTATTTTGCAAATAAATCAGGGATTTCCAATTCACGGGCATTTCCCCAGAGGTGCTTGTCGAAGCTTTGGTACGATAATGCTGATCCAAACATAGGTCATGGTTGCCTGCAATGACGACTTTGTAGCGGTGAGGTTGCTTGTCAAGCCACTCAATCTGTGCATTGAGCTCCTCTAGAGACCCTGACTGTGTGAGATCGCCGGCGTGGACAAGAACATCACCATCTGGCAACGCAGGCAGTGTATTATGAGTATCAGACACACAAACCACACGTATTCCTCTCGAGTCGTAGTCACGTAAACAGGGATTGTCCAGAAGACGGTACAGATTTCCCGCTAGGAATTTCACGGGAGACGAGAAAAATCGTTCCCAGGCGCTTGTTTGCTCCGGACGGTGGAGAAGATCATCTAGGGCTGATCTCCGAAACGCCATGGCTCAGGCTGGTAACTAGACGGTAGTAGTACTTATTCCTGTACTTGAGAAGGAATTCGATTATTCAGACCGCAATATGCCGAGAGATCATTTTAATTTCACTGTTGCTTTAATATCTAATGGCGTCGCTCTGTATGATGGATTTTTCTGTAGATCTTCCAGTGAGTATGTAGTAAGGTGATCGCCAGACACGGGATCTTGCTGTGAGAGTCTGCCGCGAACGGTTGAAGCCAGATTGCTAGAAGATTGAGCAATGAGGACACTGTGATGTAATTTAGCCATGAATATGAGCTACCTCAAAATAAGAAAAGTTTACCTTTGATTTTACTCCGTACGGATCCTCGGCTCCCTCGCGGTTAGAGATCGGAGGCTGCTGCGCCGAGCTGCTTGCCTCGGCAGGTTGAGAGTACTCTGTTAGGCTGTTATGCTAACTACCTGGTGCTCAGATGCACTTCCAGCGTCTCGCAGTCGTACATAATTCCGCATTAGGCTTGAAATAGAAGGACTTGTGTATGCACAAAGACGGACGAAGTGGTGGTGTTCCTGGCAGAGTGGGGTGCCACTACAGCACGTCGAAACGTCGAAAAGAACGGCTTCTCGTGACTCGAACTCCGATTCGATCACTCGCAAGCCAAACCTCCCCTTCCCCAGACACACGGGCGGATCATCCAACGTGGCACACTGCGCTTTGTTTCGCCCTGAGTCCAGAGTTCTACCTTGTTATCCGTCAGGGGGTTGTTACATTATCCTGCATTAATATCGTTTGTTATTACTATTCCCCCGTGCCCTTGCTCCGTATCCGTATTATTACGTTCTCCTGTGCTGCCGCTGCTGCGCCAACATCGCGTGCCACACAAACACTGCCACTCCCTACAACGATAGAGTCCAATCGAATGCCCTCCATTTCTTCTGCCTAAATTAATCCAAGCCGTTGAGGTCTGCGATATGGCCTCTTGATAGCCAGGATATTCTTGTTCTGTCTACATTGCTCGACACGTTTCCGATTTCGATTGATTGACCGTACCCGTGACCCTTGTGCAACCGATTGCATCACCACTACCACCACCACCCACTTTCACTGACGAACTGTTAAAACGGAATGCGTGCTGGCCATGGAATCCCTTGTCTACGAGAATTCGCCTTTGGCAGATTACCTTCAAGGTGAGTCTTGTGGATTCGACACTGGCTATAATATGGAGACTCAAGTTCTTGGTGCTTCAGGGGAGGGTGAACGCGGCGAAAACTGGCCCATCGAAGAGGGGGAGAACAGCGACGATTTCCAAGACCCAACGACGGAGTTTGCGCCTCGAGGAGCTTCAAAATTTCAAGATCGTGTCCGGAACAAATTACCCAAACCATTGGATCTCAAATCCTCACGCCAGAGCGCAGCTCTCAGCAAATTCTACGATGCTTGTGCAGTATGGCTCCAATAGTCTTGGCATATACCCCTTCCCCAGAATGAAAACTGACTTGGATATCATTTTTCTAGTCCGCCTTGAATTCGCGCATCGGACGGAGTGACAATCAACAATTTTTGGAACAATTTGGTTATGTGATTGTCGCATCGCAGTTGTTGAACGAGCACAGCGCCCCTTCGTATACCTCGGCTGCCGACGTTTCGTCACACGCCCAAACAGCGGAGTTACCCTCGCTTTCCACCACATTCGGTCTTCAGGGCGCAGTCGTTACCGCTTCGACCTCGTTTTCGATTGTTTGGTTACTACAATGGAGTCGGTCGCGAACAGGGTCTGGTGTAAACCCGCGGAAAGTTGGCGTCCTTCTGATTCTGGTCCCGGTCCTCGGAGTTCTATTCTACGCTTTCGCAAGACGACAATGGCTCAAATACCTGCGACACCAGGCTGTTGATGCTGCCGTACTTCTTGTTGGCAACTCGCAGGGATTCGACTCGGCAGCATCGGCATCGGTTGTTTTCATACAAGAAGTTGAGCTGGTTTCAAGGGGCTATCGCATGTAAGCCTATTCCTCCGCCCTGAAAATTCAACAAAGACGCTGACAGGTTTATAGAAGCACACCGTTGCCTCCGGTGAGCCGACTCGAAGAACAGGCACAATCGCGACGATGTCTGAGGTTGCGCCGTATTGTCTCCGAGTGTCTATTTTCAATGTTGGAGAGATTTATCGAAACACAACATACTCTGCAGCCGCTCACAGACAATGCGAACCTCGCCAAATATTACGACATCTATGACATTTCAGTAGAAGAGCTTGCCGAGGCTGAATCAGGATTGGCCGAAAGATTAACAGAAGACCAATATTCATTGCGCTCCCTGCGGAGTCTCTTTGGAAAGCTGTACAGTGTCAGGAAAAGTATTCTCTGCTGTCTTTTGGCCCTTGGTGCTGACGGAGGCGGATCGGATATTGCTCGATGGAGTGCCGCTGTAGAACAGATGCGGGAGCTCGCTGATGTGACCGGGGAAAATATCCAGAGAATGACCAGTATCCTTAACGAGGAAGACAGTGAGTATCCTGGGTCTATTAAAAATTTGCTGGCTAATTCATATTTAGAAGAAGCTATTCCCCCGTCTCCTCTGCCCACGGCCTCTCCTAGCAAGGATAATCTTCGGGCACAGTATCGGAGGATCAACACCCTTTCTCAAGGGATACGTGCCCTGCATGCAAAGATGCACATTATCCGCGAGGAATCAAATGCGAATCTTGAACGAACAGACACCGGTGACCTCGAGGCGACTCTTCTTTCACAATACGAATCTATTGGAACAGACATACGAGGCCTGCTTCAAGAATGGGAGGCAGGCAAGTCTGCTCTCGTGAACAATCTAGACAGACAGTCCACCATGGATCGATCACGACCTTCTAGTGGGCTGAAAACACCACTGTCACCCACACCTAGTCTTGGTGGTTCCACCGCGGTAGACGGTAGTCCGTCAGATGCTCTGAAAGCTTTGAACGGCGAAGGTCGGCTGGATCTGAACACTCTTCAGGAGGCGACTGACGAAGAGTTGATCTTCGAAGCTGTGGCGCTACCTGCTCGCAACAAAAGGGCGTCGTTAACCAGAGATGAGCGTATTGCACGTGTCAAAGAAGACCGAGCAAAACAAGCTGCTGCACGAGAGCGAACTGATGCAAATACCACTATGCTCAAAGAGCTCGAGATGGTCATCAAGCAGAGACCCCCTGGGATCGCCTCCAAAAGGGTTACAAGCATATAATGATAGTGGCCTCTTGCAGTGCTAATCTATCTTTACCTTGTCTCATTGTTTTTCTTTTTCTCATATTGGTGCAAAACAGTAACCACCTACCACTTACCAGATTTCGCAGATTGATACCCGATGTGTATAGAAGGGCCGGCGTCACCGGTGTTGATCCTGACTTGTCTTTCTTTCATCTTCTTTGGCTCTGTTTATCGTATATAGACTTTTTTTGCTCTTCTTGTGATGTATTTTTTGGCTCCTTTGTCTTTTTTCTCGATTTCTGCTGTCACTCTCTCTTGGTCAGATAATTTCTTATGTGCTGTACCATAGCCACACTCTTGTATATATGATGGACAATATCAAAATAATTTACGAGATAAATAGTTACCCAATACTTAGTTAATTAGCATGAAACGCAATTTTATAGTTGTACAGTAGTTCGCATCTTAGGGTTTCAGGCCCCTGACAGGAAGCCTGCAGTGAATGCCTCAGGCAGCAGCACCAGTCTAACCGCAAACGTTCATATCAGCCTAAGACGCGCGACTCGCGAACGCGTCTATTCCCCACTAACCCTCGAACGCGAATTTACAACACCTTGGATCTCTTTTCTCGCCAGCTTTCAACATTCACTCGTCAACAGCTATTTATCTCCCTGTACGTCTCTCCCAGACTCTGATCATTCTCAATAACCACACCATCTAACGACCTCATTCTTCCAGCCTACGTCTGACGTCAATCCCAAATTCTATCTTCATTTTCCCCTCATTCCACACAAACCTCACACATCAAGAGTAAGTGCCGCAGAGTAACCCTGGGACTCATGAAATTGCATTCTGACAATATCCTCAGTGTTGGAAGCACGACTAGAACAGGCCAGCCTTCTCAAGCGCGTACGTGATAATTCCCAATTGCAGAATTGCCAGTGAACTTATCAACTCCCCACACAGGTCGTCGACGCAATCAAAGATCTCGTCCAGGACTGCAACTTCGATTGCAATGACTCCGGAATCGCTCTCCAGGCCATGGACAACTCCCACGTTGCCCTGGTCTCCATGCTCCTCGGGGTGGAGGGTTTCTCGCCCTACCGCTGCGACCGAAACATCGCTCTCGGTATCAACTTGGTCTCGTTGACCAAGGTGTTGCGGGCTGCTCAGAATGAAGATATCTTGACTCTCAAGGCTGAGGACACACCCGATGCCGTCAACCTCGTGTTTGAGAGCGCAGAAACCGACCGGCTAAGCGAGTACGACCTGAAGTTGATGGACATTGATCAAGAACACTTGGCTATCCCCGAGACAGAGTATGCTGCTACTGTTGAGATGCCTTCGGCAGAATTCCAGCGCATCTGCAGAGATCTCAATGCTCTTTCTGAGTCTGGTTCGTATTCAAATTATAATCCTAGCGGAATAATGAAGCTGACTGGTCATAGTCGTTATCGAGGCGAGCAAGGAGGGCGTCAAGTTCTCCTGCCAAGGTGACATTGGTAGCGGATCCGTTACCATCCGCCAACACACCAATGTCGATAAGCCCGAACAGAACGTCACCATCAACCTCACCGAACCCGTTGCCCTTACTTTCTCTCTCAAGTACCTTGTCAACTTCTGCAAGGCCACAAATCTCTCCGACAAGGTCTCCCTATGCTTGTCCTCGGAAGTGCCACTGCTCGTTGAGTACGGCCTGGGAAGTGGTCACCTGAGATTCTACCTTGCTCCTAAGGTATGTTTTACTTCCATTTCCTTGTATAAAAATACCCCCCATTGTTCAAATGATGTTTGCATATCTACGTATTTGCTACTTCAGAGCCTTATGGCCATGAGACAAACATTCACCCAATGCCTGATGGACAACATTACCTTTTTGCTGCTGTCACATGCAAAACCAGCTTGTCGTTGTTCAAGTATTGACTTGTAATAGATCGGAGACGAAGAGTAAGATACCCAGACGACGACCACCACGACAAAACGAAAAAATACAACAAAACCAAACAACAATAATGATGGAGGGAGTGCTAAGGCGGCAATGATCTTTTTCTTTTCCAACATATCCCCTGAATGCCAGCACAGTGAACAAACGGAATTCTACAGTTATAATTCTCGAGCTAGATATTGAGCGGTTGAATTTTCAATTGAACAGTTTTTAAATACTTTCATATCTTCTATATATATTTTAATTTTCCGAGGCGTTGAGTGTTAATCATGATTGATATCTCATCTTGCTCTTTTCCATCCCCATCGCTTTCGCCTACTAATCGTCGCCCTCGTACAACCTGAAGTTGCGGATATCTATTCAGGAACATGTGTTGCACCTTGTTGTATAGCCTAGGCAGTGTCAGGCCAAAGTGGCCACGACTTAGCCATACATGGTTTTATCTTCATTCAATCGCCATGAACCCAAATCAAATGGCCCCATCCTAGAGGCTGTTGTGCTGGTTAGCTCGGAGTTTCAGTCCAGGGAAGTGTCCTAGAGCATTGACAGTGTTCCTGATGGTGGTGTTGAGTGTCCTATTCCCATGCAAGCCTTTATTGCCAGGAATCCACTGGATGTAGATCCTATTAGACTCCTAGAGGCAGTCCAGCAGCTGTATAAGAGGCTCAGTAATATATGGCCCGTCATACCCAAGGAACAGCATTAGATATTAGAAATTACCTGTACCGACCACTGTCATCCGCCTGGTCTCCCATCAAGAGAATTCGACTGGGGCGGCATGGCTTCATATAATAAGTTGCTCTTGCTTAGCCAAACGCCAGACAGTCGGACTTATAATACACAGCATGCAGAAACCAGAGCATACTACAGCCCTTACCAGTTAGAACCTTCTGACTTGCGCTACCAATTTGCTTAGGTTGAGCCTTGAATAGAAGATCTCCGGTCAATATTCCATTCCTCTATTTACCCGTACTGACATATGTAGTTGGGTTGATATTTGATATCAAAGCCACTGCTTAATTATAATGCAATATTGATATCTAGAAGAAAGCAAACATTAATTGAATACTAAAGCAGCCAACAGATTATATTGTGCAGTCCGAAATAGCCGATGTTCTATTAGTTCATGTTGAGGTGGGGTAAACAGCCGAGCATAGATGGTTCTCAGCCGCAGCTGAATACTCAGCTGAATGAAGATCTCCACAGCCAGAACAGAAGGGCAAAAAAATAAAAAAGTAATAGGCAGGCTAGGAGTCGAACCTAGGCCCTCAGAGAGGATTAGAAAGCTGAAGCAATACTAACTCCTTAACCACTCGGACACGCTGCCATTTTGTTAAATGAGATAAGAGATGGATGGTATATATACATGGTTTTATTAGTCCCTACCCTCGCATACGAAGCATTATACAGGCTCCTGTAGCTCGAAATATCTTTATATCTCTTTCTGGATATGTATTCTATCATACTGCGTGTTATTATAACCATATTTGGCCAGATTCGGTGGTGCTGTCTCTCAGGCGAACTGTGGTTGGCTGGTGCAAATGCTAGGGGCCAGGCTTTATACATAATTAAATCATTTCTCTTCTTCTGTCTTATCTAGCTAAGTTTATTCTCGTTTTCGTTTTCATTCTTATGCATTGAACAGTGGGAGAAGAACGAAATTATCTTGGTTGCTGATATAGATTCGTGCCAATATATAACGATGGATCTAACGATGGAGTGTCAATTACTATACTAGTTCAAGAACATATCCACTAATCAAACTACCAAAAATAAAAGATATTCTACATCTACTCTGAATATGACAGATTAACTGATGCATCTTAATTGTTGCATTGACTGCTGGACATGTAGTCATAGTAAAAGAGCTCTCTGCCTAAGGCATCACGTGTTGCTCCGGGCAACCCACGGCATCAACAAGTCTAGCCATCGCGTCTACATCCTCACCAAAGAATTCAAGCCACATTCTTTTGCATCGCAAATAGCACACCAGTTGGGCTATTGAAAGACATTGGACTCAGTCATCGTATAATATTTAACGACTTGATTATTGCTACTTCTCTACCTTGCGTTCCGCTGACTTGGTTACCTATTCTCAACCCCGGTCATTCGCAACAGGCTAGAAGATGATCAACGTCTAAAAACTAGCTTTCATCACTTACCCCAGATTTTTATCTTACATGATCTTACCAGCGTGGCTTTGTTTCGATTAAACTGGCACAATGTCAGGATTGCTCTACGAAGCCGTAACCCCCTGTCCGTCCAGGGGGAAGACCTCGAGATTCGACCGCAGCAGCGCGGGGAATAGCACATTCAGCCTGTGGGAAGACGACTCGACCTGTTTTGACGACACACAAGATATTGAGTTCACTACTGAAATTAAACCATCGGTTCTGACTGGAGCCAAACCTAGACGAAAGAATAAAACGGCATCATCTTTTCAAATACACGATGAGCACGAGGAAGCACCAGCTCGGCCGGTTACCTCACAGAAAAGAGAAACTCGAAGAACAATTGCTCCCTCGGGTCGCAAGTCATCTTTGTTAGCTCAACCTGCTCAACGGTTTCGCCCTAAAGTCAGCTTCGGTCCTAGTCCGTCCTCAGAGATATCGCATGCGCGCATAGAGCCGGAATCTAAAGTTCAAAACACAGCATTAGATGCAGAGGAGAATAAGGCGTTGTTGATGCAGATCAACGGAAAGGATAATGTCAAGAAAGACCCGTTGAAAAAAGACGTACGCCGTGATACAGTTTACATTCCCACGGAAGACACCACAGTAGCAAGTGCATTCATGGGCTTGTTCAGTCCTATCAAATCACAGACCACAAGTGAAATCGCAAACTTCACCGAGAACACTGAAATCAACAGTTTGGAGGCACAGATCGTGAGAAAGCGACAGGCAAAGAGGTCCCTGACAAGTTCTGCACGAAGAGCTCCTCTACAGCAAAGCTCTAAGATTGCACAGGAAGCTGCTATTCGAGTCGACGTTGCTGGGAAGAATGGTGGTAAAGAGAACGTACCCCCTGGAGGTCTTGTTTCCAAGGCTAAAAGCCGCAAAGATCAATTCCCTATTTTCGACGAGTCACAGGCCAAAGGCATGCCAATGACTTCGAATCCAGTCAAACCTCGTTTGAATACAACAAGTGCTCCTGCTAAGTCTGGGAAACCGCTAGCAGCCAGGACAGTCAATGCATCTTCGCGGAGACCTGCACTGGGTGTTAAGGAAAACAATGCAGCACCGAAAGTCAACGTTTCCCAGAAGAAGGACATCGCGAAGAACAAAAAAGTGGCATCTGAAACCAAGACTGTCCCAAGAACCTCAAAATTGACGAATCCATTGAAACGCTCCAAAATAGACATTTCCAAGGTTTCTGGACCATCTGTAAAAGCGAAGAAACTGGATCTTGAATACCCATTGCTCAACGAAAACATTGCAAGCTCAAAACTGTACGATGACGGATGGCTTTCACATCAGGAAGTGGTGATAACTCAGTTGGCCAACGGATTGTTCAACCACAAAAATGGAAGTCTTGAAACTGAAGAACCTGCTACACTCAGACATGAACTTCTTGAGATCTATCAAGATGATTTCTTCCCGCACTTTCATAAACGACTTCAAGCATCTTTACTCTATGGAGCTATGAGTATTCCAAAGGACACTCTTGCACGCAATACGCGGTTGAAGCAGGATGTTGGTTTAAAGCGAAGGGTTTTGGATATTTGGACCAAAACATACGACTTGCGTGCATTGAGAGCAGCAGTTGAGACCGTGATTGGTCGTCAGGTTTCGAACGATTCCACGACAGACGAGAAGACCTTGAAACGAAAATTGGAAAGTTTCTTGGATACATTTCTTCTACAGAATGAGGATATGAAGCATCATGTAGAGACGGGCAGAGACGCAGACCTGGCTGGCCAGGCCTACCGACGCACAATTCTTCGAAGTATTATGATAGTTGTTCTTTTGGATAAGGCAAGATTAACTACCGGAACAATGCTTCCTCGCCGGCTTTTTGTTTCCTCATCCCTGTTGAAGTCTTCCGCCGGAGTGATTCAGAACCTAGCCCGCCTTCTGCTGCCAGCACCTGGGGACATAATCAAATCACTCTACCACGTCGACTGCCAACTGTCCTACAAGCAGCATGAACTGCAAGAGTACGAATATCAAATCAGCAATTTAGCCGTGGACCTCAGGGACGGCGTGAGGCTAACCCGAATCGTGGAACTTGTGCTGTACTCTGCTTCGTGTCCTGACCAGGATGGGGATTGGCCACTATCCCAGCGCCTGAAGTTCCCGTGTTTAAGCCGTGCGACCAAGCTTTACAACGTACAAATTGCCCTGGACACGTTGGCCTCCGTGAATGGGGGGAACACCCTAGTCCGTGATGTTCGAGCCGAAGACATTATCAATGGCCACCGCGAAAAGACCATTGCGCTGTTGTGGGGGCTAGTTGGAAAATGGGGCCTGACTGTACTAGTTGACAGGGATGAAGTGAGGAAGGAAATCAAGCGACTGAGACATAAGGCTGCTGCAGTTTGGGGGTACGATCGCGTTAAAGACGAAACTTGGTATACGTGGGATAACTCGGCAGAGAGTGATGTGTACACCTCCCTTCTGAAACACTGGGCGTGTCTGCTTGCCTGCCTGAAAGGGGTACGAATCGACAACTTTAGCACAAGCTTCGCAGATGGTAAGATCTACGAAAGTATCGTGGACGAGTATGAGGGTTATCTGGGAGTAAGTGACAATCAATCTGCGTCGTTGAAGTCCCGGCTTCAGGGAGTGGGATGCAGTGCAGAGTTTGGTGAGTCTCCTTTCCTAGTAATCTGAAGATTTGGATCATGACTAACTTGCTGCATAGCCAATCTCGTGTGTCCTGATGGCCTCTCACTGTCTCACATCTTTGATAGCGAGTTTACGCTCGGAGGTCTTGCCTTTCTATGCTCGCGACTTTTGTCCGCGTCTCGACGTGCTCGGGCGGCGATGGTGGTGCAGAGGGCATGGAGACGCTTTAGAGACCAGCGTGTATGAAGTCGACCTGTTCAGACGTCAGTTGAAATCCCAATAGGAACAGGGTATGGTTAGGAGTTTGGACTTACTGTATGAATATGGGCATAGCATGGGCATAACATGGACATGGATATTATTCGGATTGCATATTACCAAGCGTGTATAACTACTCATTCACAATCACATATCTAATTACACAATCAACAACAAGAATATGAATAACCGCCCTTTAAGGCATCAACATTCCACCAGCCAACTATCCCTACTCCTACATACACCCAACATACGACGACGACAACAATCAAACCAGTCGACCCTGAAACACCACCTGACGTAACCCCATCTATCTATATCAACCCAACCCAGCCCATACATCCATCCGCCCTCCGCACGTCTCCAGATTAGGTAGACACGAAAATCACTCGATGACTAGAACGTAGAGGCCAAAGCCTCGTTGATGACATCACACAACTCCACACGCACACACGCCATGACACACCCCCCCTACCCCTGTAAATGTACTATGTAAGTCTGGGGCGTGGAGGATCTCATCTGACTGATGGGTTTTATTAACATGGGTTTGGTTAGTAATGGGGTTTGGGGTGGTGGTGGGTAAGAAGTGTGGGTGGGTTTGTATGTAGTGTAGATCATTAGATGCTATGGACTATGGATGTGGGTTTGATTATTCAAATTGCTTTTTGGTGATTGTTAATGGAGTATAGATGTTGGATGTTTTGTTGAGAGCTGAAGTGGTGGCTGGCTGAGTGTGTAGTATTTGATATTGTAGGTGAGTGAGAGTGAGTCACTAGGCATCATTTATGCCTGAATTATTCATCTGCTGAATATCAAATATAAAGTCTATTGTATGATAGATAGATTATACTACAATATTATACATAATTGACAATATCAAGTGGACCCAGTCGATCATGAAGAATGCCCAACAGTCCCAGTACTCTGGTTGCCTCGCGGTGTCATGTACAGCACAGCAACAAAGACATTCATTCAGCTGAAGATTACATGACTTACTCTGTTTGTTTGATGATTCCTTCAGCCCCGATCGACTCCTTCAATAGTGTAGTCCGCAGCTACAGATCACCCATCAGGTTTCGTAGATCCCGTCAGGTAGATCCATCCGAAGACTCAGATCTCCCGGCGTACGCCGTATGTACATGGGCAGTAACACGATCACGGATCAACGCATCCTTTGAATGACCATGAATCATGGACTTACCGACCAGCCAAGACTTGCTGTGTAACAGTAACCGACTGATAGAAGAACATGATCGACGTGATAGAGAGGCAGTGGGCAGTGGCGCACGCAAATAGCAGCCGCTAAGGTATCTGACTGGGCTGTGCTGGGTTCCGTTCATCGACGGTGCAGCAACTTAATCCTTCACTGGCCATTGAGAACAGCACAGCAAGGAGGATTACCGTCGTCCTGGAGAGTCTGACTGAACTGAGTGACAGTCAGGCAGAGAGAGCGCAGGACGGAGAGTCGGGGGAGATCGGGGGTCGGAAGCCCGCACGAAAGAGCAGGAAACGCAGAAAAAGCAACATTCCGCCAAGAGCGAAACTGGAATCATTGACAATAAGAGATGCCAGTGGGCTTGGCAGAGGCAGTGGAAGGGAAACAGTCGGACAGAATTGCCAAGGACTGTTGGTGGAAGTAACAGTAAGGGGGACACAGACAGCGATAATAACGTCGATAATTAAATAAATAGTAGCAGGAGTTGAATTCCATTTTGTTAATAGCGAGAAGATGCAAAAGAAGGATTCTCTTGGCCTTCTTGGCGGAGGGTCTTGGCCAGCCTCCATAATGCAATAACCCCCCAATTTCCCAGACTGTTTGTCGATCATGGGGTTGACTGCAGCTGACAGGATATCATCATCCCTTGCTTGGACGAGATCAGGGCTTCTGCTTTTCTGGATGCTTCTGTCTGTTGACTTTTGCCATCTCGGGCCGACTGTTGACTGTTAATCTGGTTATTTGGTATTTCTGTTTGTTTGCAGCAAGGGAGGCCATGTGTAGTAAGCAGAGTTACACTGCATTATCTGGGTATATTCCGGTATCAGCAAGTCAATAACATCAGTATCATATCATATCATATCATAATATCATCATTAAGAGTGAGACAGTAAGAAAGAGTAGCATTGAGTAGAGCAATATAAGACAATATAATAAGATAGTAAGATAGTATGTATGACCGGATAAATATCCATGTCCAACCCCCATGAATCATTCGACAATTAACCACCACGAGTCCATGACAGGACCAGGGCCACGAACCCAAAACGGCGGATCGCAGCTGTCAACGTTCTTGGAAAGTAAAAAAAGAAAGTAAAAAAAAGAAGGGAAAAAAAAAAAAAAGTACTCCGTAGCCCAGCAGGGAGATTAGAGATTCTCCGAGAAAAAAGGACCATCGGATCACTTGAGTTGGCGTTGCAAGGGTAAGAAAGAGGAGAGAGAGAGCGATAGACAGGCTGTCACCCACGATGGATGATGCATTTCGCCTACTGAATCGGGCAATACCTGCATAAGGTCAAGATGGAGGAGATGGCCAGTGGTCATTTTGGCGATAATTGGCGGTTGTGATTATGATTAGCTATTATGTACACACTGTGTGGAGGTTGGAGAACTCCATAAATCCCTCATACAAACCTTTTTTGCTTCACCGGCGGCCCGACCTCGGAGTTGGATCTATGTTTGTCCTGTCTTGCTAACCAGATGAGGTTATTCACTCTAGAGATGAGATAGCAAGAGCTTACCCTGTCGACGTTAGTACCGTTGGTCGTAGCCGACGAGGCGTGGTTTCATCGTTCAGACTTCAGACAGTTCACCACCTCCACTGTCCAACTTCCGAAGAGTACGAGTTGATCTCTGCCTCTGAGACGGTTCAAGTCTGAGAATCCGGAGTTGACTCCAGTTGTTCCCATCCCACATCTCATCCCAGTCACAGTCAGAGTCATCCTGACTGGAGAACCGACAAGCCCGATGACTGATGATCATGGCCCTACCGTCCTGCAAAACGGGATCCAGGAAATAAACGATGATGATGGCAGAAAAGTGCAGTAAGATTTGCCCTGTGCTCAAAACGCTGTGACACTGGGCCACGAGTTCTTTTTTCTCCTCCCCCTAGTCGGTTCCCGTCCTCCACTGTCCACATGTTCTCTGATCCATCAATCAAGATGCTTTATCACCGCCCTCCCTGATGTCACACAACTGATACGGTGAGAAGATCGTGTAGACTCTGTAGTCATAGTTGGGGTTGATTAGGTATCTGTTTTGCGATGGCAAAACACACGCCTCTTTGAACTGTCTGGAGACTGGCTGTGTGAAGGCTGGGTGGGCTGTCGATGCTTTGCCGTAATAGGAAGTTCCAGGAAACAGCGTGGAGTCAATCGATGAGATGGAGGAGAGAACATCTGCTGAGCGAGATACCTGATACATTGTAGGATAAACTCTAACCGTGTAATCAGTCATTTGTTTCTCCTCTTTTTCTTCATCTCATCTGACTTGCAATTTTGATCGCGATGTGCGATGATAAAAAAAAAAAAAAAGAAAATAGATTTAAAAAAACAGACAGTGGGGATAACCCTGGTTGATTGGAAGCTTGTCACTCGACTCTAACTGGCTCCAGTCCCCGCTTTGGATCGGAATGAGTAAAAAACAAAAATAATATTAATGTCGATGGATAAACCTCCGACTCTCCGAAGGACTTGATCGTGTAGTGTTTCCTTCGGACTGACCGCTCATCTGGCATGAATGAACACCTGTCGTTGGCCTCGTCAGCCAGGACAAATGAGGGAAGATCTGTGTGTCTGCCTTGAAGAAAAGAGTCAGTAAATTTGGAATTGGGAGAACTGAGAGTGAGACTGAGGGGATCTTCACAGGGCTATGGTTGCAGCTGCTTCGCCTCAGTTGCCCTTGTGAATGCCCAATTGTGACATCCAAGAAGACCAAGACTTTTAGTCTACAGATTAAGAATAAGGATAAGAATGGTGTACAGTGACTAGGAAGGTGGTGCTTGGCTGATTTGCATGATCTACGTGTCTCCTTCATATTATTATACTGTATACTATACAAACTATTTAGGTGTATTATTTGCATAGATCTGATCCTATTTATTGCTGTCTACCAAGCCTGATCTTCAATACAGGTTGCACGGTTGCACAAGCCAAGAGCTGCTCAGCCCTCTATATGGCTATGAACAAATCAAGTATAATTCAATAAATGCATGTATCAGTGTCATCGAGTTGAGATCATGATCCAGCATACAGAGTGCTCATGCGGTAATGTAGCATCTACTAGGTCGCACCCAGCAAGGGCGGTCCGAGAAACTTCGGTGTTTTTTCTTTTGCAGCCATTCTGGTTATTCTTGCAAGTGTAACTTACGTCAGAAGGCCAAGCTCCGGATTGGGACAAGACGGTAAGGGCAAGACTCGGCAAAGAATACCAAGAAACATCTAACCTCAATAATCGCAGTGATCTCAATCATCTCATTTTCGAGGAAGAATGTGTGAAGAATTAAGGAGGCAGCAAGAATAGAAACCAATGCTCATAATTTGATACTCCAAGGCGTTTGCTCTATTTGCTTGGAATCCCAGGTAGCGAGTCTTGGCTTGATGGACCGTCAGGAACAGGCACCATACAGAGTCAAGACAATGTTAATGCTAATCAGTTAATCTGCCTTGCCCATAATAATTATGAATCGGGGGTATTCCGTCCACTCGTCACGCTCTCTTTTGTCGCCCTCCCTATTTTTTTTTTTTCTCTCGCTCGGGTTCGATTGCCGCGCCGCCCCCACTGCGGTCTTGCTGTAATTACCGTATTATTACACCACCAACGAGGCGGGATCGCCTGCCTTGCACTGCTGCGCTCTGCGCCCAGCATTTACCAGCCGTTACAGCGCGTACAGCTTTCCCAGGGCTCTCGTGCCGCTTGATCCTCGTGGGTGGTCATTCTGTGACGCTTGTTGTACTTTAATGTACAGTACTTTGCGTCGGGATGGGGGATGGTGCAGTAGTGGAAGAACTGAGAGTATTACTAGGTACATTGTTGAGGAGTCGAGTAAGACATAATTCAGGGCTACTGCATCGTGTCTGTACGTATCTTTGGAGTTTGGTTTGATGGGAAAAATAGCGACAGTGGGTTTGGTTGACTTGTTCTATGCTCCAAATGTACCAACCGTCGCGGTGCTGCACTAGTCAAAATCCCTCATACTCAGCGACCAAGCCATGTGTGGTTCAATGATGAAACAGGCTGATCTAATGTGAGAATTGCTCAGATTATTATCATTTGTTTCTTCTTTGTTTTGGATTCTTTTGTACACTCTGAAGATGAATCTCTCTGCCTGTTCTATTTATTCTCCTTTCATACTTTGGCCATCCTTGCTCTTCGCACTGCATTGTTACTGTTACTGTCCTGGTCACGTAGCCGCAGGAACCGAAGCATGCATCGGATTTGGCGAGAAAGGAGGGTGGGGCGCTTGGCAGGTGTGTTGGCCCGAGCGTTACTGAACCGGGCTTGCACTTGCAGAAAGGAAGGAATGGAAAAAAAGAAAAAAATATTCTGCCGCCCAACTAGGCTTAGTGTGGCGATGTAAAAAAAAAAATGGAAAAAGAATTTTTATTTTTTTAATAAAAAAATAGCCCGAGCTAGGCCCAGCTGGGCTAAACCCTGCCCAAACCTGCCGCCGCTCTCCCGCGCCCCATCGAATCACTGCCAAGCAGCAGCCAATTATTACTAGTCCTACTCCGTAACTGCCACTACTTTTTTCCTCCCCTCCCCTCTGCCTTCTCGCTTCCTCTCTCTCTCCCTCTCTCTACTATTTCTCTCGCTCTGAATATTTCCTTTTCCCTATCTCGATCACCACGCTTCCGCACTGCCAACTCATTGTGTCACTGGTACTCCTTCGACGCGTCTTCTTCTGGCGCTCTTGGAGCTGCCATCACTGAAGGCAAATAATCTCCTCTTGGCGGTTGGACTACTGGTCTAACTACTTACTACTTCTCTTGTCCTCCTCCCACCTCATACCCCCCTCCTCTCCCCTCTTTCCTCAACATGCGTTGTATATCATGACAATCGTCGTCCTTCGCAGGACAACCTACATTAACGCCCTCCGGGTCGATCAGTTCTATTTCTGATCGATGTTGAGAGTGCATCTTCTTTGGCTTTAATGAGATCATAATTCTTTCTTCTTTCACATACCTCTCAGTCAATTCTTACCTTTTTACTACTTCTTTTTTCACCTCTCTTCGGCTCGAGTCACGACCTTACTATTCTTCCTCATCTTTACTTCCTGTTCATCTAGAGGATGGCTAACTGGCGCGGTGACCGACCTTTTGCCTCCATACATAATATCTTGAAGATGCTACTTTCGCCACACTCGTCCAACAAACCTACCCACGAGGAAACTGACATGGTTGAGGACGTCGATGAACCTCCCGATCATCGTTTCCTCCGCTCCTCCCACATCGCCGCTGAGGAAGACCTGGTCTACGTCAAGGCCCCCGCCGCCATGAAGGACCAAAAGGAATCTCTCCTCACCCGTGCGCTCAAGAACAGCCCCGAGTTGAGCCCCTCCAAGCAACCTCCCACGCACGACTCTACCTACTCCTACCGATCCTACCCATACAGCAATGTCAGCGGCATCTCGACAGCCGAATTGACCAGCGATGGTGGCCTGACAAGTCCGTCTTTGTCTGATGCTGCTAGCCCCCCGCTTCCTATTCAGTTCGCCAGTAGACCTGTGCCTGCAAGAAAGCCTGTGCCTTCGAGAGTGGCTGTCGCGGAGAACGGTGAATCGACTGTTGAGGCCAACCTCGGACGCAAGCGCTGCATTAGCTTTGCCTGTGGCCGCAAGGTCGAGGACAAGAAGGAACAAGCACAGCCGGCACAGCAACAACAATCGACTACGAAGAAAACAACTCCCGAACCTACGTCTGAGCCAGCCAAGCGGAAAACAGTCCTCACATTTGTTTGCCCAGCACGTGACCCCGAGTCTCGACGGGAACGGTCTCCTGGTCGTGCACCTGCTCTTAGGTCGCGACTTCGTGGGTCGCCGGCTCCTGTCGCTCGCAAGGCTTCTCCCGAGAAGCAGGCACCTTCGCCACTCAGCATTCCCGAACAGAAGACCCCAACTGAACGGAAAGGTATCCCGACAAGCGGCCTTGGCAAGTTCGAAGAGTCGGAGGAAACACGCTTCCACGAATTTGCTAGCTCTCTCGAAGAGGATGACTGGGTTACCAAGGCTGGCGAGTATACCGGAAAAATTACGATGAACGACTGTATGAAGAAGGAAATCGCGATCAGAAAGCTGGGCGAGGAAGCCGAAGAAGAGGCTCTAGATGACGACGACGAGGAGGATGACGATGACGAGGACGATGAAGATGACGATGCGGAAGATGCTATCGACGATGACGAGACTGTCCATGATCTCTCTTCGGACGATGGCAACGAGTCCGACAACGAGGCTGGTTTCGCCGAATCGGATGAGAGCGATGATGGATCGGACTACGAGTTTTGGGCACCAGCTACGACCACCGCTGCTACCAGCCCGCAGACTATTGACGTCACTCGTCACACCCTCGACCGTCGGCTATCGAACACTTCATTCGATTCGCTCAACGATGGCTCCCGCCAGCAAATGCCTCCTGCAATCTGCTGGCAAGGGAATGATCGCCGCCCCTCCAAGGGGTCCAAGATCCGCCCCGGTACTCCCAACCTGCCGGACAGCACAGACTTTGTGTGCGGGACATTGGACGAAGATCGCCCGCTGGAAGCCGCCTACAAATCTTGCATTGAGCAGCGTCGTCTGTCGAAACAGATCGTGATCCCCCAGGACATCGATCCCAGCTTTCCGACATCGGACCCTGAGGACAACGATGACGAGGAGGATGATGAGGAGTCTGTGCCTATCACGCATCTTGCAGAAGAGGTGATCCGAGGCAGAGCGCCCGGGCAGGCACGCAAGCCTTCTCCACACCCTTCTCCCAAGCGCATGCACTCTCCACCTCCTCGCCGCCAAGGTCGCTCATCCCCCAAGCGCCTTCGGTCTCCACCTCCCATGAAGCTGAGATCTTCTCCCACCCCCAAACGGGACTCGGTGGATGAGGTCCCCGCTCTCCGCCCTCAGGGTCTCAACATCAGCGAATTGGTTCAACGGCCACCCATGGTCCGCACCAAGTCGCTTCCTCGTACCCCTAATCCCTTCTTCACCGGCTTGGACAAGTCTCATCAGTGGTCGGGCATCACCCCCTTGAGAGAGTCGCCTGAGCGCGAACATTCCCGCACTCGCGAAGTGCACACTCGAGGCCCCATGGATATTGTTGAGGGTCTTGAGAAAAAGCGTCAGAAGAGAAAGGAAAAATTCTGGCGTCAACATTGCCGCAAAGCTGCCAAGGAGCAGATGGAACGGCGTCCAATCCCCGGAAAAGGAGCCGAACGGATGAAGGAGCTTGGCCTCGAAGTTGCTGAGAGGTGCAGAGCTTATGGTGTCGGCCAAGACACCCAGCTCGTCCTATCCGTTTAGGTCTATTCCCTCCGGAGGAAACGAATTACACGAATTCATGTACATAATTACACATTTTTACAAAAAACCAAGATCACCCGCTCTTTCGACAGTGGCTGCAACTTGCAACTGATGTCTGGATCTGAGTGTCATTCGCTATTCACGTTTGTTCAATGTGTTGCCAGTCACCCAATTCCTATTGCTAGGAGGACATCTGTCTGCATTTACGGGGCGATCGTTTGCTTCTTTCCTATTCCCTTCGCTATACATATTTTCTTTATCCCTATTTTTAACCTACATTTTTTTCTCTACATCCTTTTCAGGGCTTTTTTTCTTTTTCTTTAATTTTCGGTCAGGATGTTTGCTAAATTGGTTTGCTGCATGGTGGCTGTTTATCGTATACCCCTTTGGGCGGAATTTGCTGGATTTGTAGATAGCAATAACAATTACAAGAAGATTGAAACAACAACTGTCTATGAGTTCCGTGTAGAAGTATCCAAATATCCCAAACGCTGGATGAAGTGGTTTGCCATTTCAACCGTGACTTCATGTCGGTCTGTTGGGCTTCGACGCTCGGTTAAGGTAAGCAGTCCGGCAAGTGAGGCGGACCAGGCGCGCCAAACCGTCTCGGCCACCGCAACCTGTCTTTCTCTGCTCTTATCTCACTTGCCGCCCTGCCACGGTTTGTTTCCGCTTCTCTTTGGATATCCTCCTTGTGTTCTTTAGCGATTTACGACACCTTTCTATTTTACTAATTCTCGTCTCAACTCGACCTCGCCACCATGTGGATCGTTAACTGGTGTAGGTAGCTCCTTGTTTTGCCTGGCTCCCCATCATTTGCTCTCCCGTTCCAAACAATCGTCGATCCTGCATATCCTGGGCGAATGATCCCGGTTTATTCATCCGGGGACTCTATCTGGATGGGATGAACTTGCTTAACTATGTGGAATAAGTTACTGATGTTTTGTTCTTCTATGTGAATAGTCTGGGATGTCCTGGCCTCTCTTGGTCTTCTGAACAAGCACGCCAAGCTTTTGTTCCTCGGTCTTGATAATGCCGGAAAGACGACTTTGCTGCACATGTTGAAGGTGCGTTGGACCTGTCTTGTGGGTTGATGTTGGATACAGAACTGACGAGATTGTGTTTGATAGAATGACCGTGTTGCTATCCTGCAACCCACCGCACACCCGAGTATGTTACGCCGAGGACGATGATGAAATTTGTCGGTGAAGGAGACAACTGACTTTGCAACAGCATCGGAGGAACTCGCCATTGGAAACAACCGATTCACAACTTTCGACTTGGGCGGTCACCAGCAGGGTGAGTTTGGATTTTCGCTCCAAGCGAATGGTTATTCTTATAAGCTATACGGAGCTGAGCTGACTGGATATTCTTCTTGTTATCATTCGACAGCCCGCCGTCTCTGGAAGGACTATTTCCCCGAAGTTAGTGGAATCGTCTTCCTCGTTGACGCCAAGGACCACGAGCGGTTCCCCGAGTCCAAGGCCGAGCTCGATGCCCTCCTCGCCATGGAGGAGCTGGCTAAGGTTCCCTTCCTTGTTCTCGGAAACAAGATCGACCACCCCGATGCTGTCAGTGAGGATGAGCTGAGACACCAGTTGGGTCTGTACCAGACTACTGGTAAGGGCAAGGTTCCTCTCGAGGGTATCCGGCCCATTGAGGTTTTCATGTGCAGTGTTGTCATGAGACAGGGTATGTCATCTACCCCAGTATACTTCAGATTATCTCCTAACTGTGTTCTACAGGATACGGCGAAGGTATCAGGTGGTTGTCTCAATACGTCTAAACAATCTATCCATACCTGTTCTGTTCCTTCCCCTCCAACCCATCCCCTCACTTCTAGTTCTCTCAATCGTGTCGGCTCTCTTTTATTCCCCATGAGATATAACACCCCCCCTTCCCCTTCCCCCTGACGTGTCTCACTTTATAACTACCCCCGCTCTCACGGTGATCCTAACATCACTTTTCAAAAATCTGGATGGATGAAATGTTATGTTTACCTGGGTCACATGTTACTAGTACTACTATCTTAGCAAGCTTGTTAAACAGTTTTTTTTTTTTTTTTTTTTCCCCTTTTTCTGATACGATATATGATCTGGTTCGTGCTGGGCAGACTAGGCTGGTCTGGTCTAGCTAGGGAGAAATAGTGTTTTCTGTTATGTGAGATTAGGTTGCGCAGGTTTGAAGATGAAGAATATAGGTTTAATTCGTGGTTCTAGTTGATAAAAACCATATCTCAATTTAGTCAGCCATAGTATCTGATGTCATAATATGCATATCTACTTGTCCTTGTATACAATGGATAGCAGCAAATAAAAATCCTGAATTAGTAAATCAACCTACCTATGATGAATCCCAAGCCCACAATACGAATTCAAGTCAAGAATAAAAACCATTGAAGAAAAGGTAAGATCTCGTCTTAGAATACAATGCAAGAAAGTACAATACAGAGTTCAGTTCAGTTTTCCGTGTCCCATCAATCAATCATCCCCCATCTACCAACTCGCCAACAACCGAAACCAAATTCCATCAACCAGCCATCCTACTCGGAAAACCCGCGTTAGCATGATAATGTGCTGAATGACAAAGACAAGATGAAGATGATAGAGACCAAATAAGATAAGAGATGAAAGAAACGGAAAAAAACAATGCAGAATATGAATGCGAATGCCTTGACTTTGACTCGATCAATATTGTCCACCACGCCCCGCTTTCTCCCACTTCCCCATTATAACACCCATCACTTGTGCTGTACACTTGTATTTCAATCCTCCAGTCAGTTTCATGACGTTTCCTTCAGTCCAACCGGATTCGTGTATTATCAGATTGGTATCAAAACCATTGCAGTTGCATGCAATGGTGTTGTTGGTTGTAAGTAGAACATAGGCAGGAGCAAGGGCAGCGGTAGTTAGATATGGAAGGGGGATCCTTGACAGTTTTGAAAGACACGGACATGTCGTTGCTTATTTGGCATTACACTCACAGGAAGATTTTTGAAATAAAACAAAGCAAACGGAGAACACCAGATGCAGCCCGTCGCTTCCCCTTCCTCTGTTAAAAAAAAAATGAAAAAGAATTGGGTGACAACAAGAGGGAAAAAGAGAAATAGAAACAATGAAAATAGAAATGGAAAAAAGAAAAAGAAACCATCCCCTTCAGGGAGCAGAAAGTACCTTCCAAATAGAAATAAAAAAAACACACTCAGTTCAAATCCGCTCCGAGTCGCTGGAATTGGGCTGGGGGAAGGGAATTATGGCGGTTTGTATCTTGCGAGGGGTTTGACGTCTTCTGCTGCATTGTCGATAGTGCATGAATTTGCTTTCGGACGGATGACGGTTGCCTTCGAGGTCGTGGTGGCTTTGGTCTCTTTCGTGTAGTGATGGGTGTGTTATGTATGACGTTTATCGCCGCCCGAACCTGCTGCACATGGAAAAGCTCGTATGATTCTTTTACTTCTTCTTTTGCTTTCGCGGAGGAGTTATGGGTCGGCCTGAGCCCGTGCCCCCGTAAACGTACTTTTGTTTCTTTTCTGCTGGTTTCAAGATCTGAGGAAGATAGATGTTAGCATCTGAGCGGGTGCGAATCGAGTGTTAATTTTTAATCACATACCTGGAACGAACACAATAGGCTCTCGTCGACACTCATCATTGCACCAGCATTGTCGAATTCACCACAGTAGTTCGGAGCACTGAACAGTGTTACAAGCTGTCTCTTGGAGAAAAACTCGTAACCGTCCTCAACAACTTGGTGTGCACGGCATATCAAATCCATGTCGTGCTTCTGGAGGAATCGCGATACAACGTCGGGACCGAATGTGAATGACACACCACGATCGTTTTCGCTCCAGCCAGTAATGTCTTTGTCGGGGTCGGACCAGAGGAGATCGCAAAGGAGACCGCAGTCAGGGATCTATATCGGTTAGCGTATCAGCCTTGAGCTTCGCGGAGCCCAGCAGAGAATTCCGTCTTTCCCGAAAAGACCGGAATAGAAAGGTCTTGATCGAGAAAGCCCACCAAGAAAATCACGAAGCAAAAAAACAAAAACTTACATCAGTAGGACGCATCACGCGACGGATCTGCTCCATCGAGTTGAGGTCGGGGCTCAGACCACCGTGCATGGTGAAGATCTTCTCGTCAATAATGGCGGCAATGGGCAAGCAGTTGAAGCAATCAGTGAAAGTCTTCCAGAGCTTGATGTTATACCTCCGCTTGCACTCGTCGTAGAATCCATAGATACGGTTGATTGATGCGCACTCGTGGTTACCACGGAGGACGAAGAAGTTTTCGGGGTACTTGATCTTGTACGCGAGGAGAAGGCAGATAGTCTCGAGCGACTGCTTGCCACGGTCAACGTAGTCTCCGAGGAAGAGGTAGTTGGCTTCTGGCGGGAAGCCACCGTATTCAAACAGACGCAGCAGATCGTAGTATTGACCGTGGATATCACCGCAAATCTGATTAACAGCCTTTTGTCAGCCCTCACCGATCCGAGTCACACAAACGCGGCCGATCGCCATTTACCTTGATGGGCGCCTCCAACTCCAAAAGTATCGGTTGAGAGATGAAAATTTCCCTGGCCTTGGTACAGAGATAACGGATCTCCGATTCCAAAAGCTGAACCTGCTTTCCAGGTCGGCTACCCCTCACCTCTAGGAGTCTATCGATGATCGAGTCCAAATCCACTTCCTGGTCAGCCATGGCGTGTAGGTTCTATCGAAAGGCGACACGAAAAAAAGAAGAAAAAGAAAGGGAAAGAGATAATAAAACAGAGAAGAAAGGACGAGGGGAAAAAGGCTTCGGGAGCACTCGGTAGCGATACGAGGACGCGGTTTCTATAGACTGCGAAAGCGAAAGAAAAGAGCGTGTTAGAATATCTCGACACCGATAAAACGACTAGAGAGGGAAAAAAGCAAATAAAATTGCTTCACTTCGATGAACGACGCGCTACCAATGCGCAGCAGGAAATTTTTTTTCCCTGCCCTTCGATGGCAGGGGAGGAGAAAAAAAGAGGGGCGGAAGAGAAGTGGCTTACCAAAAGTGATCTAGAACAAGAAGAGAAGAAAAAAGTAGACAAGAAGCGAACACAGGCCCAAAGGCCTTGGACAGTTGAAGATTTCTGGCAGCTAGGCCAGATCTCTGGTGAAGGACGTGACACTTGTCGGGGGGAGGGAAGATATGAATTGCGCGAACGATATCGACGTGATGCGGCTCCCGGAGACAGAAAAAGCCTCAAGATATAATGGGGCTGAGAAACCTGATGGACGGGAAGCGTGTAACGAAGACGAGAGCAGAGGAGGCGGCGGGAGAAACAAACTCGCTAGGGATGCAGCGGATTGGGGCGAAGAGACGCGATGGGAGAAGACGATGTGGGTAGAGGAGAGATAGAATCTGGAGATAGATGGATCAAGAGGCAGAGAAGAGAAGAAGAAAAAAAAAAAAAGAAAACAAAAAATGGATTCCTGAATCTCTGAGAGGGCAGAGGTTGGCGGTGGCGTGAGGGGGTGGGTGGAAGGGAGAAAGCAATCAAGGGATCTTTTCCAGCGGACGAAATTTTTTCTGCCTGGGAAGGTGTCTAAATCAGACTAGAGTGGCTTTTCCGAGCAGAGATCGATCGATGGAAGAAAATCACAGATGAAGCAAAAGTGAAGACAGCAAGCGATCACAAGAAGGAAGAAGGAAGCAGGGAAAAAAAAGGCCCGAGAGAGAAGAAGAAAGTCGGGAAAAGCCCAGCAGGTTTCGAGAGAAGAAGAGGAGAGGGGGAGAGAGTGAAGGCTCGGGAGCGGTTTATTGGCCGACGATGCGCGGATATGCGAAGAATGTAGCACAGAAGAGTGGAATCGAAGGAGAATCGAATAAAAGAAGCATCGAATAAATAGAAAGAGATATATCTATTGCCTTCTCTCTCCAACAGTTGATCTTGTTTCATCTGTCTGGTGTTTTATTGTGTTATTCAGGATAACCTCCGCGCCAAAAATAGACGCCTGGGCCGGAGTTTACAATGGCTGCAAGGAGTCGTGATTCCATCAACTCTACTCCATCAACAAATCTCTTCATCATGATCTCATCTATCATAAACTAAAATGCTCCTCCTCCTATCTTTGAAGTTATTCATATCTTTTGCAGCACCACTCTGCAGTCTGACAATCCACTTCCAACACCAACTGCGCACGAGCACACAAACCACACCCACCACACACACACTCCCACTCAAGCGCTGCCCAACGGGGGCAACAACTGACCCAGTTTTTCTTCCAAGGAAAAAAAGGAGAATTTTTCCTTGATCTTCTGATCGTCTACGTTAGCTTCCCATCTAAAAGCTCGAGATAATACGCTTTATGATACGGTTCGAGTTTCAACGCACGCAATAGGTTGGTCCTGGTCAAGTATGGAGCCTCTTCATCTAGAGTTTAGCATGATAGAATCTAGACTTTTTTGGTCGATATTGCGGCTTCATTATAGTCAAAGCTTGGGGGCCTGAAGAGCCCAATCGATGGGTTTGGATTCTGGTGAGTGATATTATTCTTATTCGACTCGGGGTGAGATGGACAAGGGGTGTTGATATGATCGTCAGTCGTATCAACTAAGCTTAGGATAGATACAACCAGTCATACAAGCATAACATTAAGTAGATGACGACACTACGAACCTACGGTTCATACATCTAGCAAGTCAAGCCCAATATGTATTGCATTCAGCTATCAGCAGTAAGGTATTCCGGTTAGAATATAGGATTTCGTCATAAACGACTTCGTGTCTCATGCATTAAGTCCGAAACTCATCATCGGTCTCTGCAGACCAGAACAAATAGGAGATGGGTGAGTAAGAAGAAGAAACAAAATATACATCCTGCGACTCAAAAAATGGAGAAAAGTAGTAACATCTCGGCATAATCAGATCAAAGGGAAATATCGGAACCGAAAAAAGGAAACACGTCAAAACATACCACACAAGATAAAAGAAACAGTCCTATAACGCCCCGGACACCTGTCACCCCGGATCAAGTCAAGTCAAATCAAATAAAATACAAGCGGTCTAAAGGGGGATAACAACTGTTTTTCATGATGCCTCCCATAGGATGAACCGGCCTGATAGGGTCGAAGATAGTAGTGTGAGGGGGGTGGAGGAGTCAAGGGAATCAAATGGAAAAGGGAAAAAAAAGGCATAATTGTTCATACAGCCGGCCCGAAATCTCGAAAACTCACAAAAAACGCCAATAAAAATGCTGCAAGTAGATAACCTGGCCGGAATGATAAGGTCAATAATAACCAAAATTTGGTTGTTGGTTCAGGTAAAATGAAAAAGCCGCCGTTCATAAATCTTTGAACTCGTCAAGCCAGTCACATCTTTTGAACACCCCCAAAAATAGGAGAAATGAACCATTGATGGTTGAGATCAGTATTATGATCTTGCTTTTTTTTTTTTTGGTTTTGTCTTATTTTTTTTCATTTGCCATGCGTCGTCCGACAGACAATTAGAGCTCCCCACTGAGAATGGCTTGACCACCTGCTCGAGTAAGAGGATCGGGCTGCATCGTTGCCGATTCATTGAAATTGGTCCCTGTACGGACGACGTTGACATCTTTCTGCGCGCTGTAGACACGGTCTCCCAGCACAGTGAGCCAGCTGTTACCGACCTCCTGTCTGAGAGCCTCCAGCTTTTGCCGGTATAAGTCATCGTCTACATTCCACTTCACTTCCTTGAATGTAGGCTTCAATGTAGAAGTGTCCCTGACCTGCGGTGCAGGCGGGCTGGGAAGTTTTTCAGGTGTTTGTGTATCGGTAGGAGACAAAGCCTGAGGTCTACCATCAGGTTTCCATTGACGGTCGGAAGGGGCCGAGATAAACGGATCAACGGGTAATTGAATGTGCTGAATGGAAAGAACAGAAGGCACAACTGTACCTGAATCATTACCCGCAGGTTTCTCCAGGGATTGGTCGACGATTCTTCGCCGATTGCCCTTCTTCCGACGACTAGATCCAACATCGTATTCACTGTTCTGGACATGGCGTAAAGGTCCTGCCTCCTCCTGACCAATCCGGGTGACCACTGGAGTTGGCGACAAGGGCTTGCTCACGACTGCTGACTTATCCGCGATAACAGATCGTACAACAGGTGTTCCCTCTGGTTCGGCCACTCGGTCCACCAAGTACTTTCTCTCCGTATAACCAGGGCCTGACCCGTCGATGATAATGTCTTCGGAGTAACCAGGGGTACGGCGGAAGAGATTGAAGATCACAATGCGATATCCAGAGTGCGTCTTCACAAAAGGATTGCCAGAAACCCAGATCTCCCGTATCTCAGGGAGGCTGGTGAGTCTGGCAATCTCGGTTGGGTCGGAGAGGTTGTTGTCTCTGAGATCCAACCGCTCCAAAGACAACAGTCTTTCGATGCCTGCGAGTGAACGGAGGCGGTTTCCACGGAGGTTGAGGGCGGTGATGGCTGGTAGAGGGTTTCGGGACACTGAGTGCAGCGATTCAATCATGCAGTTCGAGAGGTTCAGAGCCCTCAAAGCCACCAGGGATGCGAGGCTGTCTGGAACTTCGGTAAAGAGATTTGAGGATAGATCGAGTGAGTGCAGAGTGTTAGCCACCGGGGCAAGACTGGCAGCGGTGACAGTGGTGAGGGAGTTATCAGGGAGACCCAGGTGCCGCAGGAAACGCCATTTGGACGGTGGCAGGAATCCTGAAGCTAGGTTGGTAGAGCTACCATGACAACGGCTGGAGGTTTCACTAGAGTTCGAGCTACCCGATCCAGTACGTCTGATCCGGGATGTGTGCCCACGACTGTAACGATAAGACTGCTTCGAGCTGGTCGGGCGTGATGGGGAAATGCTTCCAGTCCTTGTACGACCCTTGGCACCCTCGGACCCGACTCGGATCATGGAGGCTGCCTGCGGGCTGGTGCTTGTCCCAAAGGCAGAATCGTTGGCAGTGGGTGACCCAGGAGCAGAAAGGGAGCTGGGTATTTCAGACTTGTGGACTGGCTGGGGGTTTGAACTCCAGCCAAACACGGGTGAGATTTGGGCCTTGGACGACCGCCGGCGGCGCTTGTCAACGTCGTCTAATACGACGCCCGACAGCAAGTCGGCGGGATCATCGATTTTGGCCCTCTTGAGGGTCAAGGTCCGTAGCTGCTCGGAAAGTCGGTCCCAGCCGAAGAACGAGCGAAAGTCTATATCAATGATTTCTAACGCACTCAAGTTTTTGAAGGCATGAAGCGGCACAGCCGTTTCAAAGGGGAACTCCTCGTAACCCGAAATCAAACGGGCACGGTGGTCGGGGGCTAGACGCAAACAGGGTATCTTGGTAAAGGCAGAATATAGGTACTTGAGATCCGCTTCTAGGGCAGCCTTGGCTTTCTCCGATTTGGTGGCCGAGTCCTTGGAGCCTAGACCAAACGAAGACCAGAGGCCACTCATACCAGACATGACACTACGGACACTTGAGACAGAGTGAATAGAATCTCTATCGCCTCTGGGTCGCTGTGGCTTGTTCAGGAAGGAGACGTAGGACTGGGAGACATCGGTATGGATGTTTTCCAGCCGAACGGTCATAGGACCGACGGCAATGGAAAGATCCTCGAAGCGGGAAAGGAGGTAGTAGAGGTGGTGAGGGGTGAGGGTAAGTTTGGCGGGTTTGATGTTTTGAGAGGAGAACTTCAATGCCCCAAAGGATAGGGCAGCGGCCAAGGTGGATGAGGTTGAGAAGGAACCCGCCGAGCTCGACGAGCCGGTTTGAGTAAGGGATTGTCCATTTTTAGTAGGGCGACGCTTTAATTGCAGAGCATTAGCGAGAGCCCTTTCATGGGTTCGAACGAAGCTGGCGAGGTTCTACAAAACCAAACAGATTAGTATACAACGGCCAATCGAGCCGGCAGGAACCGGATAGTAAACATACCTTGATGAAGAGCTGTCCATCTTCAGTGTTGAGCTTCTCCATTACGGACGGTGCTTCGCCTAACTAGACACGGTCGAGTCAGGCGAACTCTGAAGAGGAACGCTCAAGAACTTGGGGCAGTAGTATGGACAGGAGTAGACATTTTGACACCGAGCGAAGTAAGAGGAAATGCGCGAGGGGGGAGGGACCTGCAGAGAAGAGAAAAGAAAGCGTCAGTAGGGGTTCATGAAAGTTTTGAGCAATCCTCTGGCCCACGGCTCAACAAAGGTGATAGATCCGCGACAAAAGGACTGCGACAAAAGAACAATTGACTAGACTGCTAAAGAAAGGCAGGGAATACCGGACAAAGAGACCGAAAAAATAGATGAGGGGAATAATCAAAAGTCGGACAGTTTCAACCAGACTTTTTTTTTCTCCTTTCCACGATAACAATGACTGTTGCCTTTCCTTTTTGTCTATTTATTCTGTTGGTGTTTCGATATTTCCGACCTCAGCTGAAGAGGTGAAGCCTGTCGCCTGGACAAACTAGATTGCTGAGATGAGAAGAGGCTTGCTGAAAGGGTGACCACCCAAGAGAAGATGGATGGATGGATGGGATTAGGGACCAGGGGGGGAAAGAGAAAAAAAGGTGCTTTTTTTTTTTTTTTTCGAGGGAGCTAAATTAATATGCAGGAAGCGCGCAGTAGTAGTAGAAATGGACGATGGTGGCACGGGGGAGGGAGGAGAGCGAGGGTGGATTATGGACGTGCGCCGAGAGTCAATCAGCTGAGAGAGGGGTTAAGTTGGATAAATTTGCCAGAAATAATAAATAGAGACGGGATGGAGAGAGGAGGATGACGCCAGATTGGTAGCAAAAAGGAGGGAAATATTATTATCATATAATAATCAACGCGATAATAATGGAGCGGACGAGGGAAAAGGATGGCCTACTTTTTTCTACTCTACAGCTGCGCTGCATCTAGTGTCTAGCGGGTTACTTGGTGGCGACCCTGTGGAGGGGTTGTTGGTCTTAGCCCACCCAACGGACTCATCCCTCTGCCGTCCTATCTGGGCTATCTTGGTTATCTTGGCCGTATCTAATTATCTATCTTTTTTGCGCTGCTCCGATTTCGTCACTCGTGCAGCCGATTCACTGGTTAACTTTCTGGCAGAGTTCACTGGGCTTGGCTTGAAACCGATATAAAAGGATAATTTGATTGCCAATTGTCCTTAATCCGGCCTTTCCTCTGGGTCACAAAGGTCGGTTGGCTCAATCCGAGTGTCATGTCATATCAACCTCGAACGGCGCTAGCAATTCAGATCCATCCAGCGTCATTCTCCGGTTCAGCCGACCGTTCAGTGGAGCTGTCGAGTACTACTGTACTGTCGAGTACATACTTCCCATGTAGGTAGAGCACTCCGATTCTATCCCGATTATCGTCCAAGCAAATCCCTTCCCACCAGTCAGACAAGACATAGGCGCCTTTTCTCGAGGCAAAAATCAAGGGATGATCATGAGCGAAATTTCAGTCTTAGCCACACTCATCTGCCGCGCAAAGATGCAGGCCGGGTGAAAAAACCTTTGGCGAAAAGACCAGTGGTTGACCCGTGCTGCTGCTTGGCCCGCTTTTCTTCCCTGTTCATGATGGGATGTGACTCTGGCCGAACCCACTCGGGCTGCATTGTCCATCGTCTTAGTGGTGGCCGGCTTGCAGCGTGCAGCTGATAGCGTGTGCAAGAGTCAGCTAATCACCGGAGGCTATACGATGGATGTTTTCTTTTCTGCCTTTCGTTCGGTGCTATTCGATTCTTTTCTTAGATATGCAACTATTTCATACTATCATACCTACTATGTAAGTAACACTGTACTGTATACAAAGTACAGAGTACCTACGAATATCTGAATCTATTACTCTGTAGTGTAGAAATTCTACGATCGCACAGATCACTGATGACATTCTTGGAGGCTCAAGTGGACCCCAGCTCTTCATATTTAGCATCAAATGACCTCAAATGTGGCTCTGATTTGAGATATTCTTCCTATCACCAATCCGATCCCCCTTCGTTTCCATCTGACTCGGTTTATCTCCCCCGCCGTCAGCCTCACCGCTCTCCCACCACCACCACGAATCACACCACTTTCCTCCCCGAAAAGGGTAATATTGGCCCATTCACGATCCAAGGTTATGAACACCCTGAGTATCTTCAGGCCCCACGTTCCTATGACCGGAAACATCGATCATGAGAAAATACAGTCGAGGAATGGATGACGTTGATGGATGACAGGCCGACAATGGATGTGACAGTCATTATTTCCAAACTTCAGGTCATCCATCGGTTCGGATTCTCGAATTCTTCAAGGGGTTCTGAAATGTGACTGAACACCATGTGGTTAGGGTGATTCAAAAAGAGACAATGTTTCAACATGTCAGTGCTCTCTGTACCTTGCGTGCCTTGCGATCTGGTATGTCTGTGTGGCCTTTTATCTTTATAGTTCGGAGATTCAACTACTTGTACAGTAGTGTGCTCCATACTAACACCATGACAGGCATAAAACAACGTTCCTTTGCAAAGCATTTCCATTGAACATCGCCAACCTTAGATTGCCCCTCAATCTTGGCAATGGTCTTCCTTGCCAAGACTCCATCCAAACCGTTCTATAGAACTTCCCGACTCGTCATGCTAGGAGTCAAGTCGTGCTGATACAACAATCTTGATTCCTTAGTAAGTTTCGCCTAACTAACTAACTTCTACTTCTTATCTCAGTAGGGGGGTTGGAACCATCTTGGCGGACTTTGCCTAGGAGTTTAATTCCCACCCACAACCAAATACAACGACTGGAATGTTCATGCATCCTGTAGCCCCAGAGACCAGCCTTGTATTCCGTATATTCCTATCCTATTCGTGCTTTTGGCAGCCAAGGAGTCGCACATGATATATCCGGGCCATTGATGATCGCCCCCCATATTCTCACTCTCTGCCCTCTGTATGGCTGCAAAAGGAACCCGCTCGGAGATCGGAGGAGTCGTTCTCCACTCACAGTCAACCGGGCTCATGATCAGCACTGCAGTCCTTGCACGACGGGCGATTCGCATGCCAATCACAGCCGACCGGACAACCATTCCCCCCCCTCGCTCTCCTGCAGATGAGGTCTTTCATCACTCACTAATTCCTGCAATGTTGACTGTCGCCATGAGCATGGGGAGATTAGCCCAGAACATGGGAAATTAGTACTCTGCATGAGAACAGAAATAGGGAGGATTCGGGAAACCCCAAAGAACATGTTTCAGTTCTGTCCGTGACTCTGACACTCTGTTGTTGTCTTCTTGCTGTATGTCTGTTCTTCGACAAGGAGAATTTAAAATTAAGACTGATCCCCATGCACCATGCCCTTTCTGGGACCAAGCACGTTCTTAGGCCTTAGGGCCAAAGGCTGCGGTTACCGCGCGGGACGCAATTATTGATTATTGTCTTGAATAATAATTCTGTGCTCCCGTTGAGTCTATGGGTGCTCTCGACAATACAGAGTACAGAATACCAAACCGTGGTGATAGATCCATCCGTCATTACCTCTGCCGCATGCATTCGCCATGAGGCATTTAGTCACAGAAAAAAGAAAAAACGAGGCAAGCCCAGCCTGTCCCATGACAAGGGCGATAAGTGGATCCTGAAGCGGTTGACGGTTGAACAATAACCAGGGTTTTTACTTTTTCAACGGTAGATTTCCGAACAGCCTACCTGCATCACCCAAGTCGTCTTAGTTATTGTTGATATACAATAATAATAATACGGGTTGCTAGTCCAACTAA
Source organism: Aspergillus wentii DTO 134E9 (assembly GCF_001890725.1). Classification (NCBI taxonomy): domain Eukaryota; kingdom Fungi; phylum Ascomycota; class Eurotiomycetes; order Eurotiales; family Aspergillaceae; genus Aspergillus; species Aspergillus wentii. Next base: position 4,296,990 of record NW_024467833.1, read on the forward strand.
CTAGCCTACTGTGTACTTTTCAAGGCGGGTAGTGCAATAAGCGGGGTGTGTGTCGCTTCCTGCAACACTAACTGGGATATTCCACCATCGGGATCAGCGGTAGTTGCAAATCACTCGCCTTTTTTGTCCGATCAGCCATGAAAATGTATGTACGTACATACGTAGACATACGCAACTACGCAACTATCTCCGTAGACGTCCGCATTTCACCATCCATCATTCAGTCATGTGACTGTCTTAGTCTGTATTTCTTTTTTCTATTTTTTTCGCGCATACCCACGATCTGACAAGGGTTTCTCCATCCAATACCCTCCGACTTTTCACTTACCCCGCAATGCAATGCTTGATGGTATCAGAGGCTTGGTTGGCTTCATCATCGTTCCAATCAGTTGGATTGTGTTTCTATCATAAACCCTTAGCTCAGCCAGCCTCGATCAGGCTATTCACACACACCGACTGCCTTTGCATCGCAGGGTAGGATTGAGATTCGGACGCCACTAATGTCGAGTGTGTCGTGCGGTAATCATTCCGGGAGGTAGATTTCAATGTGGACAGTATGACCCTGGTTCGGATTTCAACAGGGGTTGTTGCAACGGTTCGGATTTGTATTTTCTTAAATGTTAAGTTATATAGACTGGCATGATAGATACCAAAGGGCAACTACTAAGGTAAGCAGTCAGTCGCCCCCCCGCGTGTTCTGAGCATGTGCGTGCACAGTACACATTCCAATGCGCCCCAGATTCAAGACCCGCACACACACAACCACACACACACCCAATCCGCATATGTAGCAAGATCAACTAGGTAGGAGTATACTGCTCATACACTGGATGGGACGGATGTTACGCAAGCACCAGCTCGATGAGCAACGCTCGCGATGTGTGTTGAGTAAGTATTGCCGATCCATCAAGAAGCAATGGCCCATTTAAAATCAGCATCGTCATCTCGACAATCTGATTGACGGTTCGCTCGGTTTCAAAGTTCAAAACTTTGGTCTAAGTTTCAATGATGCATGTATGTATGCTTTTTTCTTTTTCTTCTTGGTCGATTGATTGCCTACTGCGGCGCTTAGAGTGAGCACTGCCTAGTTACTATCGATGATTCGATGTATCCGGTGCATAGTGGGGGGAACCTAAGTAATGCACATATGATAGAAAAGATAGCAATGTAGCATCCAGCATCCATCTGACCCAAACTTCAAATCCAGTTTGAACCGACTGGTATGGCATGTTCTAGCCTTCCGTCTTTTTTTCCCTGCATTTGGAATGAATTCCTTGAAAGAACACTCACCTTGCATCTATTATTTGGACGACCCATAAAAACGCTTTCTTGGCTCTTCGGTCCGTCGGTTAACCGAATTCATTTTTCTGTTTTTCTGTTTCCACTCAGTCTCAAAGAGGGATAGCGTAACTAGCCACTTTCTTATGCTTACTGTGGCCCAGTGCCGAATCCCGAGGTGTGGAGACATGGATGTGCTAACGAGTTAGTGTGGCTGGTGGGCTGATGGATTGGTGTGGAGAACGTTGTAGATAAGGACTTGCAACTTTAAGCAGGATGACTTCAGGTTTGGTGGTGAGGACGGACCAGGTGGTGATACGTGTCTTGTTCAGATCGATTATCGAGATGGTGAGGTTTAATCCTTGTTGATAGTTTAAGATGCATTGGCGATTGTACAGGGGTCTTGGGCTAGTTGTTCTATTCTATCTATGTGATGATTGTATGCCTATCAATGCTTGGCCTATAGGAAAACTGTAGATTAGATGGGGTACTAAAGCGCATTCATTTTCGATAAGGAGTATTATCTATTCTTGGGAAACTATCAATGTCAGTTTAACCTTGTTGTAAATATATTCAATTGATGTTGGCGGCAGAGTCAAATATTTATCTCAATTCGCAATCGATTGACCATAGCTGAAGAAGATCAACATTCCAACCGCCAAATTAACCATGCTCCTCAACACCAATGACTCGTTCATTTAGATACATCTACTTTAGTAGATGTTGAATGTTAATGTTGACCGCTGAAAGATTGCAACGCATCCGAAAATAGAGTGGGGCGGTGACAGGTACACGTGACTAACGTCGATGTCATCCGTTGTCCTAAAACAGGATTGTCGTTGACAGTTCATCTTCCATCTTTCACTCCCACACAATCACCGTCCAGTATGAAGCATCTTCAACAATGAGCTCGGGGGAAAAGTCCACGAATATCGACTTATTCGATCCCAGCGCCCTTCCCGATTTCGACCAAGAATTCATCGACCCAGATGATCTGCGGCAATTCGAGAATGCCTTGAACAACAACGAAGCTTCGCCTCTGATAGCCATCAATGACTGGCGACCTATCAACCAACGGGTGGTGCGCAAGAACCGCGACCGTCGGAAACAACTTAGGAGGAGTAAGGATGAGACGAGGGAGGGGGTCCTCTACACCGTCTTGAAGTGGCCGTTTCTCTTCACCGTGTTTGCTTGGATTACGGTGCTTGGCTTCGTTTACGTCTTGACTCGGTTGTATATTTTTTTATATGAGCAATGGGTGACATGGCGGGGTACGAGGGAGAGACTCCGGAGAGTGTTGTCCATACAGACGAATTATGCGGATTGGCTGCAAGCTGCCCAGGCGTTGGATGTCTATCTTGGGAATGAAAAGTGGAAGAAATCAGACGAATATGCATACTATGACCATCTCACCATCAACAGGGTGGTCGCACAATTGAGGAAAGTCAGAAAGGAGGCCGAGTGGGAGGTACAGAACAGACGTGCCAGCTCGAGTGAGTTGCCTTCTGTCGAGGAGCTGTGTTCTCTTCTGGAGGCCTGCGTCAAGAACAACTTTGCCGGCGTGGAAAACCCTCGAATCTACAGTGAAGCATACTCCGGGACCAAGGACCTTGTACAGGAATACATTGACGAGGTGCATGCGTGCATGCAAGTGGTGCTGGACAGCAAGCAGATCAGCAATGAGGATAAATACCAGCACTTCAAGCATTTGGACACAAATTTTGGCCGAACTGCGCTGTGTCTCTCTGGAGGAGCCACGTTTGCCTATTACCACTTTGGCGTGATCAAAGCGCTGCTCGATAACGATGTTCTACCCGAGATCATCACCGGGACGTCCGGAGGCGCATTGGTGGCCGGCTTAGTTGCCACCAGAACCGATGAGGAATTGAAACAACTGCTCATCCCCGCGCTAGCCCACAAAATTAGAGCTTGTCATGAAGGTTTCACAACCTGGATGCTGCGCTGGTGGCGCACAGGCGCGCGTTTTGACACGCTGGACTGGGCTCGGCAATGCAGCTGGTTCTGTAGAGGCTCTACCACGTTTCGTGAAGCGTACGAACGGACAGGTCGCATACTCAATGTGACGTGCGTCCCGTCCGATCCCCACTCACCGACTATTCTGGCAAACTACTTGACATCGCCCGATTGCGTCATATGGAGTGCCGTGCTTGCCTCTGCGGCGGTCCCTGGGATTTTGAACCCCGTGGTTTTGATGACCAAGAAGCGTGATGGTACCCTCGCCCCATATTCTTTTGGGCACAAGTGGAAGGATGGTAGTCTACGGACGGATATACCCATCAAAGCGTTGAATTTACATTTCAACGTTAACTTTACTATTGTCTCGCAGGTAAGGCACCGATTTGTTTCTGGGAATGTCACAGCTCTAACATTGTTGACTAGGTAAATCCACACATCAATCTCTTCTTTTTCAGTTCTCGAGGAGCTGTAGGCCGGCCAGTTACACACCGAAAAGGTCGAGGATGGCGCGGTGGTTTTCTGGGCTCTGCCATTGAGCAGTACGTCAAGTTGGACATGAACAAATGGCTCAAAGTTCTACGACATCTTGAACTCTTACCACGGCCGATGGGTCAAGATTGGAGTGAAATCTGGCTGCAAAAGTTCAGCGGCACAGTCACAGTTTGGCCCAAGAGCATTCCATCCGATTTCATCCATATCCTCTCTGACCCCACCCCCGAACGATTAGCACGAATGCTCCATGTGGGCAAGCAAAGTGCTTTCCCGAAGATACAATTTATCAAGAATCGATTGAAAATAGAAGGCGAAATAATGCAGGGACTGCAGAAGAATTCCCCTGCTGGTGATCGGGTAGCGTCTCCCATCTTATCCCGTCGTCGCCAACAACACGAACAAGAGCACTCTGATCCGATGGTTGAGCGTCTTGACGAAAACCTTCCAGAGCGTCAGCCAGACTACAAGGATGACTCGAGATATAGCGAACTGTCCGATAGCCTGTCTGCTGGATCGTCTCGGCCACAGACCCCGGAACCTCGCCGGGGGAGTTTGATGGAGGAAATGAGACGGCAATCCGCGGTGTTTTTTGACGATGCGGATATGTATGGGGAGAATACAATTATGAACTGACCTTATACCCATTGTTCACAAAGTTGCATGGCATTGTGTCTATGATCTTGTACTATACCGATAATCAGATGAACCTACATTGCATCATAATATACATATCTCAAGAATGTATAGGCTCTATATAAAATCGCCCAAAGGCACCTCCCTTGGAACAGTGATGATACCTCGCGTAGTCAACAATCGAGCCTGCGTCAACTTCAAAAACCGATATGTATTATCCAGAACAGGCGTCTGTACACCCTTCTCTCTGGCCACCCGCAAAGCATTCCCCAGAATCACTTCCACCTCCATCGGATTCCCCTTGTCAACATCAACCAACATACTAGGCCGGAAGCACAGCTCCATCGGGGTGATATCGACCATCTCATCAATTATCCCCTCACCGAGATCATACCCATCCGCAGCAGCAATGGCGACTATCTCCGCCATCCCAGGCCGGATGAGACCATGCTCACCACCGAAGCGTCGAACATCCGCACTATCGAGCTGGGTAATAGCACACATGGGATTGAAAGTTCCATTCCAGACAACCTTGCGCCATCGATAGAAAACAATATCATCGACTACCGTGGCTTCAACGACCCCACTTTCTCTATATACGGAGGCAAACTCCTCTAGCTTTCTCCGCTCGTAGGCCGCGTCAAGGGTGGGATTGTGGTAGACACCCAGATCCATACGATCGTGGTCATCATGTACGACGTGCCCGTTGCGTTCGTGAGCGCCGATGTAGCTTGCTCCTGAGAGGACTGCGTTTGACGGGAATGCCTTGATGACCGGGGGCTCGATGTAGAGACCGTTCTGGAGTAGAACGATAGCGGTATGGCCTGGTGTAATGGCGGGACTTATAATGCTGGGGATGTCATTTACTTCGGGGATATTTTTCATCGTGACTACCACGTAGTCAAACGGATTTGCGGGGTCGGCTTGGGGGACCGCATTCACGACTGCATATTACTTGTCAGTTTCATCTCAGGACATAGTAGAGTACGTCGTACCTGAAGATGGTCTCCAAGCCGTTGACCTTCCATGATCAATAGATTCAATCTCAAACCCATCGCGCTGAACCTTCTCATAATTCGATCGCAAAACCGCCGTGACTGATGCCTTTCCTGAGCGTTCTAGAGCCACACAGGCCATCGTACCGACGCCCCCGGCTCCCACGACTAAGACGCGAATTTTTTCATTTCCCATTTTGGCTTGGGCTTGTTTCAATTGAAAGATTGATGTCTGGGATATCTCAATCGCTTAATTGCCATAGATAACCCTCAGACCCCTGCTAGAAACAAGACATTACATAAGCGAGCTGTATACTGATAGATCATAGTGGGAGTTTGATTGGTTTGCTATTGGTTTCCTGGTGGTCCGAGATTTGAACATGTGGACCAATTGATATCCAGGATTGATCCTAATGCAGTGTATCTCTAGTTATCTCACTTGGAGTCGTTTGGATAGTATTAAATCTTATAGAATCGTCTTATGCAAAGACTGCAGCCTGAGGCAGAAAAATAAGAATAGAACGAAACGGTGGCAAAATACCGTATTTACGAGTCCCACTTTGACCGCCTTTTGGCATCGTTTAATATAATACCCATCATTGGTGGATATAGATTTTGCCAACCAGACTAAACCCCCTTTGGTAGGCGGTCGAGAACAGCGGCAAAAAGGGGCCGTAAAATACGACTGCCCCTCATTGTAAGCACGCTAGGCCCAACAGAGGATCGCCTTTTTCCAGATTTTCGTTGTTCTTTACCTTTGTTGCGCCCACTTCCACTTTATCTTCTTCTTCTCCAGAAAAAAAAAATTCGTGTCCATTCTTTCTTTGACATCTTGACATTCTTCCGTCTCTACCTTCAAAATGATTATCTACAAGGTTAGTCTTGTCTCGAGAGGCTACTGGGCATTTCGCTTTTGATGTCTTTACCCCGCTCTTTTTGTGTGCCGATTGCTGATATCTTCTCATCACAACAGGACATCATCACCGGTGACGAGCTCATCTCTGACTCGTTCAACCTCAAGGAGGTTGAAGGCACCGTCTACGAGGCTGACTGTGCCATGATCAGCGTCGGCAATGTCGAGGGTTAGTTTTGCTAGCTGTTTAAGAATAATGACAAGATCTAACTTGTGCAGTTGACATTGGTGCCAACCCTTCTGCTGAGGATGCTGGGGAGGCCAACGACACCGAGGGTTTCGCTCAGGTTAACAACATCGTGCACAACTTCGGCTTGAAGCAGACTGCCTTCGACAAGAAGAGCTACCTTGCCTACTTGAAGGGTATGCTTATTAAAATATTTATTGCCAGCCCTAGCTAACTGGTTGCAGGTTACATGAAGGCCGTCAAGGCTCAGTTGCAGGCCAAGGGCAAGAGCGAGGAAGAGGTCACAGCATTCGAGAAGGGTGCTGCTGCATTCGCCAAGAAGATTGTCGCCAACTTCAAGGACTACGAGTTCTTCACCGGCGAGTCCATGAACCCCGATGGAATGTGAGTGAACTTGCCATCACCGATAGTACTTCAAAAATGCACTGTACTGACAAGATCTTTCCTACAGGATCGTCCTTTTGAACTACCGTGAAGATGGCACCACCCCTTACGTTACCCTCTGGAAGCACGGTCTCGCTGAGGAGAAGGTTTAAATTCAACTAATCACCTCCCCCCCCCCTCCCAAAGTCATGATGCAAATGAGAGCAATGCGCGTACTGGATGGTATATTGGAAAGATGGTCGAGTCTTTGGTTTCTGCCAACATACCCCTAGGGCAGAGACGACAGAAAAGTAATATAGACACAACCTTAATAAGTGAAGTCGACATCTAGCCGGAAATGGTGCGAATTTGCAACCAATATATCATCTGATGACAATATTATCTTTTCTTCATATTGCCGTAGATCAGATCGAGCACCTTGTTTCCCTTTTATTTACCTAGAGATACAACGTACAAGAGAAAAAGTAGACATTTGCTCTGGGTATAGTAACGAAACTTTTTAAATCCAACCGTCTATTATATCTTAGGATAAGTAATGTATGTGCCCACCATCTGTGCTGGTAATCATATTCCCAATTCCTTGAAGCTGCATCGAAGAAAGTAGATTACAGGGTATTCAATTGGACCGTCTGCAAATGCCATGAGGAGGTCCCGAAGGATCTACGGGACGATCCTATTCTTATGCCCATGCTCCTCATCTTTGGATGTGTAAGGACTCTTCTAGGCAATGCTTCTGCTCTTATAGAGTTCACTACCATTCCCCGCTTGCTACTCTGCTCTAACCAATTGACCAACTCATCATGCCAGAAATAATAGCCTAAATATCAATGTATAAATCAACTCTAGCCCCTGTGGATGTTTTTGCAATCTTCGTGTTATCATATCTCAAGCGGGGTAAGCCATAGGAAGTCAGGCAAGTCACCCCCGCCAACATAGAATACCTATCTACAAGACGATGGACATAACAGAGACATCAATAACAATAGAGTATCATAATATATGTAAATCTACAAAGTAGCCACCAGCTCGATCTCTACCTCTGCATCCAAAGGCAATTGCGCAACACCAACACACGTCCGACACTAAGTTCACCAGTCAGTCAGTCTGAATAAGTTCATCTCCAAGTAAACATAGCATACCGGCTTAACATCATGCGTAAAAACCTTCCCATACCCCTCATTCACTTTGCCGTAGTGATCCATACTCGAAATGAAAATCGTCACTTTAACAATCTTGTCCAGATTGCTTCCGGCGCTTTTGAGGATGTTCTCGAGGTTGCGGAGGGCTTGGACCTATATAATCTCATTAGATACTATCCATAAATCCTATACGTGATGTACTATGTCAGGACACTCACAGTTCTATCAGAAGCATCGCCGTCAACAAACTTTCCAGTCTGGGGATTAATTCCCAAACTGCCGGAGCAGTAGACCATGCCGTTGCAGATGATTGCTTGTGACATGAGAGGGCTGGGGGCTGGGGCGTCCTGGCTTAGGACGGGGATTTTTGTAGCGGTCATTTTGAGGATATGAATGGATATGAATATGAATATGGACTTGTTGATGCGGAGTGTGAGTGAGTGATGGAGGCTTTATACTTGGTTCAGGGATGACTTGCCTGTTTTGATAAGGATACTCACGGCATGAGTTGATGTCTTGTTTTATCTAGATATTTTATGCGGAAAGTGATCTTTAATATGGCTATTGTAATAGGTTATTTTGGACACATCTAAACTATTTATCTGTTATTTGATGGTCTGCTGAGGTCGATGCATGCTGAGATGGAATCGGGGATAATTGAAATCACAATATCAATTCTGAATAACACAATAATATTCATACATCATACATGAGATCTATTGTTTGATCTCGAACTAAAGACGTCTTTCATATAACCAACCACTTGGTCGTAACAGCAGTCGCCGACTTAGTATCGCCACTGAGCATGTAAATGTTCTGAAGTGCTAGGGCTGCTTCTCGAGAAAAATTCTCAACAAGTGCTCCACTGGTGTTTGCATCTTCCATCAAGATATCACCAGATTGTGTCTTTTCCAAACCACCCTGGTGTGTCTGGATCTGCTCGCCCAGATCCAATGCACGATGGTACCCCTCGACGGCAAGATGCGCCAATCCAAGTAAATGCCAGACACGGGCAAAGTTGAATTCCATTTCCTGCCGTTCCTGCAGCGCACTTCCTTGCCGTTCCCGGACGCGCCGGTACTCGTGCATAAAGGAAAGCCCTTGCATGATAAGGTAGTGTCGGTTCTCTGACTGTCGTTTAAGAGAGTGGTGGATGTAGCAGAGCGCGATCGAGAGAAGAACAGCTGGGTTTTGTTCATCAAGCGCATAAGCGCGGAAGAAGTAATTGAGTGCCGGGTAGAAACTATTGCCCGAGTAAAGAATATGACCATAAAGCACAAGTAGAGCAACGTCCATTTCTTCCGCTGGGATGGCTTCTCCTGTCTCGTCTCGGGTCGAGAGGGAAGCACGCTCTTGGTAGATTGATTCTCGTACAGCCTTGCCTGGTCTTCGTGAAGTATTGTCTGGGAGTGTATAGTCCATAGCTTTGATCTGTCGAAGCATGAACTTCATGTTTGGCGATGAGTGGAAGAGAGATCGGTGGGGATCCCCACACAAGCGACTCAACATGGAGAATAAACGATAAGTGTCCGTTACGAATTGGTATTCTTTGATGAACCAGCGAGCTTCATTCGCCAGGGTTTCTTCATCCTGCACTCGCAGTGCACATGCTATGGCAATGTCAGTGGAGGAATACAGTAGAAAAATGGGTGTACTGACTGAACCAGCAGACATGAATCATACGACTCTTTGGTTTTGAGTGATACCAGACACTAGCGTCTGCTGCTGCTGCAAGAGCGTCATACGATTCTTCGGATTCACCTTGCTCTGCAGTGACCAGAGCATACTGGAGGAATATGTCCAGCCACTCGTCAAAGCTTATTCCATGATAATCCGTTGGTATAGCACCTTGCAGGGGCTCCTCGACGACCTCGCCTATAATTTTTCAATCATTAGTATAACTGTATTTCGTTCTGGGCAGTAAGCTCTTACCAAGAGATTCTTGCAGACGACCAGCCATTTCTTGCATCTCATCCATGAGGGTTCTGTTTTTGTACTTCCCAGCCTTTTTCTGTGCTTCTCTGGAATATCCTAAAAATACCACATTGCGCGACATAGGATAAAAAACGCGATTGGCGCGGAATTCTCGCAGTAGGGCATCGGCAATGTCCAACCAGTCTTCAGTGGCTTCAACATCGCCTTCCTTGATTCTTGGGTGTAATTGAAGCATCTTGGAGTACAGAAACTGGATATGGTCTGTCCTTTCTCCTTCGCCCCCCTCTTCGCGTTTTCTGCCAGCAAGTGCTGTCGGCCCGGTAGTGAGTGTGGCAGCTGCTCCCTCAACTGAAGGTTTTGGTGCAAGCGTTCTCAAGGGTGTGGCGTCTGGTCCTAATTCAGCTAATTGGAACTCTCTCGCTAGCTGTTCAAGTCGTGTGTCTTTCCGGCGATGGTGACTTCTGCTTTCTTGTCTTCCAAGCAAAACTGCCTCGTTAACATACTTTAATGCTTGCTCAGTCATCCCGATACTTTCGTATAACCTGGCCAACTGCACACGCGACTCTATGTTTCTCGCGTCATGCTCTGCGACTGTGAGGAAGCAATTCTCTGCACCCTCAAGATCCTCCAGATGCGAGCAACATTCTCCCATTGCCATAAAAAAGCTGATATCCGCATACTCATCCGTTTGCTGAATTGGGGTATAGTAGCGAAGCGCATCTTCAAGTAAGCCAACCTCCTTGAGAGCATCCGCAACCTCCCGGAAAAGGTCACCGTAATCATAAAGGCGAGCACCCTCTGAAGTATCTTCCGGGTTTAACCATGCAAAATGATGCTGCAGAATGCGTTAGAAAGGATGGATAGTGCCATATTGTATCTTAAGTTTGCTTACCAAAGCCTCATTCTTATGGTTATATCCCATTCTTAACCTAAACAGACCCAGCTTTATCCGAAGTTCGAGGGGAAGACCCAGCCCATAAGAATCCCGAGGCCATTGTTTGGGAATATAGCCTTCGGTTTTGATGCGTCTGGGAGAGTCGTCGGCATCCCACTCGCGGTCATCCTCGGTGAAATCTTCCCACATGGTGTCATCCCTACGGCCAAGAAGCCACCGAGAGAGCGCTTTCAAAGCCTTCAGTCCTTCCTCGGGCTGCCCCAGATAGGTGAACAGCTCAACATAAATGTTGACGCTAGACCAAGAGAAATCAAGAGCTTCTTCAGGATCAAGGGACATGTAGTACTCGACGCTTTCAGCCCAATGATCCACAGCCTTTTGAACATCATTTAGGTCAATATAGGTTTCTGCAAGGTGTCGAAGAGCTCTAGCGTTGTGCGGAACTTCTTTGAGAACCCTTTCATACTCGGTGGCTGCCCTGCCGTTATGACCTAGCTCGCGGTAGATTGCTGCTCTCTGAAAACGAGCATTGAGGTTCTTCGGATCAATGTCAATCACACGACTATAGCAGTAGATGACATCGTTTAAGGCTGCCTGGCGATCTTCACCAGCACGCTCCATGATCATTCTTGCTACTTTTGCCCACACTCCTGCGTCTCTTGGCCGTGTATGGGCACCGCTGAAGAGAGCCGTCAATGCCTTGTCCTTTTCGCCCTGAGCTAAGAAGATCTCAGACAGCAGGGAATGGGCAGCAAACATCTCAGGGTTTATTTGGATTGCACGCTTCACCAACTCGATGGCACGATCATAGTCTCCGTCAATAAATGCTGACGTAGCTTCTGAATGGAGGAGTTTGAATTCCGGACTGGGCTCCAGCGGTTTGCGGGGACCCCTTCTGATGCCTTTTCCACCCCGGGCACCATATCGTCCTGAAAAGGGCCCGCTGCCTCTGCGACGGCGTCTTCGTGAAAACGACTCATCGTCATCATCCGCATCCCCGGGGCCCATGTCGTCTTCTTCTTCACTTATCCTAGTTAGTAAGGTAGGGTAGTTGGGCAAGCTGAGGACTTACGTTGAGCTCTCTTCCTCCCCTGAGAAGTCGTAGGAAGAGTCATCATACGAGTCATTTGCATCTGCCTGGTCGTATCTCCTCCCATCCGTGGATGAGAATTCATCAACATCATCCTCCCCGTTGGCATCACCTTCTTCGAGTAGCTGACCCGGAAGCTGCGCATCACTACCTGTAAAAAGATCTTTATACAGACGAGGGTCGATCACGGAGGCAAGTGACTGCTCACCCGCCACTGTTGGCTGGGGGCCTTGCCATGGGTAGTGAAACGCTTCGTCGATATCCGGGTATTCTGTTTCGCCAGGTGGCGATTGATCTGAACGATCATCTTCATAATAGCCTTCCGAGTAATCCATTTTTTAAATTGGCCAAACTATCAACCAGAATTCTAAGGCGCTGTATGGACTTTCAAGTAGTCGTCTTGTCCATGCAAACGGAAATATCGTCTGGGATGCAACTGCGCAAGCGCAATGACCACTGCTGTAGAGAATAGCAACGCAAGAGTTGATATTATTTCTGCAATTAGATCGAGGTGGATGATTTTATTTATGATGACGGTATAAGCTGATCATCATCGAGAACCTGGGGTTCGTCGAACCAAACTGCCGGGAACATGTCACAACATCACCACCATTGTGTCTTTGTCAATGCAGTGAGATAGTCAAACGTAAGCAACGATGAAATAATCGAATTGCCTTGAAGCAGCGTAGAATACCTCTCGAATACAGTCCTGGGGCCAGAAATGAGCCTGAGCCTGAGAGGGCCAAAACTGCGATCGACAGACCAGGGATCGGGGATATTAACCAGACAAGATGGAACAATACTGGGTGCAAGAAAAATACAGACCCCAAGCAAGGAACGGACAGAGGTGAGGCTGAAAAAGATAAAAAAAAAAAAGAAGCACAGGCAAGCTTTGGTGGTGGTGGTTGTCCAGTGACTCGACCCCCAAGCGGAAAAGCCTCGCCCAAACCTTTTCGCTTCTCATTCTTTCCTCTCCTCTTCTTCTCTTCTTCTCTCTCACCCTCTCTCTTCTCCTCCCATCTTCCCCTCCTTCCATCGCTTCCTCCCCATCCCTCTTCTTCTTCTTCCTTTCTTCCTTTCTTTTGATGCTTCGGGACTACTGCTTGCTGTGTTTGACACACTATTGCAGTCAAGTCCTGACATCCTTTCGTTAAAAAAGAAACACACAACTCCTAATATACCCGCTGCCCGCCCACTCTCCCTCCGACCCTTCGACGAAATCCTTTGATGCCTTTCGGTTCGATTCCAATCCTGAACAATCGAATCAAGTAGTGCAGCCACTGGACTGGTCTGTGCCTCAATCTTCATCGCCTAGAGCTGTGGTGGTTGGGTTTCATCGCCTTTTCGAAAAGAAAAAAAAATCGCCATCTCCGTCCCTAGTGAGATTTTTTTTTTTTTCTTCTTCATTGTCTTCTACGGCCTTTATTATTTTTTTTGTCGTCCATCCGGAGCGTTGTTCCTCTCGAGTCTCTCGTCAAATTCCACGCAAACTCAGCAGGTGCTGCAGGTGTTTTGCAGTAATATTTATCTGTATCTATTATTCATCTCAAGCGTTTTCGAAACACCCCGATCACTCGACGTTCCTTGTCTTCCGACGCTACCAATACTGCACTCATGGCCAGCCATATCATTGGCAACCGAAACAGCACTCCGGACGCTTCTAATTCTACGCTGCGTCCCCCGTCCTCCGCTCGCAACTTAGGCTCCCATCAGCTGCGAGCCTCGGCCGATATGTCCGGATTCCCCTCTCCTCTGTCCTCGCGCAGCATCCGCCCGTCATCCGAAGTATTCTACAATCAGCAGTCTCAGGGTCAAAACGACGACGCGATGGACCGTGCTGCCCAGCAGTGGCTCGCCGATATCGACCAGTACGAAACCACTCTTGAAGAGATGGCGGCGGCTACTCTGGACCAGGACTTCAAGGATGAGCTTAGTGCTATTGAACAATGGTTCCGGGTTCTCAGTGAAGCGGAAAGAACGGCTGCACTCTATGCTCTGCTGCAGCAGACAACACAAGTGCAGATCCGTTTCTTTATCCAGGTTTTGCAGCAGATGGCCAAGAGCCACCCCATGTCGGGACTGCTGTCTCCTGCCAACTTTGGCGAAAAAGGTACATTAATTTGAAGGCCTCCGGATAATGTTTTCTCGCTAACAGGGATTGTTTCTCTTATTAGATGCCATGTCGAACCGCCTGAACGATGCTATGTCCAAGCTGAACGTCGATAGTTCCCGTAACTCTCTTGGTCGCCCTCCGCCTTCCCCCGGTGCCAAGCGCAACTCAGCCCTTGACTCGTCTACTATCAATGCGATGTTCCCGGATGCCGCTGCGGCCATTGCCAAGAAGAAAGCTGAATTCACCCAGCAGACGGGTAACGCCCCACCATCGAACCGCAACAGTGCTGTGTTCGGAGACCGTACATCGTTTGTTGCACCTACTATCTCTGGACCAGACAGCGGTGCGGAGGGCTTGGGCCAGCCGCCTGCTTCCCCATGGGCTCAGCGTGGCGCCTCTGAACCTCAGCCGCCTATCGCCCGGCCCAAGTCTTCGTCTGGCCACGGCCACCAGCCCATGGGACAATTTAGCTCCGGCCTGCGTTCCCCTCTTCCCACTCAGACCGCGACTATCCCTGCCCCGGAAATTGAAGCGCCTTTACTGTCTCCCTACAATGTTGGAAACGCAAGCTGGGCGTCTATGACAAACACCCCCATGACGGCTACTTTCGGCCAGCAAGCCCAGCAGCAGCCTCAGCAGCAGAATACACAGGCCGATATGGTCGCTAATGCTACGGCGATGAAACTGGCGGCCTTGTCCACGGTGAACAACCGCATCGCGCTGGATGACGCTCGCAAGTACCGCCGCGCTCGCTCAAACGATGGCCAAGGAAAGAACTCGAACATCAATGTGCCCCAGTCCATGTCACAAGGCCTTCCGAGCCCAGGTCTTCCCGGAGGAAACCTGGTTGCCGGTCAGCTCTTGAACGCTCAACAACTTGCGGCTTTGCAAGCTCAGCAGCAGGCTGCGATGGCAGGTCGACGCTCGCGCCCAACCTCTCCCGGAATTGCCATGCAGGGTGGGGGTCTCGGTGGAATGGGATTCACCTCGCCACAAAACAATGGGTTTTTGGCGGCTTATGACCCTAGCAATCCTCTGATGGGCAACGGACTGGGTGCTCTTGGAATTGGACAATTTGGTCTGGGTGGTCATGAAGGTTACCTGTCTGACCACTCGGAGGTCACTCGTGGTCGCTCTCCTCGCGGTCGTCGCGGTAGCTCGAAGCCCCCAGAAGACCCAACTGACCCCAACCTGCTGAAGGACATTCCCAGCTGGCTGAGATCTCTGCGGTTGCACAAGTACACAGACAACTTGAAGGACCTTAAATGGACTGAGTTGGTTGAGCTGGATGACAAGGCGCTGGAAGACCGCGGTGTTAATGCGCTTGGTGCTAGAAACAAGATGCTAAAGGTATGTTATTTCCAGCAACCGCGGCCACTGAATTTGATTTACTAACTCTTACCTTCCAGGTCTTTGACCAGGTCAGAGAGGCCAAGGCAGATGGAAAACTCGAAAACGTCAATTGATCCACCGTGGATTTTTCATTTACTTTTTTTAAACTTTCGTTTCTCATTTTCTCATTTTCATTTTCATTTTCTTTTTTTAACATTCTCTATTGCATTAATCTAACAAGATTGACATTGGACATAAGTGGCAGGATCCGATATTATCCTATGAGCGATCTCATTGGAATGACACTTGGGAGGGCGGCTGTTCGTAATGGATTCAGGCTCTTATGTGTTTGGCCAACCGTTTGAATGAGAAACTTGATAATTGTATTTACCCATCTGTTTGACGTGCCTTGAAAAACCAGGCCGCGTGTCTCGAAATGTTGTGATGTCTTGAAAATGGTTTATGAGCAAGCAGATGGACCGGTTTTGTACTTGCACAGGACATGGCATAACATTGTTTGATTTTGGATTGAAACTTGGAATGCGATTTTGATGGTTACAAGACCATTGTACTATGGACTCAATTATTATTCTATTTGTTTATTCTCGTAACCTCATATTTTGAAGTATAAATGCGATATCGATCAAAGCCCAGAAATAATGGACGCTTCTGATTGGTGCGCTCTCGGCCCGCACGGAAATAGCTGTAACTACCGCCGACCTCGATCATCCAGCAGCAACAACCTGCGTCCATCAGCAGTTGAATAGGCACGGTGAGTTTTTCCAGCTCCAATCCATACATTTATCCTATACCCTTGTCCTGCATAAGGATAGCTACTCTGGATCATCTGCTAATACAATACAGCTTTTGCACCAAGCATTTCAAGCTCTCCGTCAAGAGTACCCTCGTCAACCTCTACAACACGAAGCACCAACGGGCGACAACTAGGAAAACAAATCCAATTCAAATCGACTCGACCATAGAGTGAAAATAAAGAGAACAATAAATTCAAAATGCCACCAACAAAACAAGAACTCTCCCTCCTCATCAAACCCCTCGTCCCAGAGTCCGTCCAACATAACAACCGCGTACGTACACCCTACCACCACCAAAGCATCAAAAATAAAGAAATAAAGGAGCAAAGAAAGAAAGAATGAATTAAAGGAAGAAAGACTAACGATCGAGAATAAACCAAACAGGTCCTCTCCCAACTCCACTCCCTAACCGCCTTCCTCCTCGGTCTCTCAGCCGGAATCCTCGCCCTCCAGTCCAGCACCGGCTTCCTCTTCTACTTCGCCGGCACGGTACTCGTCTCGGGCTTATTCCATATCCTGATTATTGTCCGGTCCGGTGGGAAGGGGGCTGGTGTGTTCTTCCCCGGCACGAATGGTGGAGAAATTGAGGGGATTGACGAGAGTGGGAAGATTAGGAATGTGGCTAAGGCTGGGGTGCAGAGGAAAGGGGCGTGGAAGGATGTTTGGTTTGGAGGAGGTGTGTTTAGTGAGGCTTTGTCTGGGTTTATCCTTGGGTGGGCCGGTGTTGGGGGTGTTTTGAGGTGATTTTCATTTCTGATCTTATAGTTGGACTTTGTTATGGGGGAGGGTTAAAATAGGGCCTTTTGGATGTGGATGAGTTGGTATGTATGCATGTATTCTATTATTTTGGTTCTTGAAAAGCAGATTGGATACTAATAGAGGTTGTAGATTGTATTCAATATCAGAATTCTGCATTATTCAATCTCAGTTAATAAGAATTACCAGTCTGAATTAAAAACATAATTAGAACCCAAAAAGATTCGTCTGGTGGTCATATCCCCATTCCGTCAAAGTTGGCATCACCGTTTGCTCAGTGAGTGCCGGAGGTCCACACACAAAAGCCCCCGTCTTCTCATCAGGCTCATATCCATACCGCAGGATCTTCTCTTTGTCCAGATGACCCTTCTCGCCCTGCCATTTTTTGCTAGGACGAGACAGCAAGTGGGTGATTTGGACCTGGTCCGGATAATCGCGAGAAAACTCGTCCAGTTCTGTCCGGAGCAGGATATCATCTTCTGATTTGTTAACGTCGATGAATTTGATCTTGGCTTCGTCTGTGGATCTCAGAACACGGGCCAAGACTTGGAATCCTGGGAGAACGCCGGTTCCTCCGACGATGAACAGGAGACGGTCGAACTTGTACTGGCGCTCGTCGATGTTGAATGCACCACCGCCTTGGTAGCGGATTGAACCGGATGGACCCTTGATTTCGATCTCTTCGCCCATTCGGAGGGAATCGAGGATGTTGGTTAGTGTTCCACCGGGCTGGTTGCTGTCTGCATAGTGTGTTTTGACGACAAGATCGAAGGTCCCGTCGTATTCGCTGTCGAAGATAGGTCGGACGGGCGTGAGAGGGCGAAGCAGGATTCGATCTGCGAAGTGGAATCCTATCTGCACGTGCTGACCGATCTCCAAGCCAAACTTGCCTGCGCTTGATGGAAGCTTGAAGGTATAGCGATTAACATCTTCGGAAACTGTCTGCTTCTTCACCAATTTCGCTTGAGAGTACCTAGGAAGAACAGTGAGCTGATGAACTCCGTGTGAATATGCGACTGGAAGGGGGATCATACTTGTTACGTGTCAATGCCATTTCAGGATCATGTTTGACGTTCTCGAGATGCTGTTTGGCCTTCATCTCGGCCTCTCTCTTCATGAAACCCATTGCTTTTTCGGTTACCCTTCCGATGAGACAAGCTGATATCCGTCAGTCAATTTGCTTGGAAAGAAAAGTTAAAAGAGAGGGCAACAAACTTCTCAATTTGGTATATCCCCATTCGTCATGAATAGCGTCAAACTCCTCCGTTGTATCAAGGTGCACTCGTCCAGCATGCGCCATGATTGTTGCTCTACCACCAGGATGCGTGTCGAGCACTTTGCTCGCATTGTATACCTTTCCGTGGATGACAAGCCAGGCATCGTCCTCAGTATAATGCTTCTCGATCTCCTCACGGGTGAATAGCTTATCATAAACTGCTTGGTCGTCCGCATCCTCCAGTACACCTTCAGGTGGTCCCACCATCCATCCTTCTGTTCCTCCTCCCTGTTCGCAGGGATGACGGAAAGTGAGGTGTGCCGCAGTACTCTCTGGGTCTTTCACAATATCCGGCTTCACCGTATACCAGCAGTTATTCATCACTCTAAATGTCACGATATTTGTTTAGCAAGCATACTTAAAACAGCTCTGGACAATCTGGCTTACCCTAGGATGTTCCACTGTGGGTTCTCTGGTTGCGTGTTCTGGAAAGCATCGTAACAGCGCACCATGATTTTCTCTGTATCCAAAAGCCGAGAGGCATCGATATCAGCATACCAGTGGATCCAGGTCCAGAACTTGTACCCATGTCGAATCGGCCGGTCAGGATACTATTGCTCCATTAGTCTGTATCATTTAAACCATCTTTCAGCTCCTCACCATGCGAATACAATATATCCAATATTTTCCGTTGTCAAGAGAAATCTCCACTCTTTGAATCTGGTTTCCATTGCCGGCATACGCATACCCTTCGATCCGATATGTCTTTACCTTTTCACTCTTTATGTCTGCCACGGAGAGCTTCTCGCCTTGCTCGGGCTTCGTAATGACCGAGTTCAACATCTGCTCGTTGCAGAGTGTGCTTGGGATTTTGAACATGGCATTAGCGACATCCGTAGTCGTGTCAGTGACAAAACCAGGCAGCAACCGGTTATCATAGAGATGGTAGTAGCTCTCATTTTCATAATCCGTCACCCATATTCTCGACAACCACTTGACGCATCGTCCACCCACCCAGCCTGGAATTATGAGCCGGAGCGGGTATCCGTTGTCAGCTGGTAGGGGTGCATCGTTCATTTCATAGGCGAGCATCACGTCGTTCACGGCATCCAAGGCATACATTAGCGGAATGCTGGTGGCATAGTTTCCTTCATTCGCTTCATCTGCGCCTTCAAAGTTTATCCAGAGTCGGGTATTCAACTGCTCCTTATCCTCTGTTATAGTGTGGACATCGGCTGCCAGGAGAACATCTCGAAGAAGTACACCCTTCCAATAGACACACGACGCTGCAGCCGTGGTGAAATTAACACCTTTGGTTCGCTTTGCCATGGTCAGTTCCTTTCGTCGATTGCCTTCGCACGCCAATAAAACAGGAATGTTGATGCTGCTGAAATTGTCTTTCAATTCATCCATGGAAAACGTGACGCACTTGCCAGCGGTAACTTCTAACCTGTGGGTTTCCCAGACCAAATGCGGAACAGGACCATGATTACGGACATAATGCAGTCCACTGGGCGTGATGAGCCCTCCCTCATACAGCGTGGTGATAGGCACTTCGCCGCTCATGGGATGCTTGCCTGCCAACCGATTCAAGCGTTCATACCGCGCAACCCAATTATCAGGTGTAAACTGATAGGCCTCGTCGATTCCTCTGGGAACAGTAATTGAGCTCACGGGGGACTTTCCCTGGCCGTCATTGTTCTTCAGGGAATGGAGGTATTTCCGCTCATACTCCAAGAGCTGGGCAAGAGGCCATTCTCCCTGCTTACCTCCATCGCCGGGCTGTGATTTTCTCAACTCTTCCTCCTCTTGAATGGCTTGCTTCCTGTGCATCGTTTGCTCGCCAATAAGGTTTTCAGGAATGCCCGTCTTTACGGTAATCAGCCTTTCTCTTTCCTTGGCCCATTTCTGTCCCCTATCCTGCAGTTGTTCTTCGTATTTCTTCACGTTTGCGGGCCAAGGCTGTTCATCCTTGATAAACCCTTCTGTAGTTTTCACGATTGTACGGAAGTTGATAGGATGCACTTCAGGGCGTACTAAATGGTAGGGCTATCAAACCAAATTAGTCTCGTCAGCAACGATCCTCCAGCAAGAAACCCCAACCAAACCACCATGGATTCGAAAAGAAGGAAGGAAGGTGCCAGGGTTTTTAACTCACCATCTGCTCCCCCAAAAAATCCCTAACAGTAAGCAAATTCCCCGTCTCCGTCTTCTCCCTCAACTCCCTCAACTTCCTCTCCGCGTCCTTATCAATATCATACCGCCACGCCTCGCCCGAATTCGTAAACCCCATAAACCGATCATCACGGCCACGGAGACCAATCCGGTGACTGGACGTGTTAGCCCAGTCGGGCTCTAGGTGGATTTCGTCCCAGGTGCAGCCGGGGATGTCGGGGGGTGTTAGATCGGTGTATTCCATGTTGGTATGTTATCTTTATGGTGTAGTTTTTGGAAATTGGTCGTCTGGTAATTGGGATATGGAAGATTAGTAGGATGCTGGGTGTAAGAAATGAGGGTGTTTTGTTGATTTTCGTCATGGGGCCTGATTCACGATGACGAGTGATTGGATTTACTTACCTACGTATGTACGTAGCAATGCCTCGAAATGACTTCATTATCAGGTAACTGTGCTTGCTCCGTGTCCTCCATGCCAATAATTTTGACTAGACTTATTTTCTTCCTTTCCCCTTCGCAGGACTGATCGCGCACCGCCTGCTGCCATATTGTGGTTGATGGTTGCTGATATTTGAGTGATGAAATAGCCTGCATGTGTCTCATGGTTGGATGCTGATGATACAATAAATTCAGGTTATAGGGTACCTTGCGCTCATCATCGATATATTCTTTGACTCTGCCAGGCTTTTCGGCAGTAGCCACCAGGGCTCCTGCGGCTTGTTGCTAGGCTAGGTCAAGGGCCATTGTTTATTTGTGCTGGAAGTGTTTGAGGATGGATGACAAACAGTCAGGTTGGAATAAAAGCGTCTGTTCTGATTTAGAAGAAAAAAGCGAAGATGCTGTTCTTCCACAGAAAATCCTACATGACGCGTGCCTGACGAGCTGAAAAGAAAGCTGGATACGATCGACAAGCACCTTCCCCCACCGTAACATCTATGTGCTCAAGCGATGCGCCAGGTATTGTTGTCGGTGGGTGATGTTAAGGTTAAGTGGAATGGTTGTGGGTGGGAAGAGTCTGACCAAGATAGTCAAATCAGTCATGTGCTCAGCCTGAGAATACATTCCCTATACTGAGCCTCCAAGAATTAAAATTAATATACGCTAAATGCACGCTCTAATAAACAAATATCGAAAGTCTATCGCCTCCTCTCATTAAGCCCTAACTGGCGAAGCTCCATCTGTTCATGTGCTTGCTGCTGTCTTTCCTCGGCCGATAAAGGCTTGCTAATGCGTTTATACGAGTCAATATTTCCCTATAAGTCATCAGTCAGTCAAGATCCAAAGAAAAACAACAAATATAACAAAGCATTGAGGGACTCACCTTCATCAAAGCCCACAAATACGGCACGTAAATGACCTCGCTGTACCCAATCTGCTGCTCATCATTGATGGCCGACTTTTCCTCGTCATTTTCCCTGGATTTCGGCTTGATCCATGCATTCCCCATAAAAAGGCCTGCCACGAGGCTGATGCCCATAATGGGCATGATGGCGATGAAAGCCCACATGATGGCGTCTTTCCCAACGTTGCGGATGAGGGCTTGCTGCGCGGATGGTAATGCGTCGATGAAGGATAAGGAATTCGCATCGTGGACGTTAAACTCGGAACTACTTCCACCTCCTGCTAGAGCAGCGGCCGAGGATAGTTTATTATTAAAGACACTCCCCATAATCGTCAGAGCCATGGTTCCTCCGAATGGCAGCGCGAATCGCATCAACGACATGGCGGGTGCGATTCTCTCGGGCCAGATTCCTGATGTGTGTAGTCCGTCTGGCATGAATCGAGCACCGGTTCCAGCACCTGCTAGCACCATCATGCCGTTGATTATACCTGTGTTCTGGGTACTTATGGCCCAGGTTACGACGGCGAGACCGGCGGTTTCTGCGAAGGTGCCAAAGGTGATGGGCCAGAATGTCTGGGCTGGTCGGATATTGCACATGTATACTGCGAGATACACACCGGCTACCAAGTTGTCAGCATGGATGCATCATAGCTATAGTCAAGATGAGACGTATTACCTCCAAGTCCAGGGATATAATAAAGCAGCTGGATACCCGCCTTGGATGCAGGATACGCCTCCACCAGAGTGAAATATACTCCCACAAAGTAGAAAACAGAGTACATTGCTATACACCTGTTAGCTCAATTCAATGGTAAACGCACGGAATCCAGGGGATAATACCTGCACCAGCAGCGAACTGTATGATCGCAAGCCACAACGTATCAATCCGCGCAAACATGCTATACGGCAACATAGGAACCTGCTTCGGGAACATCCGTGCAAAAAACCTCCCCGACTCAAGCAAATACTCATATAAAAAGAATAGCACGAAGCAGACACCACCGACGATCAACGGCGCCAGGACCTGAGGTGCTGACCATGCGTACGTCGATCCTCCCCATGCAGTGCCTAGAATGACGAGGCCAATCCCAAAGATGAAAAGGATGGTTCCGAAAATATCTAGCGTTGCAAGGGCGGGGAGGATTGAAGACCAGCGAGAGCCTTTTTTGAAGTGGGTTCCTTCGATGAGCTCGTTCCGCAAGAGTACGTAGATCGCGATGTGTGCGAGGACGGCAATCTGTAGGTAGATATCTGAGTTAGATTTGCTGTGCAGCAAGCTATCTCGAGCAGAAACACGAAACACGATCTTCCTTCAACACGCGCAGGCTGCCAAAGGTCATGAATTTATGATCAAAGTAGTTGGTGAAGCTGAAGGTGTGGAAGGATTTGAGCCCTCCAGCTCCGCCAACAACAGTTGATCATCTCCCACGTTTCTCAGAGCCACAACGCTGTGTCTTGCAGGATACAAAAGAAAAAAAAAAGAAGAGGAGGAGGAAGGAACATGAAGAAGAAGAGAAGAACATACCGGGATAGGAATAACAAAGCAGTATCTCCAATTAGCCTGTCAAAGTCAATCAGTCAGTCAGTTCAGCTCCAATTCCACATATTCAATCCAATATCCAGCTTACATCAGTCAAATACCTAATTCAACATTAGCAATGCACATAAACAGTCAAAAACAGTAGGTTTCTTACCCTCCAACAACCGGTCCCACGCCATATCCAAGCCCACCAATAAACGCAAAGATGGAATTATTCTTCGCATTCTCCTTCAACGACACCTTATCAGCCATGACAATCATGATCACATTCATAATGCCCGCCGAGCTGGTCCCCTGCAAGGCTCGGCCCAGCAGCAACATGCCCCAGCTCTGAGCTACCGCGCAGAGCACACTCCCGATAAGCATCAGGAACATCGACAGTTGAAGCGCAGCATGACGCCCGAACACGTCGGCGAGCTGTCCGAATGTTGGGATGAAGGTTGTTGAGGTTAGAGTGAATGCTGTGACGATCCAGTTGAGTTGGTCGAATTTGTCTGTTATAACTCCGTTAGAATCGCTTATCCTGAGTGAAGTAAATGGGTTTATATCCTACCGAAATGAGACGCAATAAAAGGCACCGCCGTCGCAACGATCGTCAAATCCAACGTACTCAGAATATAAGGCAGTAAGAGACCGCAGATGAGCTTCCATCGATAAACCCTTGAATCATGTTGTTGCTGCTTGCAAGCTTGACACGGCTGGCGATTAGGCTCTGAGGTGGTTGAATTCCGAGACGCGGCGTCTTCTATCAGTCTCGATTCAGGTCGTCTCTGGTGTTGACAAAGGGGTTTCCAGGTCGGAGGCTGGGGAGTCCCCCGGGCCTTCTGGTAGACGTGTTTGGCTACTTTGTACATTTGACTTCTTCAGGGTTCGTGGATAATGGACAAAGACAAAAGAGATTCGTTGAACTCTCTGGGGACATCCATGTTGGGGGACATGGTGGTCGTATATATAGCAATGCAGAATCAGGCAGTGACATGGAAAAGTCTCATCAATCTCTATAATCGTTGCGATCTGTGCCGTATTTTTGTAGTCATACTTTCCAGTCTGGGATACCTGTGCGAGTTGTTCTATAGTTGATGATGGAGATTTCTCGTGTCAGGCGTCAATCATTGCCGGTTTGGGTATGCAGTGCGAAAACTCCCCCGTATTCCTGCGCCACGCCAGGGCAATCCCGCACAGCCTCAGTGTCTCAGGCGGTATTCTTAATTTTAAGAGTCCTTCGTGCAAGTGTTTATTCTTATTTCTAAGCACTAATCAGACTGAGGCTCTGAGCTGTCTTCTTGGCCAGTAATCACCCGTGGAAATTGAGGCAATACAGCCATGGTGACTGACAGATAAGGCTATAGCCACTTTAATGACCTTTACATATATAAATGTGAAATGACAGAATACAAGTGTAAAAAGGTAATTATTTCCAAAAGAGAAGAAATCCACAAGTCTATAATCTATATACAGATTCAAGGGTATACCTCAACCATGCAAATCCAAACACGTATACAAACAAAGAAATCGCTCAAAATAACTAAACCAAAGGACCCCACCCTATTGGGGAAATAAAGCAACCTTAGTAAATCGCTGAATCAAAGGAATATCTTCAACTCCAACCAGGGAGGACCACAAAACAATAAATGGCAGATGGAAAAAATATCATCAAAGCAATCATGGATGAGTTTCATCCTTGGGCGCATGCGCATGTTCTGTCGTGTTTGCAATGGCACTTTCCAATGCACTAGTAAGATCGATGTGGAAGAATGGCCGGTTGATACCCTGCACCAAGGCCACCTTACGGCGGAGACGGTACGCCTTGCTGTCTCTAAGATCGCTTTGCAGCTTGGCATCTTTGATGTCGCTGCTGGTCGAGGACTGTTCCTCGATCTCATTCGTCTCTTCTGCAGTGGCATGGATGTCCTTGGGGTTACCCTCGACGTCATCGACCTTCAGGGCAGCTTGGTGGGTTTGTTGGTTGTTGATCAACTCGGCGTGAGCAGCGGCAGACGCGCTGCCTTCGATCTCGGCCACACTGAAGATGGGCTTCCAGCGGTGGAATCCATCATCCGAGGCTGGAGTAGGGAATCCGAAGCCAGCAGAGGCAAGAGCCCGTTTGGTCCATCGGTTGTTGATGTGGGCAAAGTGCCACTGCACAGTCTTGGGGGATGCGTAGAGGTCGAGTTGGTTGCGGACGTCGATGAGGTTCTGAACAGATGTCACATCCACGTTGTTCACGGAGGAGAAATCGAGGACAATAGCCCGAAGGAGCGGCAGGTCCGACCGGTCCTCCTCTGGCTTGCCCCTACGAGGACCAGGGTTGTTCCAGGGACGGTCGCCAAGCGAAGTGTAAGAGAAGGGGCTCGTGCGGCGGGTGCGGCTAAAGATCTTTCGGACCAGCATGTCGGTGTAATGGTTGGCATTGGGGTAGTTGAATCCCTCAGAGAATCGATAGATGAAAATACCCGGGTGAGGTTCTTCGACTTCGACTTCGGGGTTCGACCCATCGGTGTGGTTGATAGGAAGGAAAATCGATCGGTGGAGCTGGTCCTGGTCGTCCGAGGGGTTCTGGTTAAGGGGGCCGTATTTACCAGCATCGTCCAGCAGATGGTCTCCAATCACAGAGTGGATGGTGACCTTACCCAGGAACTGACCGCGTGCCTTGGCAACACGGAAAAGCAAGACAGCGGCAGAAACACAGACAGTGCAGTAAATTCCAATCTCAATCGTGGTGAAGACAGTCACGAAAACACCGATAAAGAAGATGAGGGTGTCGATGGGCGAAACTCGCCAAAACTGGTAAACGGTGTTAGGGGGTGTGATAAGGTCACCGACAGCGTGGATAATAACACCGGCCAGAGAAGACTTGGGAATGTAGAAGAAAACGGCAGTCAGGGCATAGATGGCAATGAGGACGACGACTGCAGTGATACAACCAGCAAGTGGGGTTCGAACACCAGCCTTGGATTTAATGGCAGTTCTCGAGAAAGATCCAGTGGCAGGGTAGGCACCCAGGAAGGGACCAAGCAGATTACTGACACCAATGGCAACCAGCTCCTGAGAGGGGTCGATGGTATAGTTGTTAACCCGACCGAAAGACTTGGAGATGGCAATGTGCTCGATCAAAAGAACGATGACAGCGGAAGGAAGTTCAGACACAAAGGTTTTGACAATAGTGCTGTCGATCCGTGGGGCACCAGCATGCTGGAAACCTATAAAGCAGTGTATTAGTTTTTATTCTCATTTTCTTGAGATATCAGATACATACCTCGAGGAACATTGCCCAGGAGCTTGAACAAGGGGTCGTCCTTGCGATGCAAGTTGACTGCCGCACTGATCATGGTGTAGAAGAGAATCACGAAGACAGTACGCAGCGTCGATGCAAAGAAAAAGATCTTGGCACGGTTGGGGTACTTCTTTGCACCGAAGTTGCATCCCGCTCGAATGATGTACAACATGGCCAAAGCAGTGACACCCATGGCAGCATCGATGGTCGAGGAAGGGAGGTGCTTGAGGGTATTGATGATGACCAAGTAGGTTGCTCCCTTGGTGTCAAACTTGGCAGTTTCTCCAAGCATGGTACTGACCTGTCCAGCACAGATGTTGATAGCGGAACCAGTCATGAAGGCGGAGATGGCGGGAAGGGGGATGAAGTCCACAATGAAACCGAGTCGGAGCAGCCCAAGTCCACAAACAATTCCACCGCAGACAATGGCCATGGCCGACGCTATGACAGGGCGTGGAATGTCAGGTTGTGTCTTCTCTGCTTCAAGCACCACAGTTCCAACGAGGGTAGACATGACTGCGACGGGCTAAAAGAGAGGTCAGCAAGGAGGACGAGGCAGCAACCAAACAAAGAGATAATCGACTCACCCCGATCGTGATATCCTTAGAAGTAGCAAAGAACCAGTAGAGCAAAACACCCATGAAAGATGAGTAGAGACCATATTCGACAGGCAATTCAGCAAGTTTGGCATATGCCATACCTTGAGGAATGACGACAGCACCAACAGTGACACCTGGATAGATTAGAAACCAAGTTTGAACGAGCAATGACAAAGGACTTACCAGCAATCAAATCACCGACGAACCATTGCCAGTTGTACCTGGTGATCCAGGTCAAGAAGGGGAAGAGACTGTAGACGTATCTGCCACACTCAGCCCAGGATGGAGTGTGTTCTCTGAACCATTCGGCAGTAGTAGGCTCGGGTTCGACATAGCCGTAGGTATCGATCGTGCCAGCAGAGAAGGTCGACTCGCCGCGAGTAACAGGGTCAGCACCAGCAGTGGCACCCAGGGGATCCCGGTAGGCGAGTTTGATCCCCAAGGCTTTGGCCACACCGTGGCCGACCTTGGTTGTTGCACCACTCATGATGGTAGAGAGTGAAAGGTTGGACGAATGTCCAGGAGGGAAGAAAAAAAAGGATGCCGTAAGCAAAAGTACGACAGTGGGGATGGAGGGGAATAGAAGTAGGAGCAACAGCTCAACCACGAGATTCGTCGGGATTTATATAAAAATATGCAAGATGAAAAATCAAACACAGCCCATCACGATATGTTGGTGTGAAATAGAAAAGGATAGGTTGGGAGGAGAGAAAAAGCAAAGATGTTCGAAGAAGCTTTCGAACGATGTCGTGATATCTGGCGGATAATGCGAATTGTAAGCTCTCCACCAGGAATCCCTGTCAAAACGTCCAAGCTCAAACCAAGTGGTATGATTTTGATTTGAACACGGCAAGAAGCAGAGAATAATTAAACAGGCAACTTGGCAATTATAGGTGGAATTCGCCAAGTGTGCGTGGATTGAGGGCGTGGATGAGGACGTTGGTGAGGTGAGGGTAGGTCGGAATACCAGCGACGACAGAGAGGTGTCACTGTCACGGCTGTCAGGGAAGGGAAGAAGAAGGATGGAAGAAGCTGAGAAGGAAAAAGAAAAGACCAAACACGGGAGATAAAGTTGAATTAAGAAGGGGGGCGTGGACTCGTGGACTTGAGTCGTGGAGAGAGATCGTCGAATACTTTATGTCGACAGAGGGTGACAATCACAACCTGTTATGCGAAACGGAGAGAAAAGCGCTGATCGATAAAACCGCCGGAATCAAAAGAGGCAGTCAGACGAGGAACAGCAGCAAGGAAGGACACGCAGATGAAGTGTGTCTGATCCACCAGGATCGCCAGGTCAAACGAGACGACCAGACAGGAAAAGTAACGGAGGGATTATCAATTCGTTTCACGCAGAGCGCAGCTGGCGTAAGTGCACTATTTTGTGGTGACGAACGGCGGGCAAACGGTCTGGAAGCGACAGGATGACGACGGGCCGTGGATTCGTGGAGAACAATTCCACAGCTAGGAGAGAGTCCGTTCTGGCAATTAGGAAAGGATGTTATTTCTGATTCATCTCATGAACTCGTATTCTGTCTACTACAATTCTATCTAGTCCGTCTGGTAAATTGCATTGTCCCTATCCGTTTGTAGCCTGGTCATACATATGTCACAACGTCTTTGCCTTCTTTTTTTTTGGCTTTTTAACTTTTTTTCTTTTTCTTTTCTCCGCTGCATCGGAGATAGTGCTGGGGCAAACCTTTAGCTTACCTTATGCAGACTCTCCGCCAAGCCTTTGTTTTTTGGAATTAGTGGAGCCTTCCTTGGTGCCCAGCCAATAGAACCACCGACCCATCAGGGCAAAATTGTTGCCCCTGCAAATCACCAATCAGAGCCAAGCCCTAACTACCGTGCGACATCATCCGCCCCGCAAAAAAGATCGCCAAGCGGGCCCTTCCGGCCAATGGAAATAGCGGCAGAACACGCCATCACCCAGGCTGATGGTGAAAGCCGCACTCCGAGGAAAATAAGTTATGCCGACCCACGTGTAATTTGTTGGATAGGTTTGAGCACGGAAAGATCCATCTAATTCTAGACTGAAATAAAATGATGGTAGACAAGAGTATATTTTGATAGACGTTTGTACCACGTCAATATATGTATACTGTCAAGTGACCAAAATAGACTCATTCCCCATCGTTCGTGTATGCAAGCAGCATCCCAAACAGGCCACCTCCAGCCTGCCTAGTGGCCGCAGCCTCTCACACACCCTGTATCACTAACTGCATACCTACATATGCACGGGGCTCCACTCTAACACCATCCAGATCAAAATCACGTCATCGATCTTGTCGCGTGGTTGTTTTCTGACAACCTGCAATCCAAGCTCGGCCCTCGTGGATTTATTCTTATATAGAGTTCTTATTATTGTTCTTATTGATAACTGACTTTGGCCAGACTGCTGATTTGGCGTGATGTAATAATTTTGCTTATACGCGATATGCGAGCAGCTGGATTGGATCATGGGATATGCTACTGGGTGGTAGGCTGTATATGCACTCCTCCCAAGAATGCTGTATGCATCGACTTGCTGGCGGCGCATGACTATGATAATGTGAATCCATTCAGGTCGCTTTCTTTCTCAATCC
Source organism: Aspergillus wentii DTO 134E9 (assembly GCF_001890725.1). Taxonomy (NCBI): domain Eukaryota; kingdom Fungi; phylum Ascomycota; class Eurotiomycetes; order Eurotiales; family Aspergillaceae; genus Aspergillus; species Aspergillus wentii. Next base: position 4,326,655 of record NW_024467833.1, read on the forward strand.
TCCGTGCTCGCTGGATCAGCTTCTCAACTCGGTCCATATCCTTCACCCCTCCATACTGTGCAAGCGACCTTGTTTTTGTTTCAATTTCAGACCTACCAATGTCAGCATCTCATCCTCCTAGGCTAGTATAGGCATATATACCTGCTCAGCGGATTCTGTGGATCCCCCTTCAAATACTCCACAAACTCCTCATACTTCTCCCCCGATTTGGTCGTCACTATCACCGCTCCCTGCCACTTTTCAGGAAACCTCGCATCAATCTCTTCATCCAGCTCCATCCGCACGCGATCCTGAAACTCCCTCAGCGAGACATCGTGCAGCGCTTCCTCGGTGAAATCCGTTATCATCGCTTGTCCCCTTTTCGCCGTCACGGCAAGTACAAATCCCATGTTGAATTTACTCTGATGCACCGTCTCCCCTCGTCCAGATAACCCCAGCACCCCAAACGCAGCAGAATACGTTCTCGTGATGACAGATTCAATATCCTCAAACTGCACCCCATTCTTTTCCATCAATTTGATCAACGCATCCACGCTCGGATGCGTGTGTCGGCACGACGCGTGCCATTTAAAACTACTCCCCAACACCGCCCAGTCAACGCCTAGATCGGCATCGATGGCACTGGGCTTCGTTTCGCCAGGTACTAGGGCAATTCCCATCCCCCGTTGTCCCTCGAGGATATCCTGGGGACCTAACAGTCCCGCCTGGGCTGCGTAGGCGGCGAATACCCCGTCAAAGCATGCTTTCCCTGTATGCACCTGCTTGGAATGCGTTGCGTCGAGGAGAAATTGCCATAACCCTGCTGCTTGGGTTCCTGCGGTTCCCATGGCGGATAGTATGCCTGTGGCGTCGAGATGGAGGAGACGGGCTGTTGTGGCTGCGACGCCAATTACTCCTCCTGTCGCGGTGGAATGGAAGCGCTTCCATCATAGTCAGCTTGTATAATGTAGACAGAGTATAGGTTAGAAACCTCGTAATGACTCTTCCCTAAAAACTCCCCAACCCGACATCCAACTTCATATCCAACCACACAAGTAGTGATGAACTCTTCCCCATTCAACCCCCGATCCTGCGCAACCGCCAACGCTGCCGGGAATATCACCGTCGCCTACACCACAACACATTAGCTTCAATCCCCACCCCAACACATTCTAAAAACCAAACAGGTCAAGTTATATGGAAATCTAATAGAGCTTGGGGAGAGGGTATTCCAAGTCCAGCAAGCATTGTCTTCTCACGGTCCATCAGTGTCGTGGACAGAATGCATAAACAAAGACTGGTTTTCACACAATCTCCAGCATGAATTCCGCGTGTGGGTGGGAATAAAACATACAGGATGCATAATACTCCTATTATGCAAATCATCCTGCTCAACCACATGCGACGAAGCCCCGTTCACCAACGCCGCGAACGCCGCACTCGTCCCGCCCAGCTCCTCGTCCACAAGCTCGCTCCTCCCCATACCGGGTCCCATCTGCTGCGCGAACTTGGCGATCGCGGCTACGGCGGGATGGTGGCGGCCTGCGATTGTACAGCCCAGCCAGTCTAGGAAGAGGTCTTTGGTGCGTTGGAGGACGGGGTCGGGGATGTGCTGGTATTCGAGCGTGGAGGCCCAGTGGGCGAGGGTAGAGGTTTTGATGGGCATTTTTATACTGTATGGTCGTGTCTAATTGAATGATGTATTGCTGATATGTGTATTTACAAGTTTCTTAAGGTCTATGTATTCTTGATGATAACCCCGCGATATATATGGCCTCGGTTGCTGAATAGCCGGTGCGGAGACGTGGATAAACCATTACACAGTGTGTTGGGCTATTTGATATTGACAATCATTTCTATTCAATGGTATATAAATGTCAAGTAAACAAAGAGTTTTATATCAGTAAAAAAACCACTGAATCTCACCCACCACAACATCAGGCTATATGTTGAGATTATCCTGTTCGACTACAAAGGTGATCACCATGATTAATCTTTATGGAATGAATATTTCAACACGCCCCTTGTTTTCTTGAAGATAGTACTTCTCAATCTCTGCTTTAACTCTTGTAGTGAGGGCAAATCACTAAGCCCTCCCTTTTCATTTTCTTTGGTTCGCGGGAAAAGATTACCGCCTCTAAAATAGTCAATGACTGGATTTGATTGGGGACACAGCATGTAACTCAGTCCCTCAGGGAAGCAGAATACCTAAACCAGTGATGTAGGCTCATAACCTGTTGAGATTATCCTGCTTAGCCAAAAAGGTGATTATCATTACTAGTCTTCATAGAATCAATATTTCAACACTATATAAGATGAACCTGATATCCACAATCCCCAACATGCACATAATGCATTTTTTTTGACAATAACTGCTTCTCCTTGATCTCAAAGTAAGTCTCATCCCATCTATTCAGCAAATCCCAAAACGCTTTCTGTTCATGCGTGCCACACATATCCCGCTTCCACACCTTTGGCGTAGATCCGTTCGTAGTCTCGCGCGCTGTTACACCATATCACGCTTAGTGGTTTGCTTCCCCTAGTGCTTGGGCGTTGAATCGTTGCTTTCACTTCGAGGGTTTGGCAAAGTACCATCCTCACGACGTCATCTGTGTACAGATGGAGATATTCGCGCGCGGTGATCCCTCCGTACGGATGCCCGACTAACACAAGTGGTACGTGTGGTAGGATCTGTGCGTTTTGGTGTAGTGTATGCAGCTCTATTGCTGTAGTTATGGCTGCTGGTTTGATAGGGCCGGCTTATCCGGGCGAATAGAGAGACGTGTTTGGTGAGGGCTGGGTAGGAAGTTGTGACGTCGGCGCCGGGGATGATGATGACGAGGGGTTCGTGGGGAGTGCGGGGATGGCCTGTGATGGAGACGAAGATGTTGTGGGTGTTTATGGAGATCATGGAGGACCCGGTTGGAGTTGTCCGGTCTGGTTGGGGTGGAAACATGTTGTTTTGTTTATGCTGGTAGTCTTTCAAGATATACTCACTCGAGTCAGATTTGCATGTCTCTTACGTGACTATTAAAAATTATACATTGGCATGGATGTCTGAGCATACTACAGTACGCAGAAATAGTGCTTGGGAATTGTGAATTCTCTGTCTTTAACTTGGAGAAATCAATACCCAAGTTCGAGTCTATAAATGTCGCTATGACATATCCCACCATGATCACACCCGAAGTCAAAAAAATGAAAAGAGAATAAAAGAAAAGGCCGACTCGTTCCCGACATGGTCTCATCCATCTCATCATATCCCCCGAATCGACACTCCATTCCCATGTAACAAAAGGTCAAGAGAATATTATGCAAGGGAATCAAAGTATGATGGCAAGTAAACGGGGGTGATAAAAAAGAACAAAGAAAAAAGAAATCTCCATTGTCGTCTTCCAAATCTTCAAAGCGAACGCCATCGCAGAGCAAATCATTGAGAAAAGCAAAAGAAAACCTAAGCAGCACCAGGGCTGAAACCCCCTCGCGTGGTATCATAAGCGAATTTCATTAGTGCCCTAGCACATCATCTGCATCAACCTCATAATAGAACCATCCCCGTTTACTGCGAAGCACACTGCACCCTCTCAGCTCCAGGAGGAACATCATCATCATCCTCATCCATGGCACTAGCAGCGCCGTGTGCGCGTGCTTGAGAGTACTCGCTTCCGTCAACATCCTCGAGGTCAAAGTCCTCAACCATGGCATCAGCTGGGGGCTTGGCCTGCTCCATACGGGGTGGCAGAACCTGCTCCAAAAGGTTGAGGTTCTGGAGCTGGTCCTTCTCGGGGAACTTGACGTCGAACTGGATGTAAAGGTTGCCGTAGTCGTGGTGGCGGAACGAAGGCATACCCTGGCCCTTGACGATCTTGATGGCACCTATAGAACAATTGTAAGCTTTGTACTGGAAACTTTTTCAAGAAATTGCAAACGTACCAGGTGTGATAACTTCACCAGGGGCAATGGTGACGGTCAACCAGCGGTCATCAAGGTGCTCAATGCTGAGGGAACCACCGCCGAGAGCAGTGAGGAGATCAATCTCAGCCTGGTAGAAGAGATCGTCTTCCTTGCGCTGGAATCGGGGGTGGGGCTTCTGCTCGATCTCAAACACGACGTCTCCGGACATAACACCGGGCATCTGGTCACCCTCACCACGGAACTCGATCTTGTGGCCGTTCTTGACACCCTTGTCGACGTGGACGTGGAGCACCTTGCGCTCAACGGTGGTCTTCTTACCGCTGCAGCGCTTGCAGCGGTCCTTCTCGCGGATGCTCTCTCCCTCACCGTTACAGTCGGAGCAGACAGTCTGGAAGCGCTGGATCATGGGACCCATCTGGCGCATCATGGTCTTCATACCGGAACCGTTACAGCCGGTACACGACTTGACAGCTCCCTCCTTACCACCGCGGCCATCGCAGCCAGGGCAGATGACGGACTTTTGCAGGGCCAATTTCGAGACCTTGCCGCGGTAGATATCCTCCAAGTTGACCTTGTGAACGTGGTGGATGGTACGGGCCTTCTTGGGGCCTTGGTCGCGCATGCCACCGCCGAACATGCCTCCGAAAGCACCTCCGCCGCCACCGAAGAACTGAGCGAAGAGGTCCTCGGCACCCATGCCACCACCGGCACCACCCTCGAGACCTTCCTCACCGAGTTGGTCGTACATGCCGCGCTTGTCGGGGTCGGACAGGATCTCGTAGGCGTGAGACATTTCCTTGAACTTCTCAGCAGCCTCTGGGTTGTTTGTGTTCTTGTCTATGTAATGCGGCCCGTCAGCACGAATGAACCCCCCAAAACCATCACGAAATACTCTATTCAGCAGTATATCTCGGGAGTAACGTACCAGGGTGGTACTTGAGGGCACCCTTCTTGTAGGCCGTCTTAAGTTGGGCCTCACTTGCCGAGGGGTCGACCTAATCGACATTTGTCAGTTCACCGATCCAACACAGCACTCGCATTGATGATGATAAAAAAAGGCTACTCACCCCAAGCAGGTCGTAGAACTTTGTCTCCTTAACCATTGTGACCTCTGTCTAAACTAAATTTTGAACAAAAAAGAGACAGGGTGGAAAAAGCAAAAGAAAGAGAGAAAAATTTGCCCCGATTTCCAGACGGTACGAAAGGCACAAGGATGGAGGGGTATGAGGATATCGATAGAAAGGAAATAGAAGAGTCTAGTAGGTAGTGCCTCGTTTCCGGAGGACTCAAGGTGGGACTTGACGATGAGAAAGGAAAAAAAAGGATCTGAAGGTTAGTTTCGACTATCAGAAGAACAACAGGAGCGGCGACAGGCGGCTGCTTACTGTACGGTAAGGGGAAGGGGCCGTATGTAAAGCCAATACGCAGAGTCAGGCACCCACAAAGGCTATTTCTCGCCAAGTCTTTCAAGATCCAGGTAATTTATTACCGGAGATATGACGGTAACAAAACACCGCTGTTTCTTTTGATAGAAAGAAATGAGAGCAGCAAGAAGAAACAAAAGCACCAGAGGAAAAGGATCTGGTTTTCAAGGAAAAAATCTCACTGAATATACGCCCCAAAGCCACTGAAATCAGTGAAACCTCTCCAGGCTGACATACATCCAATTCCGTATCTTTTGCCTTGTCCAGAGGTTCGATGGCCCGAGCGTTGCCCTTCGATGCACTTCGATCGCCTTCCAACGCCTTCTCAGCCCTTCCACAGTAGGCAGTGGTTTTGTAATTACTGGCTCTGTACCACAGTTCCACTATGGCAGTCCTTAGGAATTGGAGTGGTAATCGCCCAGCCATTACAGGGTGGTTACCGTGTGTATTCAATGGGGGGAAATCTTCCATCAACTTCCATCATATTACGGAGTCTATACAACGAATTACAGGCATAAGAGCTTGATAATCATGATCTGTGGCACTCTCAGGTATCTTTTAATGGATTATAAATTGGTGATATTGAAATGAATGGTTAAATTTCAACAATTTGCCATCAGCTGTTAACTTCAGGTACAGCATTCAAAGTTTTCTTACTACTTTTTGCCTCAGGCAGAAGGTGGCAACAAGGCTGATATTTGCCTTATCGATAAGCGATTGAGGGGAAATCCCGAGGGCAAAAAACGCCCTCCAATTTTTGCTCAGCAACGCTTGATTTTTCTCCACATCAGGGCAAAATGAAGCCTCCATTTCGGCTGCGAGCGGGCCATGCCGATAATAATGATGGCGGGCATTATCTCTGCGTTATCGTGTGAATTAGATATCAGACTACTTTGGCTGATTCAGTAAATACTACTGATATAATACAATTCATTACAATTTCAACTTCTTCATTTTCTCATTACAGAGTACCCAGTCAATTATACACTGCCATCTCTGAATATGGAGCAAGATCCAGGCTTTATCGCTGCCGTGGAGCAGGCAAAGAAAGGTGGCGCTGAAGGTGGTGTGCCCATAGGCGCAGCTCTGGTCTCGAAGGACGGAAAGCTTCTCGGGGTTGGTCACAATATGCGCGTTCAGAAAGGGAGTGCGACTCTGCATGTCAGTCAATTGATATCCCCGTTTGAAACCATGCTTACATATGGATGTAGGCTGAGATGTCCGCCCTCGAAAACTCCGGTCGTCTGCCCGCTTCGGCCTACGAAGGTGCTACCATGTACACCACCCTCTCGCCCTGCGACATGTGCACTGGTGCCTGTATCCTATACAAGGTGAAGCGGGTCGTTGTTGGAGAGAACAAGAACTTTATGGGTGGCGAGGAATACCTGCGGAGCCGAGGCAAGGAAGTGATTGTTTTGGATAATGCGGAGTGCAAGCAGATCATGGAGAAGTTTATCAAGGAAAAGCCAGAGCTTTGGTGAGTCTTTTCTTATTTTATTTTGCCCTTCTTGTCTATTTCATGAAACCTCACTTTTCGCTATAACCAAGACTGATTGAAACGTTTCACATATATAGGAACGAGGATATCTCCGTCTAGAAAACATGAAAACCAGACGTGTAGACAGATGATATGATTCGATTAATATTTGCATAATGAGAACACTTTTTTAGGGCAGTGGATACATTATCGTCGCATATCAACGGCCTCAAGACAAGGTCAACCGGTGGATCTCTTCGAAGAAGAACTTGAGGTCATCCGGCTTAACGAAAGGAGTGACACCTGCCAGAATTAGCTTCGGTTATATATAAAAGTAATGGTGGGAGTTAATTACCATGTCCCAAGTTAGCGATCCATCCTTGCTTGCCTTTCTGGAATCCCTGGACCATATTTTCGACGGCTTCAGCAATGGCAGGTCTACCGCCGTAGAGCACACCTGGATCGGCATTTCCTTGGATAGTCACTCGGCCCTTGGCAATCCGCATAGCCTCTGCAGGGTCGTGTAGCCAGTCAAGGCCGACAACGTTGTAGCCCGACTCGCAAAGGTCCTCGAGAGCATACCACGCTCCCTTGGCAAAGACTGTCATTGGCACCGGCTCCAATCCCATCTCTCTCAATCTCTTGGGCAGGTTTGCAGAGATGTGGCGCAGGTATGGAAGCGAGAACGACTTGAATGATGAGGGAGAGAGTTCACCAGCCCAAGAATCGAAGACTTGGACCAGCTGGGCACCCGAGGCGACCTGGAGAGCAAGGTATTCCACACAGATCTCTGCAATCTTCTGCAAAAGTGCCTGAGATTCCTTAGGGTACTTGTAAACCCAGGTCTTAGACTGAACAAACATCTTGCTACCGCCGCCTTCAACCATATAGCACAGCAAGGTCCATGGGGCACCGCAGAATCCAATCAGAGGCACACGGCCCTTCAGCTTATGCCGGGTGAGCGTGATGGCTTTGTAAACGTAATCAAGCTCCGCCTTAACATCCACCTCCTTTTGCATCACTTTCTCATATTGCCCGTCGTCCGGCGACTTCAATGGCTCGGGGAAGTGAGGGCCCTTCTTATCGACCATCTCAACAACCATTCCCATAGCCTGGGGAATGACCAGGATATCCGAGAAGATAATGGCAGCATCGATCAGACCGGCATACCGTTCCACAGGTTGGATGGTGATGGTTGATGCAACTTCCGGGTCCCGGCAGCATTCGAAGAAATCGCGACCACCTTTCGCTTCGTGGTACTCAGGAAGGTAGCGTCCCGCTTAAGAAATCACTAAGTGTTAGATTACCGACTTTAACAATGAGGCAAGAGAATGATCTATCAGAAACAAGATCGATTGGTAACTCACCCTGTCGCATAACCCATATCGGCGGACGCTGCACTTTCTCGCCTGCAATTACATCAGTCACTCCGACGACGGCCGGCGTCATGACAAATCATGATCAAATACCTCTTGCGGCTCTAAGCAGAAGATCGTTCTTCAAAGGCTCGAATTGTTCTTGCATTTTGACGGGGGAGGAAAATATCAGTGGGTGTTGTAGAAGAAAAGTACCTTGCGAGGAGGGGCGGCATCGACACGTCGAGCTGCCTCGGGCAATTGCGGGGCCGCTCTAGTATGCAGTGAGATTTACTGGTTTCGGCTCATCCATCGGTGCTGACAACGTAAGATGGACATTTTTACATAGTCTGAATAAAAAGAAATTATGCTTGCATGATTTCTTTATTTACATAATTGGTTTGATATCTGGCCCTAAATTACAATATTTTTGCCCTATGCATCCTCTGCACCCGCCTTCTTTCTGAGATTCCCCAGTGCATACAAAGATTCATTCAGCTCATTCCGCTTCTTGTCCTCAGCTGCTGCTGTCAATTCCGATGTGCCCTCAGAATTGATTCTAGAAGTAGCTGGGTCGTTGGTAGGTTCCCATTCCAAGCCCTCCGAACTCAGCTTTGCACGGTATGATTCAATAAGGGCTTGAGATGAAGCAGGACTGGCTCTCCAGTGTTGGGTTGATCCAGCCTCGCGAACACCATCGACGGAAACCATAATCGTGCCATTTCTTTCGACGCCTGTGACATCGAGAGCATTTCCAGAAACCTGGATAGAACCCTGGGGTTTCAATGTACCGTCTGATTGTAGGGTATACGAAAGGAGTTGCGAAGACCTGATATGATATGTTAGCCCTGTTGGAAATAAAATTTCAATGTGCAGGTTTGGACTTACCCTTCAAGTGCGACGAGAATGACCTTCAGGCTCTCCGACTTTGTCGATTCAGCGAACGGCACTGCCCAGATCCCACGAACAATGACTTCTGTCTGGGATGTCTCCTCTACTAGCGGAACCTTCTGTAAGATTTGGCCCTCCGACCACTTCCAAACCAGCAAGAAGTTGTCACCACCGCCAGAGATGAGAAGCTCTGGCTCCCATTGGGGAATACAAAGTTTGCTTATGAATGAATTGTGGCCGAAACAGTAATTTTCAATGACATGTGCCTGAGGAGGCCCGCGGGATACACGAATATGCTCATCCCGATCCGCAGTCAAGACGTATGTGCGTTTGGCACCCGTTTCCAATGAAAGGGATACATAGGCCACATCCGTGAGCAGTGACACATGGCCGAGAATCAAATCGCATTCGAAATCCGGACCGGCCTTTTCTGCTACAGTGCTCGCATTCTGGTTAGAATGGAGAATCTGCTGTTCCAATGCAGCCAGATTCCGCTTAGTATGCACAGTAAGAGTTGTTGCCTTGGGCTGGTATGTCTTTGCCGGGTTGGGTGTTTTAGTTGCTGGTGTTTCGCTGGGGATCAGCGGCAGCGAGTAAACATCACCAAACTTATCGCCGGACAAGATCGTGCTGTCATTGCAAGCAAATACAATGGCAGACGGCCGCTTCGGCATGACTCTATATGTCACATGAGCATTGTATAATTTTGGGGATTTCGGGGTTTCTTACCTTTCGCTCAATTGCTGGAGGGACCCGTCCCTCCCTACCGCGAAAACACGAAGACACTTGTCTTCTGATGTGAGAGCCACGACGTGCTTCCCATCAGAGGAAGCGATCAGTAGAGGGATGCTCGACCAGGCGGGGGTCTTGGGCTTTTTGGATTCTTGACTTGTCGACTTCGGATCTTCTCCAGCTGTCTGATCTGTGGATGGAGTAACTTTGATCTTCTTCTCTGGTGGTGTTTGATCTTCAGGACTGGCTTCTGTGCCAATGTCTTTGGAGCTGTCTTCTTTGCTTGGCTCTACATCTTGTGGCCAAACAGCGAGTCGCTGCCCACTCTCCGCAGCAAAAGAATAAATCTTTGGTCCAGCTGTGGCAACCAGCAGATTCTGTGCGCCACTTTGCTGTCTCTTGATGAACCGGACGCAATGGAATGGATGTTGGAAGCTCATGGTGGTTGGAGTGTAACTAGAACTTGACCAGAAGCTGCGATAGTAGACTAGTGTTGGGGATCTGACTTGGCCACGGAAAAAGTTCTGTCAGAAGTACGAGGATGGGATAGCAAGCGATACGGCCTTAAGAAATCTCATTGGCCATAACAATTAAACCATGTAGTTATATCTAAAGGTCCTCTCTATCGTAACTTTTTGCGCAGATCCGACTAGAGCGGCGGGCGGAGTCCACGTGATCGGCTAGTTAGGCGAAGCCACAAGAACATTTTCCCAAAATTTGCGGCCGCGCGGAATTCTTCTTTCCTTGAACATCAACGTCGCGATTTAATTCGGACAACCATCAAGTCAACTAAATTTCCGTTGCCCTTAAACATCCTATCTTCAGCGAAATAAGGAGAAATGGGGGGCAGCAAGTCAGCCAGCAAGACCGCTTACTTCGAGAAGCTCAAGAGCCTTCTCGACCAGTACAGCACTGTCTTCATCGTCGGTGTCGACAATGTCAGCTCTCAGCAGATGCACGAGATTCGTCTGAGTCTCCGTGGTGAGGGTGTCGTCCTGATGGGTAAGAACACTATGGTAAGTCTCTTTGAGCTCAATTTCATATACACAACAATGTCTGACTTGATTGTCTTAGGTTCGCCGTGCCCTCAAGGGTTTCGTCGCCGAGAACCCCGAGTACGAGAAGCTGATGCCTCACGTCAGAGGTTAGTAGACGCCGTCTTGCTTGCAATTGGAAGCAAAAAATTTGTCCGAGAACCGTTTACTAATAGCTAAACAGGCAACGTTGGTTTCATCTTCACCAACGGTGACCTTAAGGCCATCAAGGAGAAGATTCTTGCCAACCGTGTCGCTGCTCCCGCTCGTGCCGGTGCCGTTGCCCCCGCTGACGTCTACGTCCCCGCTGGTAACACCGGTATGGAACCGGGTAAGACCTCTTTCTTCCAGGCTCTCGGTGTCCCCACCAAGATTGCTCGTGGTACCATTGAAATTGTGTCCGACCTGAAGCTCGTTGAGGCCGGTACCAAGGTCGGTCCCTCCGAGGCCACCTTGCTCAACATGCTGAACATCTCTCCCTTCACCTACGGTATGACCATCTCCCAGGTCTACCAGGACGGTCAGACCTTCAGCGCTGGTGTCCTTGACATCGAGGAGTCTCAGCTCTTGGATGCCTTCACCTCCGCCATCAAGACCATTGCTACCGTCTCTTTGGCCGCCAACTACCCCACTCTGCCCTCCGTCATGCACTCTCTTGTCAACGGATACAAGAAGGTCTTGGCTGTTGCCATCGAGACTGAAGTCAGCTGGCCCGAGATTGAGGAGCTCAAGGACCGTATCGCCAACCCTGACGCTTACGCCTCTGCCGCTCCCGTTGCCGCCGCTCCCTCTGGCGACGCTGCCCCCGCCGCTGAGGCCAAGCAGGAGGAGGCTGAGGAGTCCGATGAAGACATGGGCTTCGGTCTCTTCGACTAAGCGTATCGTCCAGTTATTGAACGGATTACGACTGCCATGTATTAGATTTCTATGACCCATCATGATTGGGAAAATGAAAATGATTATCATGGTAACCAAGCATTGGGATATTCTTCATCTAGATATGGAACGTAGCTACGTTCCATTGTCTGATGATCCAAATGGTGAGTTATTATTTTTTCATTTTTTTCATTTCACTATTCCCCCTCGAGCCCATCACATCACACTTTGGCGGATGATTATACAATTTTTAACTCGTAGCGTTCATGGGAATGCTTTGAAGATCAAAAATAGCAACAACAAACACTCTAATTTTTTGCTGACGCCTCACCCCAATTCATCTTTCGCACATGCCTCTTCTGCTTCTGCAATTCTTGGATCAAGATTGCTAACAGTTTTCTCAGGATCTTTCTCAACTACATCCTTGGATGTCGTAGGTTGACTCCGTAGGCCTTACGCCCGTGGAGCGCTATGTAGTTCTTTTTGCATGTACAGCCGTAGTACGCTGCTATCTTGTTTCTGTTCTACATAGCTTCACATCAAAGAAATTCAAATTCAATAACCATTCTGATATGTCATGTAACTCGAGTTGGTCTAAAGCAGCTTTTCAAAGAGTAAGACTTGCCATTCAAGACAATTTCTTTACCGTGCAGTCATAGACCAAGCAAGTAAAGCTTACTTGGTTCTTGTCTTCTCCCTAGCTCTTCACCCACGTTGGCCGTCATGGATGATCGAACCAAGTTCAAGTCTATGATCATTTCTAGTATCCAAGTGAAACGGTTTTAGACAGTCAGGAATACCAGATGGCTACGAATCTAGGAATAGGAAATAAGAAAATAATAAGAAAAAATAGTCTTGACCCGAATATCTCTCATTTGAGTCGAGATCTGACATATTGAGGTATATCCTACTCCAGTACATTATGCCTCAAAAACATCCCACCACACTAAATCAAAAGGTATAGGGAAAAACGTAGAAATAAAAATAAAAAATAAAAATAAAAGCAAAGAGAAGGAATGATCGCAATATCTGTCACCAGGACATTCATCACAATCTACGATCAATTCCCATCTTCACCCCCTCTCCCGAACCTCCCACCAAATCCACCTAGATCACGACGGAAGAACTTGCCAATGTTCTTCAGGTTTTCATTGAGGTTCCCTGACGAGCTGCTTTCTCCGCTTTGAGCATTGCTGCCTAGCCCTGCTGTTCCAGAAGCTGGGGACGTGGCTCCAGACGTGCTCGCTGGACCGCTGCCGAGACTAGGGTTTCCGAATCGGTCAACTCCGTCTTTGGCAGCGGAGATAATGGCCGAGCCAAGCATGGTTGGGTCGAACCGGGTGGGAAGATTGGAGGCACCGATAGATGCGGCGGCTGTACCGAGCCCCAGGCCCCCAGAGACAGAGCCTGATGTTGAAGCGGCGGAGGTTTGCATGGCAGAAAGAACGGGGTTGTTCTCCTGGAGATTAGGTGCGTGACGGTCCGAGGCACGGTGGATCTGGAATAATTCCACCAGATGGTTTTGTTCTTGTCGGCTGCGAACGCCCTTGAGCTCGAGGATTTTGCGGAAGTTGGCGTTGTTTCGGTCCGCGATATGCAGAAGATACGCCTGCACAAGAGCCTCCGGTGGTGATGGTTGAACCTGGACGGTCTTGAGGAGACCTTCGATTTTGGAAAAGCTGTTGTTGACTCGCTTCACGAAGCCTGCTGGGGCTGGGGCTGGTAGTAGGGATGAAAGGCCGGTTTTCAGGGTGTATGAGTCCAAAAGCATCTGAAAGGTGTCAATGAGACGTTATAACCAAGTTTTTGGAGAGCAACGTTACCTGTTCTGCCCCAGTCTCTGAGACTGGTTTACATTGGAAGATGTTGGTGATAAAAAGACTGGATACCAGCTCCACAAGATGGTCGGCAAATGCTCGAGCGTACTGCTGCTTATGCAACATTTGTAAAATTTCAGAAGACTTTTCTTTCGTCTTAGACAAGAGCTCTCCCACGTAAGAGCTTTGATCGCTAACGGCCTCGAGTCGATTCCAAGGAGTGTTGCGCATCTCCCGCCAGCAGGGCTCTATATCAACTTCTACTATCCGTACGAGACCCCGGACGGCAGCAGATGCAAGACCCATGAAAGAATCTGCCTGGCTTTGAAGATCCACGCTCTGCTTCAGATTCTTGTCCAACCTGCCCTTGATCTTTTCCTCCAGTTGGTTACAGGTTGTGTAGCAGTAGTCCGCGGTATTGAGCACCAAGATGAGGTCTTCCAAGGATGGCACTTTGGAGGGAGTAGTCCCTGTGGGTCGTTCACTGATATAATATAGAAGAACCTGCTGTGCATATTGATCAAGATACTTGGCGAATAACTTTGCCAATTCGGCCAAACTGCCTCCGGTGGAGAGTTTCGCGCATTGTTGCAAAGAGAGCCGGTAGAACGTGAAAAGCTCCGTGGAAGACGAAATGACAATGTTCGAGTCGAACTCTTCATCTGGGGGCTTCAATGGTTGTTGCCGGTACTTTGGAATCAACGCGGCCAGCTGTTTGTCTTGGGCATCTACCCATACGCTCAGGTATGGTTCAAATGCCTCCGAGATGGCCTGTCCAAAGACGGAAGCCTCTGCGGAGGCAAATGTATCGGTGGAGGGACGCGATGTGCTGACAAAACGACGTTCAAGAGAGTGTTCAAAATCAAGCGTTTCTTGCAGGCATGAGAGTAATAGGTTGACATCGATCGTCTGGCCGTTCCGTACGGACCGGGACAGAATGCCCTTGAAGTCTTCCCGTGTACCTTCACAGAAAATGTTTGCCAAAATCTCGTTCACTCTCCATGATGCAGGAAAGATGTTCGCATATTCTTCGTCGTAGATCTTCAAGATACGCCGGAACCACGAGTACCTCCGAGAGATATTGTCCAAGGAACCGGCCTCCTCGTTATTTCTGAAAACCTGTCGGTACTCTCGTAACTGGAAATTACAATACCAAGTCACCAGTCTCGATCTCGCACTCTCGCCTAGTGAATCCATAACCAGACAGCCCTCCGACAGCATTGTCCTCTGCTGACTGACTTCTCCCTTGGCGAACGACAGCTCGAAATCCTCACACACTTGCTCCAGTAACTCCCGTTGTATATCCGCCACATTCCGACTAAGGATCGCAATCTGATCGATCGACCGATACGACTTAAAGTGTGCCATGAGCTGGATGACAGCTTGAAGCAGCTGAGCACAGTCGCGGTATTGCCGGGATTTGCTAAGGCCCCGGAGTTGGTCGTACGCAGTTGTCAGCATCTGCAGTCTCTTCAAGGCCGTCATCGACTGCGTAAGGTTCTTCTTCGCATTGTCGAGTTGTTTGATATCCGCTGTCATCTCCGTGATCGCCTGCTCCGTCTTCAATGCGCGGTCGCGCACGTCGTCGATTTTCTTGAAGAGCTCTGTCAGGTCTGCCTTGGCTGTTTGGATGCGCTCAACGCTCTCTGCGTTGGAGGTGACCTGGTCCTCCACCAGCGCGCCGATGTCGTCGTCCAACTCATCTTCGTAGGCACAGAGGGATTGGGAAACCCGGGACACGGAGGAGAGGGTGGACGGGTGGGAGAAGATGGCGTTTAGGTGGTCAATTGGATCGTAATCCGCTTTTGTTTTCATGTATTAGCAAAACACTCAGAGCTTGCTGGAACCATCCGGTGGTCTTTTTTCCCCTCACCTGCATCCAAGGAATCCAAGGCCGGTTCTCCGTTGGGCGGCACATGGCCGGGGCTCGTGGGTGTAGTGGTAGCAGACATTCCATTCAGGTCTTTGAATCACCAACAAGACATGCTGCAATCCTAACCCTAAATCACCCGGCACCCGCAAAAGGAAAAAATAATTGAGGGGGCTGTAAGAGGTCTTTGGCGAGTTGAGCTCTGCGGAAAGTTGGCCATTTGAATGAGCTCCGATGAACAGACGCGGTACCGACTGGTTAGCGTACGTCAGCTTGGCAGTTGCAGTTGGCCGTTGGCGCAGTGGTGTTTCAGCAGATTATAGGGAGCGAATATTTATTTTATGTTCATAGCATAGAACAATAAAACGTATATCTATACTATTTATTTAAATACATGGGATCTTTCTATAAAAGTTTACACTTCACCTGTTGGTGTCTTCTTGCCGCATAAATATGATTGAGTTCTTTGGAAGAATTTATTGCCTTTGGTATATTTGTATCCCTCTATAATGACATGACCATGATAATTCCGTCTGTAAGATGCTTAAAAAAAAGAAATTTGGGTGTTAAAAAATAGAACAAGAATGCCCAACAGTAGAAACAAAGTAACAGCCATTCGCCCAAGCAATGCAATAGCAAACCGCACTAGATAAATCGAACTTCTTTCTTCGAAAACACCACCGCCTCCCCTCCGCTGGGGCTATGAGACGAGATGGTAAATGGGAAAAGAACGGCTTGTTAAACCGTTCCAGGAAGGAAAGCATCTGGTGGTAGAGTTCCTTGCGCCTATTAACACAAATTAGTATATTGAGATAACCCCAAATCCCACAAGAAGCATACCTTTAATTCCCCAAAGTTCTTCAAGGCAACCTCGATATTCCAGCCATTGCCTGACAGCGCCATCTCAGAATATTGTAGAGTCATATTCGTCTTGGCGCTCATTTGCATGACCATCTGCTCCTGCTGAACCTGTGCCTCTGGTTTCCCAGGGGTTGGCACACCATAGCCTTCTGGGGCTGCGGGTGGAGCAACCGGCTGAGCAACTGGTTGAGCAACTGGTTGAGGTGCCTGGACTGGCGGAACAGGCTGAGTTTCCGGGGCCCATGCTTCATTTCCTCCGAACGCTCGCAGACAAAGGATGTCGCTGATAACCCTAATGCCTCCAGCTCCACCACCGGGTCCTAGAATGAAGGTTCTGTCGAAGCTTCGTGTTTCGATCTTCCCAGAAATCATCTCATCAAATTTTCCATGCACCATGATGAGAAGTCCGCCAACACCAGTTCCGCTCTGTCCAGATGGGTCAGGCAGTCCCGGCATTGGGTGGCATTCGATGAGCCATTGCTCGGGATGTGCCGCCATGTCTGGATGCTGTGTCTTGGGGAGTGTATTCCATAGCTCCCGAATCTTCTCTGCACCAACATATGAACGAGACATACGGGCTGGTAGGTGGCTGATCTTGAGCAGGTTTCTGCTCTTTTTGATGTAAGCATCCCAGCCCGCAGTCTCAGTTTGTTGGGCTCTGGGGGCTGTTGTGTTAACGTTAAGCGTAAATGTGGAATGAGTGTCGTAGACGCCGTTCAAAAGATCGTCACGGTTGGTGTCATAGCCTGCGAAGAAGGCCCTAACAAAATTTTCCGCGATTTGAGATTCGTCGTGGAAGTATGGTGCTTGAACAGGGATCGGCGTCTTTTTCTGCGCGGCCAATTCCTCCTCCGTCCGGACTTCGACATTATTCAAAACTCTCAATTTCGGATACCACTTGAGCATAGTGTCTTTGAAGGCTGGGTCGGCACTGAAATCGTTGCCCGTCAAATCGAGAAATTCCAGGTTTCGAAACTTCCACCGCCACCCAATCAAAGCCTGGGCATCCTTGAAGTTGTTGTTTGAAAGGTCCAGATTCTTCAGGTCAGGGATCGTTTGGGCAAGTGTCGTAACCACCGTGATGTTTGCAAGCTGATTGTCCGCGAGACTGACACTCTCAACAGCCTCTCGCCTTGTCGCAGAACTGTTGAAATTCATCTCCCAGACTTTCATGAGTGCCGGGAAAAATTTCGATTCGGTGGATGTGCTGTTGAAGATTCCCATCGACAGTAGATCTGGATCGGTTCCAAGCTTCGACAGATCGAGCAGTTTCGTCTGCTCGTAGTAACGCTTGGTCAAAATCGTAGTCATCTTGGACTTTGTATCTGCGGTAGATGGCGTGCCGCCATTTTGCGCGATTTCCGAGATCATGGGCTGGTCTGTCATCCCATTCGCGGATTTGCCGTACGCTTCGATCGTGAGAGGAGCACCCGCGAAGCTATAACCATTGATTTGAAGCATTCTTTCCAGCAACTCTGGCCGGATAGATGCTATAAAAGAATCGCCTTCAACGCGCGACTAGTTAAAGTTAGCAAGGCGTAAGAGACCTTGAAAACTGCAGTCACCCAGAGGAGAAAACGCCAGAAAGCCTAGGGAATGTCGATCGTCGTTCTGGACTACCATCCCTGAAAACGAGAACACACCGGAGAGGACGACGTTGCGAATTCATGTCGGTGACCGCTGATACTGATGTTGCACATACCTTTGTTATTCTTGCGCGCGGGCCAGATTTCGAGTCGGGTGGGCTGAGTTTTTTCTCCAGGAAAGTGATCAGGCTTTCGATACCGCCATCACGGTTGGATGCTGCCTTGCTCTGTTTCCAGCCCCGAATGCAGACTTGTTCCAGACCAGCGCCTCGACCGCCTTGTCGAATGTTGGCCTGAGAGTCCGAACCAGTGATCGCCTTTTGGATCGCATTCATGGTCCTGTCCGGGTTGGGTTGGCGTCTTCCAGCAGGTGTCGGGCGACCAGAGTCGCTTTTGCCTCTCTTTCCACCACGGCCGCGACCACCTCCATCCATATCCATATCACCATCTCGATCGGTCCGGGTAGGAGCACCCCGCTTTCGAATTCCCCCGCGATCCGTACCACTCGAGCGACCTCGAGAACCCTTGCCGTTCTTCATGTTGCTTATAGATTATGAATCTGAAGCGAGGTGAGCGTTTGGAGGAGGAGCGAGAGTAGATGGATGAGTTGTTTGGGCGATTAAGAGTTAAAAAAGGAAAAAAAAAATTCGGGGCGAAAAAGCGCCGCGCGCCTCAGTATTTCAAGATTGACGTTGTCGGCATACAACAAAGAAATCGCCGTTGACAGAGAAAAAAAGACGAGGACGAAGGTATTTCAGATGCTATGAAGAGACCGTAAAACAATTTTCAAAGCCCGCAACCTCGCGCTCGAGGGGTGAGGTACAAGATGATAAGGAAAATTAAGGCAGAGCAAAAAAGTGACGTTGACCGGACAAGCATTTCCCGCTAGGCGGCAGCACGGCCACGTGACAAAGGCGGTGGATGCCTTGCAGCTGCACGTGATCTGGAGCCAGCCCCAGTGGGGTCGGATTGGATCCACCAATCACAGGCTGTACTCTGTCCTCTGGTTTATGTCCGGTAATACACAATACCGATGCAGGTCAACAGGTGCAAAAAGGCGACATCCTCGTTACATACAATACATACAACAGGACAGCTTGCGCCAAAAGAGGCACTGCAATTGAAACACCGAGGGACGCGCAAGTCTTTGTCCGAACATCTCGCCAGCCGATTATTGTGAGTATCTCGTTGATCCTCTGTCTCTTTTTGCTTCCTATCCCTGCTTTTTCAAATCCCCCAATCTCCATCTCGCATGGATTGAACTCAATTGACCTCTTTCGTTTACTTCTAGATCTCCCTCCCCCCCCCCTCTGCGGGCGCTAATAGCTCGACGTAGTCCCACGGCTTAAGCCATATGATCGTCGAGGCATTGTAGCAGAGATGCCTGCAAAGTCGCGATTCACGAGATTAGATGCGTTCGCGAAGACAGTGGAGGATGCTCGCGTTCGTACTACCTCCGGTGGTATTATCACCTTAGCCTCGCTGCTCGTTGTCCTTTACCTGGTTTGGGGAGAATGGATGGACTACAGACGTGTGGCGGTTCTTCCTGAACTGGTTGTCGATAAGTCAAGAGGTATGCTTCGGATATAAGATGTCAATTGAGCATCTTGTGGGAGACAAGGGCTGACATGTGCTCAACTGTATAGGAGAGAAGATGGAGATCCATCTCAACGTCACCTTCCCACGGCTCCCCTGTGAACTTTTGACCCTCGATGTGATGGATGTCTCCGGTGAACAGCAGGTTGGTGTTGCACATGGTGTAAACAAGGTGCGCCTGAGCTCGCAGGCAGACGGCGGTCGTGTCCTTGACATCCAGGCCTTGGAACTGTAAGCCCAGTCCATCCCGGGATAGCTTTCTATCTTCCCTACGAACCAACCGCTGACAACCCCTCTTCTGCGATATCTAGTCACTCCCAGCAAGAAGCCGCCAAGCACCTTGACCCCAACTACTGCGGCGAGTGCGGAGGAGCTCCCGTGCCCCCCGGCGTGATCAAAGAAGGATGCTGCAACACCTGCGACGAAGTCCGCGAAGCCTACGCCCAGAAACAATGGTCCTTCGGCAAAGGCGAGAACATCGAACAGTGCGAGAGAGAAGGCTACGCCGAGCGCATCGACGCCCAGCGCAGAGAAGGCTGCCGCATCGAAGGTGTCATCCGTGTAAACAAGGTGATCGGCAACTTCCACATCGCCCCCGGCCGCAGCTTCACCAGCGGTAACATCCACGCGCACGATCTCGAAAACTACTTCGACCTCGGCCTCTCCGATGCAGAGAAACACACCATGACCCACGAGATTCACCAGCTCCGCTTCGGCCCCCAGATTCCCGACGAACTCTCCGATCGCTGGCAATGGACTGACCACCACCACACCAACCCCCTCGACGACACTCAACAGGCCACCGAAGAACCAGCCTACAACTACATGTACTTCGTCAAGGTCGTCTCAACCTCCTATCTCCCTCTGGGCTGGGACCCGCTGTACTCTTCCGCCGTGCACTCCGCATACGACCAGGCACCGCTCGGCTCTCACGGCGCCGCCTACGGAACCCAGGGCAGCATCGAGACACACCAGTACTCGGTGACCTCGCACAAGCGATCCCTGAGAGGCGGCGACGACGCTGCCGAGGGCCACAAGGAACGTGTGCACGCCCAGGGCGGTATCCCCGGGGTCTTCTTCAACTACGACATCTCCCCGATGAAGGTCATCAACCGCGAATCCCGCACAAAGACCTTCTCCGGCTTCCTCACTGGCGTCTGCGCCATCATCGGTGGTACTCTCACCGTAGCGGCCGCCGTCGACCGCGGTCTCTACGAGGGTGTCAGCCGTGTGAAGAAGATGCACTCAAGCTAAACAAATCACAACTGACAATATCAAAAAAAAAAAGCCCTAAAAAGCCCCCAAAACATGAGCAAAAAAGAAAATCCAACAATGTAGGAGAGGCGTCCAGAGTGCGAGACGAGGGATGAGAGATGAAGAGGATCTATCTGGCAGTATAAGGCGTTTTTTATTTTACTTTTATTTCCCGGGTATATTTATCTGTCTTGTCTCTATATGAACATTTTCATACATGTTCTTTTAGCTAGCATTTTTTTTTTTGTTAAACTTGGCATTTTCATCATCATCAGTTTTTTTCCCTCAATGAAACATGTTTCATCGGGATTTGTTGGTATTTCATCCTTGACAGTGCGGATACTGGCACGTGTTGAAGGGTTTCAAGATAGAAACGTCAAGTGTTACAGATATAGGGCTGTGGGTACACCAGGAGTATGATGGTATCCCGTCTGATCTACATTATTCTGCGACAGATGAAGTAATAAGATTTTGAGCAAGAGACAGCTAGAACGAAGCTAGTGTCCTGAATTAGCATTCTGGTTTGACTCAGTAGCAAAATATTATGCGACGATATTTACATGCGAAAGGTAAAACGATTGGTCTAGAAATGCAAATAGATAAAAAAGATAGATAGGGGGAAAAACAGAAGCAAAAGGTAGAATGAGAAGCAAAAACAACCTGCCATCCAGCCGCTAAAATTCCATAATGAAAAATGAAGCAAGAGAAACAAATGCCTTTGCGCCAGACCTGTTTCTGACAACGCCATTTGGTGTGATGCAGTGTAGCCAGTGCCGTTGCCGTTCAGAATGTAAACCCCAGATAAAGTAAGAAAAGAGACAAGAAAGAAGTGAGTGTTTGGGCAGGTTCAAAGTCTACTAAGATGAGAGAAGCAAAAACGGTTTGGGGTATGAGAATTGAGCCAGCTTCTAAGAGCTGGCAGGAAACAAAGGAGATCGGAAAAGTAGACAAGGATATCAAAAGAAAGAACATAGGGTTAGGTAGCAAAAGAGCGAATGTGTGATGATTTAGGAATGCATCGTGTTGACGTTGCCAACATAGCCGGGGTGCTGGCTGAAGTATTGGTTCTGCTGGTAACCGGAGGGGGTTTGCGGCTGTGCCTGGAATTGTCCATACCAGGACTTGCGTCGGGGCTCATCAGCACGGTATGGTTGATTGAGACCATCCCAGGCTTGGTTTCCAGCAGGCATGTTGTAAACGCTGCTGTAACCACCATTCTGAGCGCCGTATGCTGGAGTGGGCTGTTGCTGCTGGTGGTACTGGCGCTGGGCAATCGCATGCTGCACCATTTGGTTTGACATGCCATCCTTGATTCCCTTCTTCTCACGCTCTCGAGCATCGATCGCACCGACAAGGCCCATAGGGTTTACTGGGGCTTGCTGCTTGGACGTATCACTGGAGAGATTGAAGAACGATGAGCCGGTCATGCGAGCAACATGCTCCTGTTCCCGGGCGGAAAGGTGGGAGGAGACGTCGTTGAAGCTCATCATGCTGTTGGCACCGCGGGAATGGGGTCGGGGCTGGGCATCTCTGCTGCCAGGCATGTTTGAGTTCGACCGAGAGTGAGCCATCCAGTCACCGGACAGTGGTCTTTGTGGTGGCGGGGTGGTAGAAGAAGCTCGGTGGTGAACATAATTTGATGGACTGGGCGCAGCCCGCTGCTGCACGTACTGGTCTGGGGTGAGACCTCCAGGAGTGGTGGGTCGTCCAGCAGCCATCCCGGGTTGCCATCTCATGCTTCGTCGGTATTCATCCTGGCTCGGGGATCTTGAGTGAGGGCGGTCCATAGGGTGGGTTGGAACAGAAAACCGCTGTCGCTCCGTTGCATTGGAGTCCGTCCTCTGGTGTCCAGGGTTCTTCAAGGTTTCCGAAGTGTTGGGTCGTCCAGTAGTAGGCAGGTAAGTCAAGGTAGGTCCGAAGTCTACAGCGGGAATATCTGGGTTTTGTTGAGGCGTCTGCTGGTCAAGGGTGTAATGAGCGTCGCCGATGACCATTTCCTTGGGGGGCGGTGCTGTTCCAACAGTTTTCTTGACACCCATTCTTGGCTTAGTAACTGACTTGACAGATGGTTTGCTGTAGATAGAACCGTGGGTGCTCGCGTAGTCGGGCGATGTAGTGGACACATCGTCATAAACGCTCTCTTCATCCTGCTGTCTGTGCTTACCAGGAGAGTAGGAGAGCGCCTCTTGAGAACCGATTTGATTGAGGACATCTTCATCAACAGTGTGGCGCAGGTCATCGTAGCTTGGCTCACCCACAGGAGTGGCAGCGCCGGTTTGTCTATTGATGAGCACAGGGGCAGGCTTCCGTTTCACGGCTTTGGTGGTGTCAAGACTTAGACGGTCCCCGTTCAGAGGGCCAATGGTGCTGATCACGCTAGCCCGGTTGTCATGCACGGGAGGTGCAGGACCTTCATTGGTGACATTCTGGTGGTCAGCGATGGTCTCCAATTTCGGGGATTCCGAAGAATAAGAGTCCTTGGAGTTTTGGTCATTGAGGTTTATCCGCCCTGCTGCGACAAGCTGTGAAAGGGTAGCGTTGGACATTCTGTTGTTGGCATTTCTGAGATCCGACGAAGGCTGAGGTCTGACTGCCGGCATTTCTCCCGGCGCATGTGTGAATGCAGGTGGACTGACAACAGGCGAAGGTGAACGACCTCTAAGGTGCTCATCCACCGGTTCCAGAGATGTATCCTCATGCTGCTTCCAGACAGTATCAGAACTGCTGCCAGTCGCTTCCGCACGCTCTCTTTCTTGCGTCTGTAGGTCGTGAGCGGATAATCCACCAGTTTCATCCGATCCGCGAGAGTAGGGAATAGAAGCCGCAGCCTCGTCCCCTCTGGCCTCAGGGATGGTATCATCCAGGGACTGGTTGGAATCGGATCGGTTCTCAGCGGCAGCATAACGCTGAGCAGGACCACCACGCACTGCGCTGTAGCGGTTAGGAAGGCTAGACCTGAAACGAGGTTTGCTAGAAACGCTGCTGGTTCGGCTACTAGCGGTTGACATTCGGCGCATAGTGGCCTCCTTGAGCTGCTTCCTCCATTCGGCCTCGTTCCAGGTGTGGCTGCCAGGGGTTTGCATCAGACTGACAATGTCCATGACATCCAGATATCCATATCTTCGCCTCTTTGGAAATGCAAACATTATGCTCTTGATGTGGTTGGTTGCCGCGAGGAGGCGCGTTGGTCGCCCATAGAGGTTGAAAACATCAAAAGTAGGGATAAGGAATCGGAGCATCATCTCGAAACCAGAAACGGCTGGATGAACCTCGGGCATAACAAAGACGAACCCTTCCGAGGTCGATTCTGGCCGCGAGTGAACTGTAACCTGGCCTTCAATCTTGATCAAGGTAGACTGATCGATGAGAGCCTTTGACTGGGGGTAAATCGCGTAAGCCGAGTAAGCATTGGTGATGGTTGCGATAGGCTTCGTCTTCTTGGTTTTCTTAGTCTCGTAAAACTTGATGTTTCCTGTGAGTAGACGAGGCGCCCGGTCATAGGCCGACTTCTTCTTCATGGTCTTTTGCAGCTTTTGGACTTCCTTCTCATCGGGGGGTGAGATGACGAACCAGCACCGTCTCCACGGTGTACCTGCTCCGAATCTCACACGGGCCCAGTCTTCCTGTTTGAACCGACAACGCTCCAGGATAGCTTTTATGTTGTTCAGGTTCTTTCCTTTCCCAGCAATGATCGAGCCTGTGTACGCCTCGTACAAAGAGGTATGTTCGAACATGGCCAGCCGGATTGCCGCCGTCCATTGTGTCAGCGAGTGGAATGAATTAAAGTGTAGAAGGTAGCGATTTTGACCAGCCGAAGAAACACTCAAGATATTCTTCAGCGGTTGCATACCCTGATTCCTCGTGGGCAATGTTTCAATCTACAAGAACAAATTAGTAAACAGGCGGCGACGCACAACAGGTCACAACTCACCATCCTTATCGAGGCATCAGCCAAATTGATGAATGTTGGTGGAACATCTGCATCCCCACCAGCTGCGTCCAGCGCATTGGCATCCCATAGGGAAAGAACAGTTCCAACAAGTTGCGCATAGCATTCTACCCACTGTCGATCAGTACAAGGTCGGCCATCTGCACATAGGGTTAGTACTCTCTTAGATCAAATCGGTCATTCGCACAGGGAACTTACGTGTATCCAAATCATTTAGCTTCAAGAAATAACCTTCATGGTAGAGCTTGTTCGTATGGCTGTTCAAGAAAGTGAAGATGGGTTGCAATTCTGCAGGGGTATCTTCCGCTACTTTCATGAACGGGGGATCGTGGGAGAAGGTCGTCGATTCTGGCCGTTGTCCATGTGGTTCTGCTCTGGCTGTTCCTGTCGGCGAGAATTCTAATATGGGCGACTCTGTGTCTGGGGATGGTGTCTCATATCTCGACGGAGCTTTATTTAATGTAGCGGAACTCGATGCTGCCCGGTTATGCTGCGCTGAGTTTTGATTTCGGGACGGGGCGCCCAATGCCGACATGAACGAGAGAACTGCAACGGCGAAACGCAAGGGGTTAATGTAAATGTCCAACTCTCCGGTATCCGAAGACGATCACAACTTTACTTACCACGAGAGCGAACCATGATGGCGGAGGTAATCTATAACAATAGAAACGGTGCAATATTGAGCACACAAAAGAATGTCGCACAACAATCGCACGAAACGGATCGACGAAGAAGAAAAAACCGGAGCGCTTCTTCAGAGAGATAACGAGAGGCGAAGGGACAGCGGGGAGAGAGAGAGAGATTGGTAAGAAAGAGGCGATTAGAACTCCGGCTCCTCCGCACGGAGATCAAAGACAGTCTCAGAACCGGCCAAGACTAGCACAGGAGGAAGGATCCCATAGGGTTTATGAACAAGTTTTAAAGTTGAACGACGGCAAGACAAAGCGAGTGGAAAGGCAAAAGCCCCAATTGTCGAGTGTTGACAGACTGCCAAGCAGGGCGGCGTACAGCGGATGATGCGGAGGTCAGATTTGGCGTCTGAGTTGGAATTGCAGCCACGGGGACGTAGGGAAGCAGATGACTGGGGATGGAGGAGAGGAGGGAAAAGGAAATCAGATAAGAAATGGAGAAGAGGTAGAGCGAGAGAATAGAAGTAGGTCAGAACGGGAAGAAGGAAAGGGAAGAAGAGGGCACGGCGATGATAGAGAATGAGGCGTGGGTCACTTTTTTTCCTTGGAGTTTGGAGGTGAGGGTGGTAACGGTGTTACATACGGCAATACTAATACAGACAATAATAATAGATACGGAGCAGGTACTATTGAAATGGGCCTCCCTTTTCCATTCTCCATTCCATTCTGAGCAGAAATACGGAGTTGCTCTCAGGACTATTTGGATCGGGTGGATTGATCAACAGGTACACGATATTATTTCTCCTTTTCTGCCTACATGGACAAGAGTCTTCTGAAGCCTTCTCCTACACTGCAGACTGCATCTGCTCATGTACTGTAAGTGGCATACAGTACCACAGTTCTGGGCTTAGACGCTGGCGTCATCTCTTTTCTTTACCCCCCTTTGCTTTTTTTTTCTTCTTCCCTGATCGCTCCAGATCATCGTCCCTGTCTGAAGTGGGCCAGGATGCAGTTGTACGTCAGTTTCAGGTTTTTTTTCTTTTTTCTTTTTGTCTCCAGTAGCAAATAAGACTGTCTAATAGAATAAAATCCTGTTCCTATTCTAATCCCATCCTGACCATTAGGTTTATTCCTTTTGACAAGTGAATGAGTGCCCCCGCGTAGAAAAAGCACGCCTTTACGCCTCCAAATCAAGACACCAAAATTAGCAACCCCAAGCAACGCATGTCTTAGCTGCAACTAATCATATTATTTACACGGAGTATTGAATATTTTTGTCGCCCACGAGGCATCATCTCCTACTCCTAGTACAGCCAAGGTCAGCTTTAACCACAAGTAAAAACCGCTGATCCCTTCGCTGCCCGTCCACCGTCAGACCCCGAATTCCGAATGGCCACCACCCTCAGTGAACTAAGCGCCACAATTGATTTTTTTTTTTTTTTGCTAAACGATCATGACTCAGCCGTTACTATGATTCTTTATCCATTATTATTTGATTATTATAATAAGCAGAACCACTCTCCGTCGTCCTCCGCAGTGGTACGTACAAACTGTGGAGTGTAATGTCAGGTAATGGCTGGTATTGTCCCCGCCAAGCGGAGAGAGATCAGACGATGGAATGGAATGTGCAGAAGAAGTTCCCTTACAGAGTCACGATGGCGAGGTTTCAGCACTGAATCAAATCAGGGCTCGCTGCGATGGTACACCGGGGAATGCCGCTGATTCCACTCTGTTTCTATGGCAAACGAAAAATATTAATCTAACTTTGATGTCCCGTCTCGGTCTGACTTGTCCCTCCAGGGCAAAAGTTAATCAGCATCGCATCAGTCATGATCAAGCATTCCATCCATGGCAGCTTGCATAGGCTAAGAGTCATAACCTGCTGCTGTCTTCTATCTGTAAGAACTAACTGTTAGACGATGGCAACTCCTTTTCCCTGTCGTGCTGTCTTCCACCTCTGATGGACGCGCACTCGAACAGCGATCGTTGCTGCATGGAGTTGCGGCTATGACCTCAGCTGTGGATGCGTCTGCCATTAAGACTCAACCCGTGGCTTTGGATCTTCGGGGCTGCAGCATCTTTGCATCGCTTTTCCCCGTCCCGGAAGTCCATCGCGATTTAAAACCACGTATTCTTGCCGATCGAGCATCGACAGCTGAACACTGCCAACTCATCCTGTACATACATACAGAATACATACAGGGTAACAGGGGTGCATTCTGTCACTCCGCACTTTCATTCTTTTCTCGTCCTCTGTAGTACTACATGAACGTTGGATTGTATAACAATTAGACTATCAGCAGTACACAGTACCTACATACAGCTACCATAGCACACACGGCATCTCAAAGGACCATGACGGATTATGTACGATGACAATTTCAATGATCGTCAGCCACATCCACCAAAACTCTGGGCAAGAAGAATTTTCTTATCAGCCCACAGGCCACACTCGTATATTATGCCGATGTAGTTGGCCGATCTAACACCGTCAGATCAGCCATGGATTTGACTCCATCGATGAGCACGGATCTACTCATCTAGCTGGCCTTGGATCAGCCTCTTGGGAGTTCTACCAATCCTCGTCACGTCATACCGCTATTGTGTGGCTGGTGATGATCTTCGTCCTTGGCTGGCTGATTGTCTTGCTGATGATTTGTTCCTCTTGTAGTATGGATCCTACTGTTAAGGCGTCCAGTTGTTGGCTGCTGTCAAGCAAGTGTCAAAAAATGTTTTGGCAAACGTTTATCGAATCTGTGTTCGAAACTAGTTATTTTTACGGGCAGATTGTCAGCATGGATGTCATTTGGTTAATCTTTACTCACATGCTTGATATATACTGACATGCTGTGGAAATAGCTGATAGCGTATAGCATCATGATCTCTCAACAGGTGACATTTGACAAATGTTCGATGTTTGTATAAAATGCTGGAAATATCAGAAGATCAAAAGATGTCCGGTCTGTCTGGCAGATGATTGATTGATATGAAACGCTCGCTTGCAGTCACTGGCTTGTATATTTCTTGTTTGCTATCTCGATCATATCGAACAGACTTGCCTGCCAGGGAACTGAAAGAAATGAGCTTAATGACTCAATGTGACACTCTCTTTGTACATATTCTCGCCTCGAATCAAGGAGATTGCCGATATCTGCTCAATATTCAGTCACTGAGCAAAGAGAATATGACACGAATCGACAGGGCTTGTCCTCTGATATCGATTGTTTCCCATCTTTGCAGAGAAACAACCAGCATTCACTGTCCTCATTCACTGCTCAAGCCCTCTCACCTGACAGCACCCCTCATTCTCTCTATTTCTCAATTTTCTCTCAAGACCTTCTCTCCACCCCCCAACAACTCTTTATTGTCAACAGAATATCTTGTTTTGACTCTACAAGCTCACTTGGCTATTCTTCCCAATATCTGTGACGCGTGGATCTCTCTATTGATACTTTGGTCTCAAGACTGAAGATCGAAAGAGAGAATCACTGCGTCCAGCACTTGTCTCGTTTTCTCTCACTTAATTCTCGTTTCCGTACCCCAAAGTGACAGGTCTAAGTGTTACCCATTTCATGCAAGCCTAATAGACCAGCACTTCAACATGGACACCGCCTGTGCTTTCCCTGGCCTCGAGGAAGAGGAACAGATTCTCGGCCCACTCGAGCTCGAGCCTGAAAAGTGCGACTCGCCAGCTTTCGAGACGCGTAAGGCCAAGGGAGTCGCTAACGCTGAGAAAGAGAAGCTTGCTGCTGCGGTCACCAGGTTTTCTCGGGGCTTTGATGTCGCTGCCTTCCAGCAGGAGGCTGCATCTTGGTTTCCCAAGTTGAAGGGTGACTTGTTCCCTGGTTCCTACAGTCACCTCTTGATCATCCTTTTTGGCACTTTAGATGAAGTACAGGATACCCAGGCTTCCTTGGCGAGATGGCTCCACGACCACTACCCGTGCTTCTCACTAGTTGCAGGCGAACCCAACATCCTCGATGAGTCTATGTTTGGCTCAGAAATTGAGATGATGAGAAAGCTGCTGGCACCCTTGCGTGGCGAGGACAGCAAGATCTATTGGATCAATACGAGACTTCAGGACACCACTGCATCCCGCCACCAGCTTGAAGCAGCCGTAAGCGTGATCGAAGGGTTCAAGCACGATCTTCTCAGTGCGGTTGAACAGGACAACGAGAGTAGTAAGTAGGGGTTGAATCATGTACGCTGCAAGCAGGTCTGACGTTATTGCCTTTTTTAGAAACCATCTACAGTGCTCTGCCGGTTGGACAGGAACGCATGTCTGCCATTAGCTCGAGACAGAGTCGCCTCGATGGCTGCAAGGGTACCCTTAGCTGGGACGGTTTTCTGAAGAGAAACATTGAATTTACGTCCTTCTTCCACCTTTACAAGAACCACATCTGCAAAACGCAGCCGCAGAAGGCAAAGAGATACAGATGGTTGCCGCCCAACTCGCCTGTTATCCCTCGCTCCTCTCCTGATGAGATGGATGCCGATTGCTTGTGCAGCTGGCCCATGGAAGTCCCCGAGAATGGAATACTCGACTTCATGCTCAAGACGGCGCTGTGGCTCGGCCTGGCGAGAGGATTGTCCCCCGTCCATCTCTTCTGTGATATTGTGAAACATTTCTCTCGTTTTGAGCCCAATGTCAACGCCAGTAACTCTCACATTGCGCTCTTGTGCCAGCTCACCAAGCTCAGGGTCTCTTGTGATGGAATTAAGTCTCGCATGCCCACCCCGCTTCCTTACCAGGACAAGTTCTTCTTTGAGTACAACCCGGCTTTCTTCATGGATGTCTCGGCATCCAACAATGATGTGGCGACTGATCTTTACGACAAATTGACCCTGATGGACACCAACAATATGAGGAAGTTTAATCTTCAAATGCCCCCTCGTCCCCGTCAGATTCGTGGCAAGAAGACGCACAATTCGCAGCTCTCAGTGATCTCTGGAAGTCTCGCTGGACAGACTGAGATGCAGCTTCCTGCCTTTCAACTGAAGCACAAGTTGGTCGATCTTCCGGCAAGTGCAGTTCTCGCTGTACTCTTTAATCTATTTGTTTGCTCTGGGCTAACCTAACATATCTTGCAGGACCTCCCAAAGCCACCTCCTACAAGGTACTTCTCTGTCGAAGGAAGCGCATTGATCCACAGATACTTTAGCAGCTGGCGTGCGGAACAGAGCGCTTACGCCGATGTACTTTCCATGTACGAAGATCATTCCACCATCTAAGGGTTCGAGGTGCTGCCATCAATGTCTGTCGATATCTGAAAATCAAGTACTCACTCAACCTTTGCTGGTCTCAACAGTTTAGCCATTCACCTTCCGGATCGACCTGCATCAACAAAACAACAAAAACAGTCGAAAACTCGCGAAAATTCAGGAAAAACACAGTTTGGTGGTTTTTGAGGATCAGTTCAGTCTCGACGATGGTTTGGTCCTGGATTGGTACAGTTAGTCTTTTTTTTTTTTTTTTTTTCTTCGATTTTCCTTAATCTCCCCTCATGTTTTTGCCATGATCAGGATTTTATGTTTTTTTTTCATTAGCCCAGGGAAATAAGGCAGAGCCTGTTCATTTGGTGTCTGTTGAAACAACATCCTAGTTTTCATTACTGTTGAGCCCAGGAATAATCTCCCCTCTTAAAGGGATCTGTCAAAAAAAGAAAAAGAAAAAAAGAACAAGAAGATCCGTCACCCATATTTCCTTTGTTTTCAGTGTTTGTTTGTGGGTTTCCAATTTTCTTCGTCTTTGTTTTTGAAATTTTTTTTTCTTGATGTTATACCTCATGTTTGATCGACTTGTGAAGCCTGGTCTTTATTTGTTCTTTTCCCACTCATGTCACACGAAGCATTGGCTAATACCTTTTTAACCAGGCTACAGGAGCACCTCATACCCAAGCCCACCAGCTAATGTCTTCAGAAAGACTAAATTCTGCTTTGTGATTGCTGATTGTTGGGTCTTTTTTTAGGATGGGCCCGCCGGATATTAACTGACATTGGTTCCGCGATGCTCATGATTCGACTCGAAATCCTACTCGGATATGCGAGGGATGGGGAACAGGCTGGCTAAAGTTCCAGTCAAAAAAAGTCAAAATCCAGTCTTTTTTTAGACTCGGCTACATACTAATCCCCGTCAATGCGTTTTTTTGACGAGCGTGGTTGATTTTTCGTAGCGAAGGTCGTGGATACAATCCAGCTGCGCTGGCGATGACATGTTTCCTCGAGCTACGGGGTCATTTCTGCTTCTGAGCATTTTGAAGAGATTCTTCAGTGTCCCATGACTAACTACAGAGTACATTGTGTTTGTTTCTATAGAGTGCTATGTACGACTTGATTTGTGATATATCATGTCAGATGTCGTGTACATTTACAAAGTACCGTACATTGAGCTCTGGAAATGTCATAAAGTTCTTCAGCCAATTGAGAAATCATTTTGTTCATTATGAACGTAATTATAATATTTAAACCCCGAGACATATAATATTCTAAGAAATATGCAAAGTATATCTTTTCCCTTGTCTTTACTCATCCATCAGATTATATGCCAGAACAGGATCAATTAGCGCCATATCGTCATCATAATTGGGTATCTTTGAATGAACATCTCCATGCATTGTGATATCGGCGCCAGTGCCCAACTCCGATTCACCATCAGCAAGAGCGTCCAGTCCGTAGTTATCCGCGTCTGCCTTCACGGCTGCGTTTTGCGGGTGAGGGGTACCACCAGTAGGCGACATGTCAAAGGGGTCATAGGAAGGGTTATCGTTATCAAACTCGAGGCCGTAGATTCCGAGAATACCAGCACTGGGCTGGTCCCCGTCTGCCAGGAGGGCGCGCTGCATGAACATGTCACGGATATGGTCTTCGGAACACTCGTGTTTCCCGCTCATGTGTACCCAGAGATCATAGTCGCGGTGGAAACGGTGCGGACAGGAATCGATAAAGCATGCGATGTGTCGACCTGTTTCCTCGGCGTAGCCGTGGCCGGTGAGCGTGGCCAGGGTGGAGGGGGTGTTGGATGATTTAGTCGATGTAGATGGTTTGGAGTGGCCGAGTCGTTGGCGACGTTCGGCTTTGGCGTTTTGGTAGCCCAGGTGTGAGGTGCGGATGTGTTCTTCTAGTGCGAGTTTGCTGCCGTATCGTTTCCCGCATCCTTGGCCTTGGCCTGTTGTCCAGCCGGGGACCTTTTTGGAGGAGGAGAGGTCTGTTTCACCGCAGGCGAACCGTTTCTCGCCCTCGTGAACGGTGCGGACGTGGACAGTTAGGTTGCCTTTTTTGGTGAAGCTGCGGTCACAGCCGGGGACGGAGCAGGAGAAGACTTTTCGTTCTTCGAGGCTTACGTCGCCGTGGGCGACTTCCAGATGGCGGCGGAGTTCTCGGGATGTTGAGCATGTGAGGGAACAGTTGGGGCATTGTGGTGGGTGGACAGATCGGATATGTGCTTGTAAAAGGGCATATGAGGGAAATGAAACGGCGTGAGAGACTGAGTTGCCGTCTGCGGTAGAAGAGGGATTTTCATGGTGTTGAGAGCATTCCGCACAAGTGAACCGGCTTTCTGTATGGACTCTGCTCTCGTGGGCCCGGAGATGACCAGCCGTCTCAAAGGCCATTGAGCATTTCTTGCCGGTACTCGGGTCTACATGTTGACATTGAAAGGGCTTCTGCTTTAAATGAACCGTCATAACATGTTTTTGGAGTGTCGAGTGTTTCCGGAACGTCTCTTCGCAAGGAGGATACTCCGTGCAACGGTACTTGTCTCTTCCATCATGGGCAGCTATATGCCGACGGAGTCGTGATCCAGTCACGAAGCTCTTCCCACACCCTGGACGGTCACACACATAATCTCGAACACCGGTGTGGGCACTCTTAATGTGATGGTTCAAATGAGTTGTCCGCAGAAAGGTCTTATCGCAGCCATCGTGGGTGCACCGAAAAAGCCGTTCATTATTATGCGAGCGCAAATGTTCCTGTAATCGCGCTGGCCGATTGAATGCTTTTGTGCAGCCGTCAAAAGGGCAAAGGTGGGTTTTCAATTCGGATGGGTATCTTGTTGAAGTCGTTGAAATCGGTGTTGCTGGTGTTTCATGAAGGGTATCACTTGTGACGCTGATATCATCAGCCGATTGATACTCCGCATCGGAATGTACCTCCTCATATATAGGGTCTATTCCGGATACCAATTAGATGGTTGATTGCATTGATTTCAGTATCAAGATGAAGTTCTTACCGGCGTTGTCCAGCACCGTTTGCTTCCGGATTCTTTTAGGGGTCTGCAACCCTTCTGAGACGGATTTTCGCTTTTGGGCCATAGCTCAACAGAGCCCCTGGGGATGCTTGGCCCTAGAGATGTAAAAATAACATTAAAAATGGAGATTTCAGAGATGAAGAATGCAAAAGATCGCGATAAATTTCACCGATAGCAAGAATTTTGCCGGTATAAAAAGCGGTGAGACCTAAGCTTCTAAAACAGGTTTAGCGCCACCATAACTTTTTGCGCCGCCTTTTTGTGGTCGCGACATCGAATTTCTTCACTGCCAAAGCCGTCGCAACGTCGATCGTTTCGCCCGAATTGTCCCTGGACGCAGTATTGACAGCCTCATTCGCTTGTTTGGCTACTTCTGACACTCAATCGCTCTTTTAATATTCGACCCTTTTTTTTGGTACCGACATAATGTCTGACTACGGAGACGGCGCTGAGGAGACGTAAGGATCATTTTTCTCCACCAACACTGCCCAGACCCTGTAATGGCAAGAGTATCCTAGGATACCTTATACATTGCTTGCTGAGTTGGCCAATTTGAATCATGAGGAAATCAAGTCTTCTGACTCAGCTTGTCGCATAGTTACGACTACGAGCCCGGTCAGGATTTCGACGATGCTGAACCCGAAGATTTCCTAAACCCCGAAGACATTGAGGCCACCGAAGGTGCCGAAGCCTATGGCGATGACTATGCGCCTGCTACCAACGGAGACCGTGTCGTAGTCTCCGGCGACCCCAATGGCGGACACGCTGGAAAGGTCATGGAACAGGTTCGGGAGAAGAAGGTGCCGAATGACCAGCGCACGACAACTCCATACATGACCAAATATGAGAGAGCGAGAGTGCTGGGTACCAGGGCCTTGCAGATTAGGTTCGTAGCAGGTTTATGGCATGGAAAAACAGGGAGGACAGCTCTAGCTGACAGATGTTATTCAGCATGAACGCCCCAGTGCTGGTTGATCTCGAGGGCGAGACCGACCCTCTGCAGATTTCCATCAAGGAATTGAATCAAAAGAAGATTCCTTTGATTGTGAGAAGATATTTGCCGGATGGATGGTAAGCATTCCCCGTAGCTCCCAAGAGATCATCACACCTGACTGGAATTCTTTCCCGCCTTTAGGTACGAAGACTGGACATGCGAAGAATTGCTTTAGAAAAAAAAATAAAAAAAAGATCGTCTGGGTGGCATTGGTTAATTTCATTTGTATGTTGATATCTTTCACTCTCATTCCATTTGGGCATAGCGTTGGGCGTTTAATCACTGGGAATGGAAAAACAAAAAGAATACTATAACACTGCGTCGGATTCTAATGAATAAAAAGAAAACGTTGAGGTCGAACACGTCCATTGACAGCTTCGGAGTATGATACGCGGCTGAGTGTCATTCAATTAAGTCCAATTTTCATCGTGAATAGTCCAGCTATTCTCTTTCGCTCAAGGCTTGGCATAGACAGTCTCCACGTCACTGTTAGAGGTGTATCTGGGAAATTGCGAGGTGATTACCTGTAGGCTCGTAACGGTAGTTGGTATGTATATAATCAAGGATAGCAGTTAGATAATCCCATCAACGCTGTTGTTCTGAGAGTGAAGTTATACAGAGTCGAGGCTGCCATGCCGGGATTCCCCAAAACGGCCTAGTGACCACGTGTGGGCCGGCGGTAGTTTCACCGCTGGGGAATTCCCGGCGTTTCAGCTTCGGATTCAACTTCACCAGCATTCAATTTCGCGTTCGTCGTCACGAATCCTGAGATCCTGGATCAGATGCAAATCAGTCTGATCATGCTCATTTCGTCTCTTGATTCTCGAGCAGAACATGAAATGATCGGCAATGATAACGTTTTTTCAATTATTAATCCGCACATAGGATGACACATAAATGGGTCGGAGTTAACATCACGCCCCGAGCCTATGGCCCACTGTAACATTATGAATCCACTATCAATTCTGCCGAGTCCTGGACCTTTCTGGCGGCTTTTTGTTCGTCGGATACGATCTGTCTCCATTGACTCACCCATGTTTCCCATCTCCCCGCTGGATAAATCGGCACGCTGCTGACACTAGGAAGTCGCCGAGGGCTGCATTTGCCAAAGATGAATGGCCGAAATTGGTCTTTGCTCTTCGCCCCCGACGAATGCACACTCACATATCAGATTTCATATGTACCTTGTCGGTTAACTCGTGCTCTTATCGGTTGGCATCCATGGGTCTTGGGGCTTGAACCCACCGCTGATTTTCAGAACTTGAAGTCTTAGCGGCACGCCTTCCATGGAGCGGTGCAGGGAACAGCCCTTTTCGAGTTTTGTCTCATTCCTTTGCACCTTTTTGGACTATGGAGATGCCCAATTGTGGGACTTCTATGCTTCGGGGATTCTAGCTGGGGCTTTTACTTCGGGTCAACCAGGTTCTAGCATACTGCTTAGCCTTTTTAGCTGCCCCGCATAGTCTGTTGACTGTAAGTGAATGCTTTATATACTTATCCAGACCCTCCCTGCCTTGGCGGTCTTCCTTTCGTTCAAACCCATCGGAAAGTGCCTTCCCGACTTGTTACTTCCTGCATTGCCACTGTGTTGGTCTCTGTTCCCGAACCACACACCAAAGCTTCCAACTCCAAAAAGAAACTGCTTGACATCGTGACCAATCTGGAAATGGGGGCAAATGTCGATGTCGAAGAGAGTGCTGTTGCGAACCCACTTACCAACAACCACAATGATTCCGAGGACACAATTCCCAATGAGCTAGATCGCCCAACTGAAGAGAAACCCTCTGACGAAAGTTACGATACTGGTCTCACTGCATGGCTGCAAGTGCTTGGTTCTTTTTTCCTTTTCTTCAATTCATGGTATGTACATCACCCACCACCTCGAAGCTGGCTCTAACCACGTACATTATTTAGGGGTGTAATCAACACATGGGGTGCATTTCAAACATACTATGAACAAAATCTACTTACAGATGTATCGTCATCGTCTATTGCTTGGATTGGATCGCTACAGTCATTCCTTCTTATGCTTTTGGGAGTCGTGACTGGTCCGCTGTTCGATGCTGGCTATTTCCGTGCGCTCATCTCATTTGGTGCACTCATGCTCCCTTTTGGCCTGATGATGACCAGTCTCTCTTCGACATTCTGGCAATTGATTCTCAGTCAGGGTATTTGTATTGGTCTGGGAAGTGGATGTTTGTTCGTGCCGAGCGTCGCCATTTTGCCCCAATATTTCAAGAAAAGGAGAGCACTGGCGAATGGAATGGCAGCCGCTGGCAGCAGCATTGGGGGGATCATCTATCCGATTACTTTCTCTCGGTTGCAGAAATCCATTGGATTCCCATGGGCGGCTCGTGTTATAGGGTTTCTCGCCTTCGCAACGTGCTGTATTTCTCTGTCTATTATGCGGGTGCGAGTCTTACCACCAGAGAAGCGCAAGCTACTTCAATTATCTGCCTTCAAAGAACCACCCTATGTGCTGTTTTGTATGGGCATGTTCATGGGCTTCCTCGGATTCTACAACTTCTTGGTGTATATTCAACCATACGCCCTTGATTCCAATATCGTTGATGCCAACCTGGGTTTCTACCTGCTTTCAATTCTCAATGCTGCCAGCTCCTTTGGTCGAGTAGGACCGAATGCCCTTGCGGACAAGACTGGACCATTGAACGTGCTCACACCTTTCTCTACCGCCACGGCCATTCTGGCCTTCGCTTGGATAGGTGTTCACAACACACCTGGAATAATCGTCCTAACCGCATTGTACGGGTTCTGGTCTGGTGGCTTTGTGTCTCTTCCACCGGTGGTGATGGCCACTATGACCAAGGATATCCGGGATTTGGGAACTCGCCTGGGGCAGGTTTTTGCCATCACTTCTATCGCATTACTGGTCGGTACTCCAATTGGAGGAGCTATCTTGAGCAGCACCGGCTCATACCTCGGTGTCCAACTTTTCACAGCTTGCTGCCTTATATCATCTGGTATGCTCTTTGCAAGTGTCCGATTCCTGCGCTCAGGGGGCCGGCTCATCGCGCGTGTATGAGGTTGAAATTTGCATTTTTGCATACCGCTTGAACTCAAATGATTCACGAATACAAAAAACAAACAGATGAGAACACTGAACTTTTCATTTTGGCAGTCGTCTTGCAAGAAACAATACAGCAGTGCGTATTATCCGCTAAAGGACTGTATCGGCTACAGTTTTCTCCAATATCCATTTTTTCGCCAATTCAAGCAGCACAGAACAAAAGCATCAGCATTTTCGGGGTTTTTGCGCCATATGATACCATTTCAGCATGCACATACAGTGATGCGGGTTACAAAAGTTTTTATTTTATTTCGGCTGGCGTACTTTATCAATATAGTTTAATCTATCTTCCTACTTATCATAAATATCTAATGAACAGGGGTTGTCAAGTACAAATATGGTGGAAACTAGGAGCAAAAGACACAGATAATAGAATATAAAATGAAATATTGCAACTACTATGAATTTCTTCTATCTAGTGAAGGTAGGTAATGTATAGAAATTATTTTAGGTAGGAAACAAGTTCATTAACTCCAAACCTCCAATGCTAAATCAACACTTTTCGCAGTATATCCACGCATTCTAAATCATTCCAAGATAGCTGGTCATCAAACCACTGATGCTAATACACATCTTCTGGACTAACAGGGAAGTCCTCGCCGTTTTCTCGTATATGTTCCAGATTCTTATCCCGACTGCATGGCTTGCGCATGTCGAACGCATCTTCTCCTGACTCGGAGAATCCCGTGGGATCATCGCTGTAATAATTGACAACACGCCGGAAGACGGAGTACCTGGAGAGCAGAGGGCGTGGTTAGCAAATATAATCCTCTCCAGGGGTATATGGCATTTCGAAGTAGACGAAGAAAGGTCAACGTACCCCATCCCCTTATACATATCCACTGCTATTTTATTCCCCGCTCTCACGTATAAATCGACGAACCAAGAATTATTGATATCTGATCCTATCTCCAACCGTTCCGTGAGTCGACGCGCATGACCCAATCTGCGCCATGCAGGCGCCACTGTCAGGACAGTGATATGGCCGTGCCAGGGGGTGTAGTGTTCAGATTGTCGCATGGAGGGGTGTTGTTCCTCTAGTTTTCCCATAACTATTTGATTGCGGGGTCGAAAATGTTAGTAACTTCCAATCTTGATTTCTGGTTTCGTGGATACATGTTGGTCTGAACCAGCATGGAGGTATGAATGTGTTTTATTTAATGGTCTCGTGTGCAACCGTACTGTAACCGACAATGCCTTCGCTGCGATCTTGGACGACGCTAAAGAGCGACGGCCATCGCATCATGTAATTGAGGTAGAAACCCAAGTCATAGTTTTCCGTCAACGGATCGAGGTTTGTGAGGTTGAGGGAGAAAAGGTCAGTCGGGGTCATTCGTCGTATGAAACTCATTGCGGCGGCTTGATTGTCGATGCGATTTGGGCGAAAATGTCGGCGTTACGTCAATTGCCCGCAATCGGAAGAGGGGGAGGGATGTGGAATGGAGGGGCGGGAAAAGGAGGAGGGGAGAGATATGGATATAGCAAAAAAACTGAAGGGTATCAACAGGAGGAGAGCAAGAGCAAATCAACCGACAAAATCAGCGCAGATGAAGCTATCCAGATTCACTTTATCGGTGTGGGGTTGGCCGGACTTGGGGCTTTGGCGGTCACGGGAAATCCGCCCGTTCCAAATGGTCTCATCCAGCGACAAACATCAACATCAGCAACAGCCAGAAGGCGAAGATATCAGGTTGTCCGCTTTTAGCTCATTGTCCTCGTTATTATCCCTTGTCCGCTTTGGCTTGCGGACTTGTGCATTCGAATTTCGACCTTCTCTGAGCATCCTGGCGATGCAGTGGGCGGTCCATCCTTAATATTTCTCGCCCAATTCTTTTCCCCTCGCCCCCTGTTCGTTCGGTCTATCTTTATTATTTATTTACGGAGTGACGGCCCAGCATCCCATACCTAAACTACCATATTTTTTTTTGTCGCACAATCACAAGGGGGTTATCCATTATTTACAGATCTCTGAAAAATCCCTTGTCCAATCGTTCTCTTTGTACGCTGGTGCCGTTCATCTGACTCTGCATCATCATGCCGTCTATCCCACCATCTCCCCTGAGAATCTCTCACCGCCACACTCAAAGTCAAACTTCCAGCGTCGATTTCGATCCCATGTCCCCCGCTACCTATGGCCTTAATGGTTTCTCTCAATCTCCTCCAAGATCGCTCCGGACACCTCGCTCATCGACCCCTCCATCGCCGGGAGCCCACCAGCAACACAACGCGCAGAGCATGAATGGATACAATAGAATGTCGGGCGACTTTACTGAGGATGCAGGGGCCGGTGGTGGCCTAGGGAACCTTGCAGACGAGCTTGCAGATGCGTGGGAAGAGGAAGAAGGTGGTTACGGATATGCATCTGGACAGGAGGCTGGCCCGGCGGACCCCCAAAACATTGACGATAGCGAAGGAGAAGAAGGCTACGACATGGGCGCGAGAACACCATCGTCAGGGTACTCACCCGAGCGTAATTCTCTTCATCCTCCAAAGCAGAAGAATCGGAATAGTGCTCAACGACACCGGCGACACGAGTCGCAGTACGACGGTTCAGACTACGGAAACGACTCGGATTTCGAGGAAGCTGCAGACATATCGCCTAGTCTTGAGGGTCAGATGGCTGAGATTGAGAGCCTGGCCCGGCGAGGCATGGAGAACAATGGCAGCGAGCAAGACCATGTCATTTCGCGGGCGGTCGAGGCCCTTCGCGATCTTGGTGGGCAAAGTGGAATCGAGAACAATGCAATGAGGTATGTCCTTGAAGGTGCTCGAAGACGCTTGGTGCCATTTTTCGAAGCAGTCTATCGATCCCACGATTGAAAGAATTACCCAATTGCTAACTTGAATTTTAGACTTATTACCGCACACACCTCTGTCACATCACATCTCACTCATCAAACCCGTACACTTCAAACGCTTACCCATCCTCTTCTCTTCTCTCCCTTTCCACTTCTGTCAACAGACGCCATCGACGACCTCATCCCTCTCATCGATGAAGGTCTCTTGCCAAATCTTCCGTTCCCCTTTCCGGGCCAGCCACGTCACTCATCCAGACCCACAACCCCCTCACAATCGCCTTCCCTCAACCCACTGGTCTCTCTTCAAACCCTGGTCGCCCAAACTTCCGACATCACCCATTCTCTACGCGGCCTAAGTGACACACTGTATGAATCACGTCAATTGACATCGACTGCCTCGCGGCGATTACGGTCCGCGCGGGAATTGGTCGCAGACTTGCGCCGCGATGAAGAAGGCCTCGAGGAAGGCACCCGATGGATCGAGAAGGGAGACTGGGATCGTCGACTGAAGGAGCGAGAAGCCGGCAAGGTCTGCGGAGACGTCGTCAGTGGTTTTGAGGCTGTCTGCGGAGAGTGGAGGGAGAAGCTCTTCGGCGCTGCTGGAGCAGAAGTCGCCGCTGCTTGATTTGAGTTACATGAGTTTTGTTATTCATTTCTTTCGATTTTTTCAAGG
Source organism: Aspergillus wentii DTO 134E9 (assembly GCF_001890725.1). Lineage (NCBI taxonomy): Eukaryota > Fungi > Ascomycota > Eurotiomycetes > Eurotiales > Aspergillaceae > Aspergillus > Aspergillus wentii. The sequence goes on from NW_024467833.1 coordinate 4,367,698, forward strand.
AAACGTGATTCGTTTCCATTGAAATTTCTCCGATAAATATCTCCATCCATATGACCTTTAGAGGTCCCAACATACCATACCCCAAGTATATAGATTTCCATCCGTTTGCTGATACATGGTTATCATTTCATTTCTTCAGCGCATGAACATGCAACGAAACATACATCTTTTTTTTATCATCTTTCCTTCTTTATTCATATTGTCTGCATGCGACTACCCCCTATTATTACCCCTATGTCTAGTTCATATCACCGCTTCAATTTTCTGTTATTTATCTTTCATTTTCTATCGTGTCTCGCAGAGGTAATTATTTCCGCAGATCGAGTTTCAAAAACCAAACAGTCTTTTATGCCTGTCCATATCATAATTTATCTTATCATGTTTCCGTTTCCGTTTGCTTTCTCTGCAAGGGTTTTTTTAATCCTGCCATTTCCCCACAAAATGATCGATCTGCACATGGGTACATAGAGGCAGGCACTAGATCAAGGAATACATACATGCATACATCGAAGACTGGATTTCGTTTTACAGTAATACACATGAAAGCACAAAGTAAATACTTGACTTTTAAAACCATCATCACTGGGATAAATTCCAGTTCATACTTCGATCGAAACCGTAGATTACATCATATACGAACGAGAGACATTCTCAAGAATACACAAAAGGGAAAGTAAGGTAAGTCAAAATCGCACGGGGTACATTTTGACATTATAAGACGGTAGGAAAGGGAGACTTAGCTTGCTTAACAGTAGAAGCAAGAAAGAGATAGAGAGGGAGAGGGAGATATCACAAAAGGGGTTTTGAAAGACAAGATCATATGAGAAGAGAAGAAAAAAAAAAGAAAAATTAGATAAGAGACACATGGAAATCCATTATCATGATCATGATCCATTTCCAGCAAAAAGACAAAAGCTTTCCGAACATAAGAAGTGACTTCATTTATTGGGACATATGCATTTAAAGGAACATCATGATGCCCAGAAGGCTGGACCGGACCACAGTGGTCTTTTTTTATTCTGAGACTCATAAGACCAGACAAAAAGAAACCCATAGATAAAAGAAAAGCGAGATAAAAAAACCAATGCGAGTTAGGGGAAACAGATAGAAATCACACGCCGTTTAAAGGTCCGCGAAACTTTTCAAAACACCTACTTCCTCTAGCTCTGCTGCTGCTTCCACCGGGGAACCCACTTCTGTGGGGCTCCCTTGGACTCCTCAGGCTTGTCGGAGCTAGGGGTTTGCGTTCGGACGGGGAGATCACGGGTAGGTTCGCGAGGACGGGGGACGTAGCGTTCAGAAGGACCGTTCGAAGGAGCAGCACCGGCGCCGCGCAGATGAGGAGGCACGTATCCACCACCGGTCTTTCGGACGGGCTCTTCCTTGGGGGCCTCAGGGGCAGGGGCAGGGGCAGCCTCGGCACCGCCGGCAGCCTCCTTGGCGGCTTGACGTTCTCTCCAGCTGGCACCACCACCGGTGCGAGGAGCAAGGTTAAGACGGGGAGCAATACGCTCAGTAGGTTCGGCACGAGACGGCTCGGCACGAGATGGTTCGGCACGAGAGAATTCGGGACCACCGGTCTTTCTGGAGGCACGGCGAGCCTCGGCTTCCTGCTCACGCTGTAGCTGTCTTTGGGCGATTTCATCGAGTTTCCTGTAATTCTGATTAGCACACTGAACACAAACATGCGATGAATGGGGGACTGACTTTCTCTCCTCTTCCCGCTTGACCTTCTCCTCGGCCATAATGCGTCTGCGCTCCTCGTCTCTGGCGGCCTTCTCCTCCTCCTCGCGTCGAGCACGCTCCTCCTCTTCCTTCTGGCGCTGCTCTTCAGCCTCGCGCTGAGCCTTCTCAAGGCGTCTGCGCTCCAGAACCTCCTTGACACGCTGCTTCTTCTTGGCTTCGAACTCACGCTCGGCAGCCTTGCGGCGTCTCTCGAACTCTTCGTGACGCTTCTCCGACACATCCTTGCGGAAGTTGCTGAATTGCGGTACCAGGCGGCTGAGACGGTGCTTGAGGGCAACAGCCTCCTTGTGCTTAATCTCGGCCTCTTGGAGAGTCTCGGCCTTGGTGGCCTCGTAGATCTCCATGTCGCGCTTCTTCTGGGCTTCATAATCTCCGGGGATGTGCTTCAACTCCTCACGACGGAAAGCACGCTCCAAGTGGTCGATACGCTTGGCAATGGTGCGGACGCGGTCGCTGAGCTCGTTCTTCTCCTTCTCCAACTGAGCAAGCTTGATGGCACGCAGACGGTTGGCGTCGAGGTCCTCCAGATCAAGTTCGTTAAGGTCAATGCCCTTGACACCGCTCTTAAGCTCCTCAATCTGCTTCTTGAGCTCCTGCTGGCGAATGCGGTCCTGCTCATCCTTGATGCGCTTCTTTTCACGCTCTCTCTGCTCGTCAAGCAGTCTCTGCTTCTCAGCCTCCTGGAGCTGTTGGGTACGGATGCGCTTGCGGGTCTCCTCCTCGCGCTGCTTCTTCTGGATGGCATCGGTAGCAGCCTCCTTCTTCTTCTCAATGGTGACACGGCGAGCCAGGGTGTCCTCGTGCTCCTTGGCAGCACCAGCCAGGGCGCGAGCCTGAGCAGTCTGCTTGCCCTGGAGACGAGCTTCATTGTAAGCAGGATCGACATACATGCATGTCACGTGAAGAGTCTTGGCCAAACGGGTAAGTTGCAGTCTAGCGATCTCAGCAGGGGTGTTCTGCAAGCGCTGCACAGAGCCAACTTCGCTCTCAGCAGATCCAGCGGCGCTTCCGGGGTGGAGGGCCTTGGCGGAAGAGAAAACATCGGTATCGAAGGTAAGGACACCGGAAATGTGGTCGACACGGATAGCGAGGTCGCCCTTCTTGCAACCGTTCATAATGAACTTCTCAATCATGGCAGGAGTGATCTGGAAGGGGTCGGGGAACTGGGCAAGCTCGTAGACGAACTTGAGCTCAACCGATTCGTAAACCTGGGACAGCTGCTGGAAGAGACGGGTGAGAATGACCTGCTGCAAAGGCTGAACATACTTCTCCATCTCGGGATCGGCACCAATCTGCTTCAGGATGGGGGTGATCTTCTTGCAGATGGAGAGAGGGTGGAAGTCAACTTCCAAGATGTTGAAGAGATCGCGGATCTCGGGGCGGGCACGCTTGAGAAGACCCTTGTTCATGGCATCCTTGAAAAGCACGGCACGGGTCGGGGCCTGGGCCATACCCAAAAGGTTGGTGAGACGGGTGTTCTTGTTCTTGCGAACCTCATCGACATCAACCAGGGCACCGCGAGAGCGGGAGGTGCTGATCACGGGGATGGCCAGAGCGGACAGGAGAACGAAGGAAGCGGCCTTGGTCATTTCAGCCTCGGTGACGGCCGGGTTGTCCTTCTTGGTGCCTTGGCCGGAAGCGAGGGAAACCATCGACTGGCGGAGGAGGTTGTAGTAGCGGTTGTAGGCGGCAGCGTGGAAGAGGTAGTTCTCGCTGACCAGGAAGATGCGAGCCAGCTTCTCGTAGTAGTTGGCCATCATGACGTTCTTGGCGGGGCGCTTGCTGAGACTGAGGAGGGTGTGGATGTCCTCGATGCTGCGGAAAGCCTCCTGCCACAACTCCAACTCGACGGCAACGTTAAGCTGCTGGAAACGGGTGTCCAAGTGGCGCTGCAGGGTGTCCGGGTCGCTCAGGTTGATGGCGTGCATCTGAGCAGAGTACTTGGCGGCATTCTGGACGTGGTTCCGGAGGAGCTCACAGAGTCTGCGGAACTCAGTCTTACGGGTGTACTTGAGGCAGAACTGGAAGGCCTGCAGGGCGGTGGTCTGGTACATGACCTCAAGACGGGCGTTGTTCTTGAGGATCTCGAGGACGGTCCGGTAGGTCTCCCAGAGGAACTTGAGCCATGGGGTCACGACAGCACGATCGGTACGATCGCGGGACTGCTCACCGGAGACAGTGGCAAGCAGGATGGTCTCGGGGGTCTCAATAGCTTCCAAATCATCGATGTTGGACGAGGGAGCAGCGGACTCCAAGGAAGACTGAATCTCATCGGCCTTGGCCTGGGCCTCGGTGACCTTCTTCTCGGCGAGTTCGATAAACTTTTTCAGAACGACCTATACTCGGATAACTTGTCAGTCGCCATCCATATTTTCCCATCTTCCTTTCCGTTCACGCTGTGCCTACCTCGATAGTGCCGACGTTGGTGTTCTGGGCAATGTTCTTGTACTGGTACAATCCATCCTTGGCGGCCTTTCCTTTACGCAGATCAACGCAGAGCTCGACGAAAAGCAGCATAACCGGCTCGAGGGAGGCGATAGGACTGCTGCGCGTCCTCTTGGAGGTGACATGTTCGTGAAGGACGTTCAGGGCGGCGGGAGACTGGCCCACGGCGATAAGTTCTTGAGCCCTCTAAACAAAGAAACACAGGCCATGTTAGTCCCTGATCATCACAGAAGTTTTTCCATCATCTGCCAGTGCCCATGACCGCTTACCTTGAGAACATTCTCGGGCTTGATATGAGGTGGAGGCGGCATGATGAGCAACGCACCCCTTGGGATAGCGGATTAAATTGGAGAAAGAAAAAAAATCCGTTGGGCGGGCGGGATCTCGACTTGGGAATGGGCGAGACGGAAAAAAGTCGCGCAACGACAGGCGGGCAGCAAATGTCGAAGGCGAATATCCGTATAAAATCGTAGATGCTGCTGCCACGCGACGGTCGGCCCAGAACTTGAGATGGGAGGGTTATTGGAGGGGGGGCGGCGGTGCGTCGTTGTGCGAGAATCACGAAAAACAGCCCGAGTGTTCCCACTTTCGGATAAGCGATGGGTCACGTGATTCTATACAACATCTACATATTTGTAGTATCTGTAGTATCTTAAATGAATATGGTTATATTGTTGTAGGAAGAATAAAAGTATTAACTAATATACAGTAAAAAAGTTATGAAGAAATCCTCGTGGTGTTGTCAGAGTCGAAATTTACTCCGTAGTCATAATTGCTCCGTATACGAATCGTCATCGTGACAAGCCACACTGGAATTGGACTGATATATTGTTCTGTAGTTGATAATATCTGATATGTCTAGTATAAAAACAAAAATAAATATATCAAAAGACGACCTCAGATACTCAGTACTCCGTGGTAATCGTAACTCGTGCAAAACGGAGTCCTCAAAGTCACGTGCATCACTACATTACGACGAAAGCATCATGGATGAACAGACAGAGTAAGAGATTAAATAGAAATAAAGTAGTAATGAAGCCCAGCTACCGAGCATCCGTCCTGACCAGAATAAAACAATAACAATAGTCGATCCGGTCCCTTGGACTGGGTGTCAATCGCGACAATCCCTCCTCGTCCTTCTCTCAGTCTCAGGGGTTAAGTCGAAACTCTCGCTCTCTACCGAATTAATTCCCCCCGTCTTGTCCACAGACCAAACGACGCCTTCTCCCAAGCTAAACCGATTCATCCCCAAAAAGTAAAACCACCATCCGTTTTAATAATTATCCTCTCCTCTTCTTCTCTTCTCCTCTCTCTCCTCTCTTTCTTCCCCCTCCCTGTCGCTCTCTTCTGACCATAAGGTTACTCTTTATTTCTTCTTCTTTTTTTTCTTTTTTCTTTTCTTTCTGGTCCGCTTCTACTCTTCACATTCGCTCTCTCGATACATCACCTCCTCCCCTCCCTTTAATTGCCGACCCGTCCTCCTAAATCAAATCGCTCGCGACCGTTTCCCCTTCTCCCCGTTCCAACCGCGCGAAGCTCTTCCAACCTCTTTACCCCCTCCTTTTTCCACAACCGACCAACGATATTCGTCGCGTCTAATTCCCGTCGATTATCCCTATCAATAACTAAATCAATCCCGCTTACGGCAATCTAATACAAATACAACCTTTCAAGATGCCTGCTTACGAGCTCCGATCCGGGGGGGATGTTAAGAACAAGAAGCAGAGCGTGGCCGACCTCAAGTACCGACGATTGACAGAGCTCAACGCCCGTCTCAAGGAGGATTTGGATCGTCCTCGGGTGAAGGTGTCGGAAGCTTCCCTGTCGTAAGTGCTGGCCTTATTTTTGCGACTACTTTCCGATGCCACCCCCGCACCTAGCCGGGCCTTGAAGCTACACAGTGCTCACAAAGTCGCTTTTTACAGGTTGATTAACTACTGCAACAACACTCGCGACTTTATGGTTCCTTCTGTATGGGGACAGGTATGCGACATTCAGTTCTGGCTGTGTTAAGGAGAAGGCTAACTCTACCCTAGGTTGACAAGCGCGAGGACCCATACGCTCCTCAACAGCAGGGAGGATGCTGCACCGTCATGTAATGATATGGCCTCATGACGCTCCAATGCTTTTTAAGGTGGATGGGCTGGATCCGGCCTTCCGGTTCATCCATCGCTCTTATATTCCCCTATCGCCATGACCTTTTTTAACCTTCTGTTCACCTAATTTTTTTTTTCTTCTTCTCGAAATGGCGCATCGCTTCCACTTTCTCATCACGACCAATCCATCTACCGACTACGAGATAAGACTGTGACAGCCGCTTCACCAGGTGTTATGAAGCTACGTGTGCGTGTGTAGGCAACCGAAGGAGCGCGCGCTGGTCTTGCATGAACCTCGGAACGCTTGCAAATTGGAAACCTGCATTATTCTCACCCAAAACGACTGTCGATTAGGAACTCTTATCTCATCTCTACCTTTCGATGCACTTGAGGATGCGCATTTCTTTTGACTGTTGTCAACCCTTTTTTATTCCCCTTTTTCTTCTTCTTTTCTTCTTTTTTTTCTCTTATTAAAAATTCCCTTTCTTTGGTTCGACAATTGGTTCTATTGTTTTTTCCACAATTATTTCCTATGTTTTCGCAAGTGATGTGGACTGCTATTCTTCTTTTCTTTTTCTTTCCGTGGGATTTTGAAAACCAGACAAAAATCATACCATAGCATCGACCTAACTGTCTGCGAGGAGGGGTGTTGGATTACGATCCCGGGATTTCTCGATTTTTCTTACTATATTGTGAAGCACCTGGAATTCTTGTAACATAGATTCAGCGCGTTGGAGTTTCGCATACTATGACCGACACCAGCTATATCTAATACAGACACTACGAATTACCGAGTACTGAGCGATGGTAGAGATAAATAGTACCGTAGACTAGAGAGATAAACGTGACTCGAAACAAATTCATCCACAGCCAAGTTCGGAAGAAATCAGCCCACCCGCTGACATCATCCACCTCCCACCTCCACTCAACACACAAAGTACCTCCTACATATAATTAAAGCATATCCATGATCATCATACCTGAACTGACAGAAACATCATAAAAATGACAGAACCAACCCCCCCAATCGAACAAACCACCCCATCCGAAAAACCCGCGGGGCAAACCCAACCACAACCCCAAACAACCACATCAACAGAGCGCAATCTGCCCCGAGTTACAATCCAATACTGCACGCAATGTAAATGGATGCTCAGAGCCGCTTACGTGCGTCCCGTCCCGTCCTGCTTAACTAACCAAACAACTAGTTATAAGTCAAGTTGAAGCTCAGCAAAGCTAACAATGAACAGTTCGCCCAAGAACTCCTCTCCACCTTTAGCACGGATTTAGGGGAGGTGTCGCTCATCCCTGCCACGGGGGGTTTGTTCCGGGTTACTATGTATCATGTCTCGAATGGGATTGTGGATGGGCATGTTGGTGGGAAAGTTCTTTGGGATAGGAAGGAGAATGGGGGGTTCCCTGGTATGTCTCACTTACATTGTCTAATTCGTGTTTTTGGGGGGAGATGCTAACTCCGTGTAGAAGTCAAGGTTCTCAAGTCTCTGGTGAGGAATGTTATCGATCCGTCGAGGGATTTGGGACATACGGATCGGGCGTTGAAGGCGAATGCTCCTCAGGGCCAGTCGGCTCCTGCCGACGAGAAGAAAGCCGAGGGTCAGAAGGAAAAGTGTGATGATTGTAAATAGGTTTGTTGGTATTGGTAGATGTTATTTATTTTATATCCTATCCAGTACATTATCCACATATCTATAACTATACATCAAGATCAAAAATCTAGCCATTTCAACGAGCAATTCGAGTAGTTACCATTCCAACGAATATCGTTTCTATGTCGTATACACCAGTTCAGTCTGGTTATATGATGTAAATACTAACGGGAGAAATGGATATTGGAATCGGCATCGGGTTCCTGGTTTATCCATACTGCGTTGGTGGAGGGTTGAGGATGCCAGACGGGGAGTGCATCATCTTCTATAGTAAACGGGTTAGCACATGGTAGTCGATGAAGGTAAATAACAGATACCTCTCATAGTAACTCGCTGAACCCACTCCACTATCAAAGTCCAGATAGAATGGACCGTCTGAGGAAGAGTCAAGAATATAGCCACAATCTGAAGAATAGCATCTACCGACAAATTTGATATTTAGTAAAATAAAACCAAAATAAAAACCAAGACATACCTAGGTACTCTTTATGATCATACAAGAAGCGGTAGAAACCACCAAATAAGATAAGCCATACAAAACTCCCCGGGAAACACTTCCTCTGATATACGATTTGCTTAATATGAAGTGGCACTTACTACCGTATGAGGTAGGTGACGGGAGTTAACAGATGGATGGTTCTGTGGCCAATTAATGGAGGTGCTATGAAAGGACAACATAGGAGAGAATGTTGATATCCACTGGTTGAAGTGGTAATTGGCTAATGGTGTTTTGGGAGGCTGGATAGCATTGAAATCGATAATTATCTAGGCTGGGCTATTTGGTAGGATAGTAAAGTACTATGCGATGTATTTGGTGGTTTGTGTTCTCATTGCTTCTCGATGATGCTGTTTTGCATAGACCCTGTATTTACAGAGTTCAACGGCATCATCTACCTCGCATATAGATGGGATCCTAATCCCGTGAGACCATTCGAATACTAGCCACTATTTCTGCTGTAGCGTATTGGTGGTGACATCGCGCCAGATAGATACTTTCTGGAGTATTACTATCTAAGGGGCAAATTAACAGAACAACATATCAAGAAGAGACGCTAGCCTCAGCATCACGAATGCGCATTTAAAAAAAATATACAAGAGAATATGTCGTCTTTTCCTGGTTGGACTAGGTATGCAATTCTTCCAATATGTCCAGACCTTCCCATAGTTTGCTTTTCAACGTCTCAGCATACCTCGCAACAAAATTACCTTCTTGGTGAGATATTCGGGCAGCGAATGGAGAAGCCCTTTCTACGTAGCAAGGGGAACGTGTGTAAAGCCTTTTTATGGTAAAATAGATGTCTTCTAAGTCTATGGAAGGCGTCTGGTTTACCCCTCGGTCACGTGAAGGTCATGTGATATATCTCGGTACACGGAAAAAGGACTAGTTTCTGACAATCTGTTTTTTTGTGAGCAACGTCGTATTGAATAAGTGTCTTGAATAGGTCTGCGACCGGCTTGTATCGCGTTGGCGTTGCCTCAGCGAGCAACAAAAATCACATGACTCCTGATGAACTCGCTGAGTAAGCAAAGAGTCATAATTGTATAATTACTGTGCATAGATATCCCTGGCAAACGCGCAGTGAAAAGAATGACCGAGTGGTTCTTCCGGCCGGGCCTCACGAGTTCCTTTTTTTGTAACACCCGTTCTCTGTTTTGATTGGCTACTCAAGGTAATAAGGTTGTCCTCTTTGGGATATTATTGATTCATGAAACCAAACCTAGACATCGAGTCCTGACTATGCTATTATATCACACATTACTATATACCTATCCTGTGCCCAGTGCATTGATCCCAAAAATTATCCGATCTTATATAATACCTCCAATATCCTTAATCATGTCCCATCCCCCATGTCCCATACCATTTTTTATCATATTTACCCAAGTCCAATGCACGCTAATCCAATGCACGCTAATCCAATACACGCTGAATAACCAACTCGACCAAAAGTGTCTGCTGTTGTTTGATCTTTCAGGAGATCGTATTCTCATCATATCCAAGAAGAGAAACAACCCTAGACCCAATACCTAGTGATATCTGGCTGGCCCGTTAAAAGCGGTCCCCGATGGCAGCGTTATCAGTCCAAAGCTTCTTACCACACACTGTAACGAAAGGTTCGATCCGCATCGGCACTGGGTTCCTGGGGGGCTGTCCATGGTGCATTGGACGGTTCGGGACGTGGAGTGGAGGTGGGGAGATCAGTCTCGTCTATAGATAAACAGCATAATAGATTAGCTTTGTGACCGGGGCACTGAAGGGGATGGGGATGGATGAGATGGGATATACCTCTTCTCGTAGCTCGTTGAAACAAATGGGTCATCGGTTCGCGGATGGCTTGAATTGTCTGCGGCAGAGCCAAGAGGATACTGATGAGTTGCAAGATGGACTCGATGGACAGAGCCATTTCGATGCAATGCAAGAATAGTAACCAGGTGATACCAAGAATGAAAGAAAGGGATGGCTCAATGTCTGCCAAACGTAAAAAATGTGAAGTAAAGATTTGAATAGTGCCCCGGGGTGGCTACTTATAATAATCTGATACTCTAACAGATGACCAGCCCTCCATTCACTCACGATAGTCAATGGACAGTACAAAATTGGGGGGGGGGCCTGTAGGCCGGCCCGCCTGCGTGTGGGCAACTTTTTTTTTGGCTTAGTGGTACTGATTCTGTATTTCAGCGCTCATCAACCCCTTGATCTTACAGTGCCCTAATGTTCTTCTTCCTAGCGCCCTCCTGAAGGGGATATGATGATGAGAATAATGAAAATATAGGCACAAACTTAAAAAAAAAAAAAAATAAGGAATAGCTTGTCTAGATAGTATAAACCTCTTTAACCAAATACACCGTACTCGTTCCTGATCAAGAAAACTAGGGAAAAGGGTAATACTAAAAGAAAGTACGTAGATCGCGTGGCGAAGGTTGTGGAAAAAGAAAAGGAAAACATTCTCTGTCCAAAGCGGCAGAAAATGAAAACTAGAAAAAAAAAAAAAAGAAAAGAAAAGAAAAGAAAAGGAAAAGGGAAAAAGGAAAAAAAAAAAAAAAAAAAAAAAACCGTTTGTTGCACAGCGTACGGAGTAAGTCAACAACCTACTCCGTACATCATGGATCATAGCCCAGGTTGGGGGACCCAATGCTACGCATCAGCATTTGAAAACCAACCAGTAGGGCTTGATTTGGACGGTGGAGCCACAGAGGCTGTGACTTGAAGCGGAGAACAGCCCGAAGGACGCTGCCGGGATCAACTGTGGCCACTGCAGTTGAATGGTCCAGCTAGAACCATGCCAACCGTCACACTGGGACACTGAGGATACCATTTCACAATTATTTGGTCATATAACATGATTAGATCTTCTATAGTTAAAAGACTGATTTGGTCATATAATATGATTAGATCTTCTATAGTTAAAAGACTGATGAGACAAAAAAAAATTGATGGTACAGTTCTATTTGATAATAGACCAGTCAAGAACATGAAGCGGAGATAATGTTTCGCTCTCTTTCGCATTCTCATCTCTAAGTTAGCTGACACCTAGGACAGTGGATACCATCAAAAAAAATAAAAAATAAATAATAAAAGTGAAAATACTAAACCCCTTTGAAAAGTAACGGCGCCGGTCAAAAAATCAGGAGCTGAAAGGACGGAACGATGGGATTAACCCTGGTAGAATGATGATAACTATATGTTGTAGGCTTTTTTATTATCTTTTCTTCCTCTTTATTATTACTGCCGGGGGCAGAGCATCTACAGCGTAAGGGGTATATGAGAATCCTGGAGTCAACTTTCTGATGGAATCATGGACAGCCCAGTGTGAAGGGATGACCCGGATGATGATATTTGATAAAATGTGGGTGGAGAGCAGTATCCAACAATAGATCTGGTACAGAACTTCGGCTTGAGATCATCTCGGGGTTCAAAGAATGTCGGAAAACCTAGTATGTGTGTACTATCTACCCTAAACCTTTCACTGAAGGATCGTTACCGGTACCTTACATGACAGGTCTTGTCATTAAATAAGGTATTTAATCAAGGATCAGGTACTGGCCAGATTCATCTCCTACCTTTAGACCCGGGATATCGTATTGAATACCAGGTATCATACAGGGCTGAGAATTCATTGGTGGTGAATGCGCACATCTTATTAGTGGCCTTGTTTGATGATGGCACTCGAAAAATATTTCTGCCTTGTCTGCTGCAGTTTACATTTAGTACATAGTACGTAAATCGATGACCGGTTTCATATTATTACAATTTACATAGTCGTGATTAACTAGGTATGAGCTTACAGGACAGCCCTTGGGTCCTGCCCCGGCCTTTTGCAATAAATTGACTTTTCACTACACCATACACCGCTTAAACTGATCGTTGTCTTTGGAAAAAGCGGGGGGCGATAAGGGATGCGAATTGCGATGAGCTTCTGAGGGAATCCAAGAGTGCGTTAAGAACCACTTGGTTACTTGGAAGGGTCTTAACGGTGTTGCTGATCCACCGGAATAGCAAACATTTCAACGAATTTCATCGTCATGGCTTGGTATTTCCCATTGAAGGGGCGGCCTTTGGCCTTTGGAAAGGGCGAGGTCGTGGTTATCAGGAAGAAGCAGTCATCTGAAATAGGGGTTTTCTCGGATTTATGGAAGGCGTTTTATTTTCTTTTCTTTTGACAGCCAGCGTAACATATCGATGCTACCCGTCTTCTGCGAGTAATAAAAAGTGACCGTGTCCTGTACCCGGACTCGTCTACCCACCTTGTTCAATGAACCACTCAACCACTACTCCATAGAACGAAGGCTTCTGCAGCTGATAAACTCCAGTATTACTCCTAATAAGGATTTGAGGCCGTAAGAGAGAATCAAGATATATACTAGGTCTCGAGCGTGGTAGAGAAATAGTGCAAGGAATCGCTGACATCAGCGGTCGCCGAGTCACCGCAAGATTCGGTACCTGGCATCTCCCAAATACTTTCCGAGTCGTCCGTCCTTCTCGTCTACTGAGAAGCAGTCTGTATAATACTGTAGGATAATATCGACCCAGTAAGGGTTTCATTGTCGATGCCTCGTGCTGTATCGAACCTAGACAGGTAGTACCGATCGATCGATCAGCAATGTCGATGATCTCCCCGAAGCCTGGTAGTTACTATCCGCGATTTGCTCTACCTCAATCGCACTTCCGAAAAACGCTCTGGCCGTCCGGAGAAGCTATTAGATGGGGATAAGAGGCAGATAATTCTGTATATTTGCGACCGTGCTGATTCTAGACATGGAAAGACCCAAAATTGACAGTCGCTTGTTGGTTAGAAGTGTACTGTGCTGATGCTTAAGAGTAAGGTCCTGTTGTTGCGTGAAGAAGGCTAGCATAACCAAATAAACATCCCCAGATTCATACGGATCAGAAGAAATCAGATGATCAGGGCAACAAATTGTCAATAGTACTATTTGGTGAATAATAAAACGCCATGCTATCTTATATCATACATGTAAGTGTAACCTATGTCCAATGCAGGTGTATACTCTTTGCTTTTTCCCAAACACCATGCTTTAAGCCGAATGTATCCAATACCTTAATCATGTCCATGCCCATGTCCAATGCCATCATATATAACCTAAACCATTGCTATCATAAATATCCCAAAGTCCAATGCACGCTGAAAAACCAACTCGATCAAAAGCTTGACTTTTGATAGAAGTGTTCGAGGAATGGACAGGTCTAACCATCACGACGGCGAGATGGAATTATTGGAGCAGCCACCACAGCGACGAAGACCATGTCTATACAAACACAGGTAGACACATTAGTTAGCTGTCCTGTTATCCGACGGAATACGGAGTACTCACAAGAGAAATGAATGTTGGTGGTGCGTTCCGCATTAGGAAGTTGAGGGCGCGAGATAGGCAGTAAATTCTCCTCTATATGTAAAAACAATCAGCACATTATCGATGTTGAACAAAGATAGAAAGAATACCTCTTCTGGTAAGTCGCCGAACCCAGCGCGCCATCAACTCCCATATGGCATGCAATGTTTGGGGCACTGTTAGGAATATACTAATCAGTTGTAGAATGGAATCAATGGATAGAGACATTCCCGATCTTATTTTAAAGAAAGTAATATCAAAATGATAATAAATAATAATGATAAACAACGAAAGAATGTATTGATTTATTTACTACAATATGAATGTTTGTAGTGGTTAAGTACTCTTTATACTTGGGGAGAGGGGCTTTTGTCTTTCTTTGGTCTTTCTTTTTCTCTTTTTTTTTTTTTGGTATATTTTTATTGGTTCAATTTTTCGTGTAACTATTATGTTTAGACCATCCCTGCTGTTAGTGGGACATAGTCACTACATTGCATGAAATAGCCTGTTGTAGGAATAGATACCACTGCGCGTAACTGTGGGCCACATCAGGAGGCTGTGCTAATGAATACCTTCAACGCTGAATGCAGTATACCGCACCTCAGTGATTAGTTCAATATAATCCACCTATACATTCTCCCACGCTCTCTACGTACCTCTAGGATATTACCTAACAGCCAACCTGCCATAGACAGCTTAATCTTATCCACGCGGAAACAGAATATCTAACTGAACTGAATGAGAATTGAAGCTATAGTGTTCGAGAACACACCCTTTATATTACAGAAACTCATCCATCCCTCCCAAGTACGCATGTGAAATGGAACCCTACCTCGACCTTGAGATATCATCCGAACCACTACTGTCTTTACAATTATACATGTTAGCATGTCGAAGCAAATTAGAAATAAAAAATACATAATCCAATCGTTGCCAGCGACACAAGCTACAAGCAGCACTTCATGCTATTTGGATGTGGTGTCAGTATGGATTGGACAGATCGAACAGCAGCATGAACACCGTATCAAACATAATAACCATAATCATAACTAGGACTCAGCATTGTGTCTTGGAGCAAACCAGGTGGACTGCACCTCCAATATCTTGCACAGCGATCCCTTCATTAGATTTTCTTGGGTGGAATCGAGACTGCTGCGCCTCTACTATGGAGGACTGGCTAGTTGGATCCTTCAGTCCAGAGTTTCTCCTTCCTTGCTCTCTCTTTTTATTTATTTTATCAAATATTTCCCTTGTGTGTACAGCTGGGCAGTCGCATCTGACATCATCACATTCCATACGCATAATAGCACGCAAGTAGTGGCAACCCATTTATCAAGTTCGTAATTGAACACAAATATTATTATCCATAGCATATCAACAGCCCGTCCAATTCCAGTCATGAAGTTCGAATCCCCCAACTTATTGTCGGCGGGAAAGACATTTTGGTTGCTCCGTGCAAGTTTGAAGAACCCGGGAGCGATGATCCCTGCCTGAAGCACATCAGAACCTCGTCTTCAGCCTCCTTGTTCGGTATATAAGTTATTCCATTTGGATGCTTATGTTATGATTTACGGAGTCTAGGTAACTATATTTATTCTATTACATCACTTGACTTTTTGTCCTTATGGCAGCCTTAAAATATTATTTGAGGAACATAACCTTTGACATTACTCCAAGCACCCTAACGATGCTATATTCTATAAAGTGGCTTGTAACAGAAACAACTCTACAGAGTTCAAGAAAATAACCCATATACTCATAGACTCATCCAACTCAAGTACGTGTACGAGATGGAACCCTAACTCGACCTCGGGATACCATTCAGACGGCTATTGTTTCTATCAATTATGCACGTTAGCATGGAGAAATAATTATATCCAATAGATGTATACTGGCTAGAAACATCATATTCTATATGAGTATCATATGTAAAGATAACAGGATGTATTTTACTGGTGTTGCCAGGACGCCAAATGGATAATTCTTCTAAAGTATGAGTATCTAAACAGCAGACCAATCGAACGGCTATGGAATTATTGTTATTTGCACCTAGGGTTGAATATTTATCCAAAAGACATTAGGTACTCTATAGTGGTTCGGAATAAAGCTATATAGCATTACAACCAACTGCCTGCTCTAGTTTGATCTTGAATAGGGTTATATTTTCATTTGCCTGCCATCTCACTTCCTAACCACGATGAAGATGAGATGAAATACTCTGGGAAGCCACCCCGAGGACTATTGTTTCTATATAACCCGACAGATTAGGTATGCTCTTGTTACATGGTAGAAATACTGACGGGAAAAATGAATATTGGTGTTGTGTTCTCGCCAGACAGGCAGGACATTCTCTATATAAACCAATCAGCATAGCGCATTACAAAAGAACAAAGTAGAAAGGATAGTAGGTACCTCCTCTAGTAGAGTGTTTAAACCAGTGTATCGCCAATTCTAACATGGCAAGGAGTGTTTGAGGGAGTTCCATGAATGCCTGGAGGACGAGAGACATTTTCAATAGTATTCGATGAACAAATCCAATTGATATCAAAAAGGAGAACAAAAGAACGATGAAACGAAACGATTTAATCTTTGGGAAAAAAGTGAAATGGAGACACTCTTTAAATATTTGGGGGAATCGTTAGTATAACCACCAATACTAGATATAATCCCTAAGTAGAAGGTGGTTTGGACCCATTCGTGGAGTATCACTATTTATTACGCGTGGTTATTTAGGCAATGACTACGTAGATAGGGTTCTCGCTGGAAGATCGAGTTGCCAAATAGAGAGGATTCTACCAAATCACACTAACCTAATTTGATATCAAGTGATTGAGATACATAGAAGAAGATTACTGGATCAATGGCCCATTTAAGTGGGTAAGCCTAGGGCAGGGATGGTGATCCCTGAACAGAAGCACCGAGAGCTGCGGCGGTTAGTTAATACACTGATGGCATTACTACAAGTTAGGTAATGATCGAAATAATTTGGTCAGTAAGAGAACCAGACTTATTTATATAAAGAAATTAAATAGCTATTTACAGAAATTTAAAGGCATAATCGTTACTCATAGACTCATCCATCCCAAGTACGCCTAACTCGCCCTCGAGACACCATTCGGACGGCTATTGTTTCTATCAATCATACACGTTAGTATGATTAAATGATTATAGAAAAACATTAAACAGAGATAAACCCACGAGAGACATCATATTCTGTATAAGTTTCGTATAAAGGACTGGCAGCTGGTTGTACTGCATTGGTGTTGTTGTGGATGGGTAGCTCTGAAGTATGAGTATGAGTATCTATATAGCAGATCAATTAGTATAGTATGTAAGATATAAATAAAATAAGCTAAGTAACCACCAGAATGAAAAAGAAAAAAGAAGATACCTCTGCCAATAACACCACGAACCCAGTATACCACCAATTCCCAAACAGCATGGATAGACTGCGGAACAGCCAGAATAAGACTGACAAGTTGGAGGATATCATCAAGGGATAGCATGTCGAAGTAGAGTAAACAAAATCAACAAAGTTTGAGAAAAGAAAAAAAAAAAAAAAAAGAGAGAGAGAGAGAGAGAGATAAACAATAAAGAATAAAATAAAGTTCCAATCTTGTCTGTATAGATCGGGCTGGTCTTTTCGAGTCGATCACATGCAGATATTCTCTAACGAGTAACAAGTCAACACGACCAGGTATGATTGAAACAAAAGAACAAAATGAAAAGTAAAAATATAATAAGGAAAGAAATACAGGTAAAATTGAAGCGAGAATGTGCAGTATACTTCTTCAATTACTATCAAGAACAAACGAAGTGGCTACGGTATATAGAAGATTCGGGCAGCTATTTATTAATGGATGGAAATGCATGGGAGGAGAAGAGGAGAAGAGGAGGGAAAAGCGGAGCCTGATGGATGAGTATCAGTTGGCAAGGCTGGGAGAAAGAATGGGAGTGAACAAAGGACTTTCCCCACTTTCTGTGGTGTTCAGACAGGGAAAGCCCCCTGAAAGAGAAACGTATTTAAGGGCAGGGAATAAATAGCACTTTCTGTGGTGTTCCGACTAGGGAGTTATCCCGGACCGTCACTGACTGGCCTCTAATGATGGCGCCCGCAGCAGGATTTGTTCTCATTGGTACTCCGTACTTGACCTGCATTTGTATCGACATGAGCCAAGAGTCGGAGCATCGAGAGTCTAGATGTAGAAGATCCGGTAGCAGAGTATTGGTTAAAGCGTAAGGTACAGCAGAGGCTATAGGATGAATATCTTGATATAAATATTGATTTAAAGGCACTACTTCATACTACTTGATACTTATCAGGACAAAACCATTGACATTACTACCAACCACCCTAACAACACTCGGTAGTAACTAACATCAATATCAATTAATAAGAAAGAGGAAAAGAAGAAAATCCAAAGCAAAACGATAGATGGTATTGCAAATGACATCAAACAGTCACAGTCAGATGAGAATAGAAAGAATAGAACCGAATGAGATGAAATGAAGTGATGAAAAATGAAGAAATGAAGAATTATACAGTCAGTTCCAGAGGCTGGATCCTTGAAACGCCTAAACACGCCCCGATTCTAGATGAATGTTTTCCCCTGTCGCCCCCAAAATCCAAAGCCGGACTCGTATCGTTCAAGGTAAAATAAAGTAATGAGTAAGAGGAAGAGGAGAAATGAAAGATAAAGCAAAGGAGATCAACATGAAAATGGTAGATGTAGATGATAGAATAAAATGAGATGATAAAGTGAAAATGATAGAATGATAGACGGAGAAGTGAAAAAAAAAAAGACACAAAGAAGAAAGATGATGAAAGAGGGAAAAGGGGGTTGTGCCTGTCCAGCTGCCGATTCGGTATTATCGACCTTTTCGAGACCCAGCTGACAAGCATTAAACATAGATAGCAAAGCCATATGCAAGCTATCAGTACAACCCAGTCGTGATTCATAACTTCCATCGTGAATTCGAATTCGTCAATAGGTGTACCCTTTTCATGAGCCCATTATCCGATCCATTTTTTGAACCCAGCCTTCAACCCCAACCCAAGAGCCGCAAACACCTTGTAAAAATCAAACCAAAACCGAACCAAAATATAATAAACCCCGGCAAGTCACGTCTCGCCGCTTACCTCCTGGTGTGCGTGGTGGTTTCTGCGCTTCCAGAATGCTAGGCGCAGTCGACTTCGACGCTTCGGCAGCCTGCGAGGCGGCGTGTGCTCACCGGGAGATTCCTCTCCGTGGTGATTCCCGTGGTGATGCCCGTCGTTCTTCACGCTCCCAGCAGTCGTCGTGGATTTGGAAGAACTGCCTCTTCCGTTCCCGAACACGGTGGCCATGACATGGTTCTTATTCCCGTCATCCACATGTTGATCAGATCGATGAGACCTATGCGAGTTATGGGATGTATGGGAAGCACGAGAAACATGGCTCTGGCCAGAAGAGCTGTAGGTGCCCTGGTGTTCTCGATCGACTGGGGTGTATGCGTTTGAAGAACTCGCCCGCGTGCTGGTACTGTCATGGTGTTCGTGTTCCCCAGTACTGTCTCGGGGAACACCCTTGTCGTCGCCACTATCCACTGTGAGAAAGCTGGTGGCGTTGGTAGCCGGAGAGATGGGTGTCATATTGTTGCTGTACGCACTGATGCTTTGTGTGCGGGTGCAGCTGTTTCTCTGAGACGTCGAGGGTGCCGACGTACGCACAGACGAGCCGGTGTTGGCGTGTTGGCGATGCTGGCCCTGAGGGCCATGGCGTGAACTGCTTGGTCGTTCCGAGGCGTTATCAAGTGAATGATCACGGTTCCTTGAGGGGTCTTGAGCTTCGCCCTCGTCCATAGATGCATTGGCAAAGATAACAGCTGCCAGGACCGCTGGGTCCCGTGCGCGGTTGGGGTCAAGCGTTGGCTGTTGGTCACCCTGGGGAGGATGGATTGGCGGCGCATTTCTGTCCGGCCTGCTTGCAAGCGAAACCATCGTAAGATCGGGTACGGCCGTTGATGATTTCCTAGACGGTGTTCCGGGAGGATATGGGCTCCCCGTGATATCCATCGAGGGACCAGGTGTATCCGGCGAAACAACCGGACTTATGGTATTTTCATTTATGGCCCTTTGTTCGACAGAGTCTTGACTGGGCGAATGGGTGCTACCGAAGTAGTCGCTATCGTCGCCAGTCTCAGTAGTCGCGTGTTGGAGGTCGTTAGGTGTTTCCGGGGGTGGTTTAGGAGTTCCCACAGGCGCAGAACGACGCTCCTTCACTTCCCTCGATTCGGAAGGTGGACTTGAAGAACGGGGAGAAACGGTATCCTCTGAGCGTATCTCCGCCTGCAGGATTTGCTTCCTCTTTTCCAAATCCGCAAGGAAATGCCATTTAGCCTGGTTGCTTCGAATCTGCTCAGCCGTAAACTTCAACTGTGGCAGGATATCCGATACACCCTCGAAGAGAGGAAGCGCAAAGATCGACATGAACCCAATCTGGCCAGTGGCCAGTTTGTAGATGTTGCCAAGTTCCGGAGGACCCCCAAACAAAGCAGTCTCCATGCCAACCTCCTTTTCCATCTCGCCTTGGTTGGCAAACTCTTCTTGGAGAATCTTGGTCCATTTCTCTGCAACCTCCCACGGCCGCGCCACATTGCTGATATCGGCACACTTGATCAACAGACCACACAGGAGCGACTTGTACATTTCGATATCTTGAACCTTCCACCCGTCGACGGTCTTGTTGTTCTCGTAAAACCGTTCCTGCAATGACCCTAGCCTTTCCATGAACTTCTGATGAACGCCCATGTCTGTCGCCAGAATCGAGCTAATAAGCAGCTTTCGAAGCTGCTTATCCTTGAAGGCGGCAGGCCAGTGACGGCGTAGAATCTGAGAAAAGGCAGCGCAGTGGAATGCCTCCAAGACAGAGTTGTCGTTGTAGAGCTGCGCCAAGGGTGAATTGAGCTTGACGAGAAAGAAGTTGTTCACTCCAGGGTGGCCAACATCGTGGCCAATAGCAGAGATCAAAAGGGTGAGCGCATCGAACGGGGCGAGAAGAGAGGCAATGGGAGTCGAGGAACCAAGTGCGGGAACGGCAGATGAGTACGGGGGCAAGGCGCCAATATGAAGCAGGAAGCAAAAGACAGACTGCAAAACATCAATGGCATGGCGAAAGTTATGGTACAGCACAAATGAGTTATAGGCAGCGCGACAGGCGAGTAAAAATGTCCGAAGTTCGCCTAGATATTGTCAGCTGACAGTGACGCCCTTCACCGGGCTCCTTCACTTACCTGGAGTCAATCGCCAGTGCTCTAACTCTGGCATCTGGAATGCATGCTGAAGCATTTCGCACGCTCCAAAGACAAGTTCATCCTCCGAGAACTCGTGGGCTTTGAAATTCCAGTTTCCAATTTGTTGCTTGACGAATTTTTCACGTTCAGGGCTTACATCCAGTTCTCTGTTGCTCATAATGAGCTGATGAGTTGGTGATATAGGGTCATATCCTACGTACCGATCCTGAAATTCTTCGATAACTTCTTCTGGATCACAAATACCTTTCATGAGTTTCGAGACCCTGGTGGCGTTAGTCTGGAAGACACAAACCGCTGCATTGGAAAGGCACTTACATGGCTTCTCTCAGATAAGCATATGGCTGCTCATCATGAACACCCACCCAAGAGTGTTTTCGAAGCTTTCTCCTAGCCAGGAACCGTGATTGTTCTTTTTGCGCCGATTTTCGAGTCCGATACGCATGGACCACAAGGCCCTGTACCCTAGATCGGTCCAACGGAGTTGTGAGAACTTCGACGGCCCCAGCATCCAAACACCGAGTGATTTGATGAGGATCTGCTGTGAGAATGTTTCGGCTTGGCTGTTCAACAGGGCTGCTCGTCATTCCTGCAGACACGGTTCGCAAGACTGCAACAGGAACGATTACATTGGGCGATTCTTGAACTTGAATATCGGCGGAGACCCCCGACAGCAACTGCAGGCCATAGGTTTCCTCCGATTGGGAGGAGAAAGTAAAGCCATGTCGCAAAGAGGAAGGCGAAGGAGGACTGGTCTCCGACCATGACGCACGGCTGATCTTACGACGAGCCGGACCGATTTCATCGGTGCCAAGATCGATGTCGAAGAACGCAAAAACCGGTGTGCAGTTATATCCGGCACGGTCGCTAAGTTCTGCTAGTTTTGTCGCAAAGGATGTTCCTGCATGGCACAAATAAACTACAAGGGAAATCCGATCAGCAAACCGATCTCGGATGGGAAATGCCGGGGCAGTGATTGGAGGGAAAGGGACATACTCTGTTTGCACACCTGCAGCAAAAGTTCCACATCCGACCGAAGCGACTCGGGTTCTTCTGCGATCACCGAGACGCTACCCGACGAGGTCGTCGACGCATCGGATAACCTCCTGTGCACCCATCGCTCTGACTTTACACGATCATCAATATAAACGGCGGAACACTCCATGCGATCCATGTTGTCGGAATAATTTGAACCGACCATAGTTTCCACTTCTCCGATCGGACGTCAGGGTCACAAAGCCAGAGAAGCGATAGAGACAAAAGAAGAGATCAACACTATTCGATCCGAACACGGTTTCATATGGTTGAATACCAGGATCAAACTCGGGCTCGTCGCGTAGGTCGAGAGGTGTGTTCTGAGGAGGGTGTGGGGGGGAAACGAGCGGCTGCGGGTGAAGGATACAAAGGAGAAAGGCGACTAGTGTTGTGAAAGAAAGAAGGATAGATCTGTGTTATTCCACCGAGTCCGATCCTCGAGAAGAAGCCGGAGAGTCGAATTCGTAAAGGACGAAGAACAACTGGTCCAAGCGAATAAAAAACCAGTGATCAGCGATTCCAGAACCCAAGCGACTGCGCGAAATCTCCAACAATGGGGTTTGTTCCGCTGCAGCTGTCCAGCCCCGATAAGGGGAAAATGAAATCAAATTTTAAATCAGGGTAATGGGTAGTAGTTTTTCTCTTTGATTGCAGAACCTGCGGGGGGTGCAGCACCTGTCTAAGAGTCCCTTTCTGAGACAGCCCAGTCTTTGTACTGCACCGGAACCACACGCACGTTCGAACGAGGCGGCCGGACGGCTGGCTGCAATCGCCACAAGAAGAACTCGGGAGGATAGATCGGGATCGAGGGAGAGTAGAAAGGCGATCGCGAAATCGAGGAGGATTGATAGCTAGGAAAAGATTATACGGCGAGGGAAAAGGTCGGGTGCGAAGGTCCAATTGGTAAAGGCTCGAACAACCGCGTCGTCGTCGTCGTCGTCGTCGAAGAACCGGGGTCAATGTCGCCGATCGTGAAACCCACCAAAGGAAAGGAACTCAAAGCGTCGCGACGCATGCAGTCGCAGTCTAGAGTGTAGAAAAATAGAAGAAGAGAATCCGTCTGGTGTGTGGAGAGTAGGAGTGAAAAAAAGAAAAAGAAAAAGAAAAAGAAAAAAAAGAAAAAAGAGGTCCTAAGGCGTCATGGTGGGCCGCCGAGAGGGCCGCACGGGGAAGGATGGCACGAGAGATGGAGAGATCGGAAGAAGGGGGATGGAGGGAGGCGATGGAGGCACGGGGATAGAAGTGAGGAGAAAGGAAGAAAGAAGAAAGAAGAGAAGATGAAGATCCCTAGATTGGATGGATGGGGGGAGGGGAAGAATGAAGAGGGAAGAAGAAGAAAAGGAGACGGGAAAGAGAGACGGTAGAGATGTTAGAGAAGAAGAAGAGAGAGTGATAAAAACAGGAAAAGGGAAGAAGAAGTGGAGAGAGAGCGAGAAGAATGGGGATGGAAGGCAGGATAGGAGGATAGATTGCAGAGTTAAGAGCAGTCAATGTATCCAAATCCCCGGGGAGAAGAAGAAAAGAAGAAGAAGAGAAGGCAAAAGAGGGTTTTCTGCCCGCCTTCTGGAAGGTCGGGTGGATATCACCATCCATTTACCATATTATTTATATTTATATCGTGAAATATACCTACAAATAAAATAAAATATAAAATATCTTACAAAATAGAATAAATATCTCTAAAATAAAAAATATTTATTTATGAAATAAATAGATAAAAAGACGAACAACACAAGAACAACACACAGATAAAGTGAGCGGAGAGAGTGGAGCGGAATGACGCTTAGGCAAGCGACCGAATCAATTATTATTAGTTCTGCGACTTTTCTAGAAAAGAAACATGCCGTGTCTTTTTCTTTTCTTTTTTTCATGTACATTACAGTACGGGATCCTAAAATGATAATTTATCCAATTTGACTTTATATTTCTTGTTTCACTTTGTTATCCGGTTTGATCGGCCCATTCAGATGAGGTGGATTCGATTTGGTCGTGGTTGACTCGATACTGCGTACAGTTACACGCACAATATTATTTAAGATTATTATTTCCAGTTCTCTATCATCTACAAATACAGAATAAAATGTAAAAATGTACTGTAAAAGCAATAATATATTCTAGAAGTTCCGTGCATACACACAGTCAGCATCACCACCACAGTGGATCTTCAGTGGCGATGATGCGATTTATGCTTAGGGCACAGACAAACCCTCGCGCTGATTCGCAAACCATGCCTGGCCAGTTGTGGTCCATGATGTGATGGATGATCCTGTGGCGAATCCTCACACTACCTTTTTTTTTTTTTAAACTTCTTTACTGTGACTGATGTCAAGGTTGAAGATAGAATACTGTTAAAATGAATAAATATTATTGTGTCTACTCGATTAGATAGTGATAGTTTATGCATGTAATCCGATGAGGACATGGCTGTGATCCACCAGACAAACTATCCCTCCTCTGTATCTACAGCTTCAGTCTTCTACTTCTACGATGTACATCCTCAAAGTTGGTCTATGTATAACATCACGTTCATCCCTGTTCATCCTGCTCATCGTTACTCCTTCCATCACCTAGCGATTCGACCTCCCCATACCCCGCATACTCCCTCCTACACGCCTACTGCACATCCCACGCAATTCGCTTGTTGTCCTACGCTTTCTACTGTCCTACGCGCCGATCAAGACACATTTATATCTGATTCGATATCTCTAGGTCACAGGTCACAAATGCAAAAAAAAAAAAAAAAAAAAAAAAAAAAAAAAAAAAAAAAAAAATAGACCATTTTAAAGAAGAATAAACTCAAAAAAGTAACACGCTGATAGATGCCCGTCCCAACCCATGCTGTTGCTTCTCCTGCCCGGTCGGTCCGGGTTCTCCGGACCTCGTTAACACATGCAAAAAAAGTCTCTCGCTGATACATAATATGAAGAAGATCAAGACAAAAAGAAAATCGAGGGAAAAAAAAGAGAGAAGCAGGGTGACAAAAATGAATAAATAAAGTGAAAGGAAAAAAAATATAAAATATGCGGACAACTGGCATCGTCCCAATTCCCTATTTTTCGATGCCAGAAAATCAGAAGATCGTACAAAACCCTCCTTCCATCGTTCCCACCAAGATTCATATATAGCCTAGGACAGTAGATTCTTCAATGATGGACTGGCGCTGGCTCCAGATCCACCGCTCGTCCCATTAACACTTGCGTGTCGCCCGCTGCTCATCGGCACCGCTGGGGCGGGAACGGGCGTGTCCTCTAACCGACTCGGAGGTGTCGGACCCCGCGGATCAATCTGTGCTTGCGAGACTGGCGGTGACTGCGCTGGCACGCTGAGAACGCGATCCACTGAATAAACCCGAGGAGGTCCCGCGTTTAACGCGCTCAATGAATGCTGAGGCGAATGTCGCACCATTGTCGCTTGCACACTAGGTGGTGATGTCGACGATGCGAACGGCCGTGGTCCTGGTGTGTGAGAGGGATGCGGGGAAGGAACTGCGACGGGGCCATAAGGACTATGGTGTGTCGGATATGCCTGAGGCGGCGGAGGCGGTGCGCCATTGGTATAATGGGCTGGTGGTGGGGGTGGAGGTGCATGATGAGAAGGCTGCTGATAGCCGTTCATATGGTGAGGCGCATGGTGTGGTGGTGGTGGTGGTGGTGGCGCCGGGCCGCCATGGTAAGTCGGAACTGATATAGTACCATTGCGAAGCGCTTCAGGCGAGCGGGGGTCATACCCGGCATACTGAGGCGGAGGAGGAGCCGGTCCAAGTGGCCTTGGAAGAACCCCTGCAGGGGTCGGGTGTGCGTGTGGCCCGTAAGGATGAGGGTGGTATTCTGGAAGCCGTGGCGCTGGGAGGACCGGTCGCTGGCCTGAATACGGAGAGGGCTTGGGCTCAGGAGAGGGCGGAGCCGCCAAGGTCTTGAGATGACACTTGTGGCATTCATAAGACGTTTGCTGTTCTCCACCAGTAGGGCTGTAATCTCCGTTGGGCCTCGTTAAAGAGGGGCCATGGAATGGAGGACTACCCAACCCAATTCCATTCAGTAATGGTGTCCTGTTGCTAACACCGGTTAATCGGCGTGGTCTGTCGAGAGGCCACCACCTTGGGCTGAATGCTGAAGCGCAGCGTGCGCATTTCCTCTCCGCGTCCGTTCCAGTGACCGGACGAGGAGCAGGACCCTCTGAATCGATGTCCATTTCATCCGGCGCATCCACGGGTGATGTCGTTGAGTTCTTGGGGCCATCTTTGGTGGGCGACAGAGCTGCAACACCATTGACTGCGGATGGTCGTCGGTGTCCAAATACTGGGACATTTTGCGAGGCTCCAACAGTCTGTTGAACGTAGGCTGCCTTACGGATAGTTCCAGTCAAGGTCAAGTCTGCCTGCTTGTAAGTCTGGGCAAAGCGTTGCAAAGCATTGAGACCCTCCTGTTCTGTCGCTTCCCCTATGTCATGAGAATGGGGAGAAGCTGTGTGGTGAGGACACCAAATCGCCGGCGCAGCAGACCCAACTTCGTCGCCAAGTCGCATGCTGTGCACAGTATCCCTGCGAGAGCTCTTGACCGGAGTGATGTCAAATCCAAACTTGTACTGTGCCTGGAAAGCACAGCCAACGTGGAAATGAGCATTGCAGCCACTGTGATGACAAGAAACGCACGCGCCTTTGTTGGTCTTGCAGATCTTGCAAGTCTCGCGATACTTGTCCGCTGGAATGAACCCAAAACCCTCTGCAGGCTCAAGTTCTTTGGCGTTGCCGAATTTGATTTCGGGGGTCCAAACAGCGCACGTAACATGCACCCAGTTGTTTCCGGCGGTTCGCTTCAGGGGCTCTCGGGGGCCAATCGGTTTTCCAACAGCCTCTTGTCTCTGGCGGTACAGCTTGATAGCCTCGTTCACCATCTCCTTCTCCAGCCTTTCCTTTTCGCGATCTCGGTCTGTCTTCTTCTTGTGTGAAACTCTTGGCGCCTCCATCAGTTCGTGTTCGGTCCACGTAACAGGACACAGCACACATTCGTAACAGGTAGAGATCATCGGGTTCCTGTCGTTGGAGCACATGTCACACAGCCATTTGACACAGTTGCGCGACGGGCTGACACCATAGCAAGACCGATGGACGGTCAAGCGACAATCCCGACAGGACACATGCTGATCCCCCATAGGTTCCATGCTGTTGCAGATGGCACAAGGAAGCGTCTTGGCTTTTGGTGGATCCGGGATGATCGGTGCTGGCTCGGGGGCTTTTTCGGGAGCGGTCTTCTTCTTTGGCGCAGGTTCAACTGATGTAGCAGCCGAAGTTGCCGCACTGTCCTTATTATCCGCCCGTCCCTTGTTGTTCCCGTTATTGGTCTTCTTGCCAGATTCTTGCTGGACCTGAGGGTTGGCGTTAACAGGGACGCCAATCGAAGCTGCGGTAGCTGCAGTAGCACTGCTTATGCTAATGGGGATCTCTGTGGCGACAAGAAGTTGGGCCAGCAACTCTTCATCAACGCGCCGACGCCACGACTTATTACCGCTTTGAGCGATCTTCTTCGCGACTTCATCGACATTTTCCCACTGTATCCCGTACTTTCTCCACAGTAGTGCACACCGTAGACATAGGGCAACCTGGAGCTGTGGCCCTTTATCGCGTTTGTTGGACGACGGCTCCGCCGGAACCGTAGAGCCGGGCGCAACTCCAGGCGCGCGCCGCCACTGGCGCGAATTTCGCGTTGTACAAAATTTGCACTGGAACCCACGCTTCTTGTCGGCCGCTTTGTCATTATCAAAGGCAGAATCGTCCTGGTCATCAGCCACATCATCCACGAGTTTGGCGGTGGTGTTATGTCGCTTGGCTTCTTTCTTGCCCCGTTTCCCTTCGAAGTTGCCCCAAACCTGTCTACCCCGTGGCGTTTTCTTCCACATGTAATAGAATCGGACAATCTGGTAATGCGGAACGGTCTTGACATGCTTGGTGATATTTCGCCACTCGGATCCGTACTTGGCGACTCCTTGCTCGAATAATTTAAGCTCCTCGGGGCGCAAATGAGGCTCTTTGAGATCCTTGTACTTGTTGGCTTTCTTCAGCTTCGCGAGGGCGGCATCGGCGTTGAAGCTTTCAGAGTAGAGCAACTCCAGGGCCTTGTCCAGGAAGTTTGTCGAATACTTCTCAACTCCAATGTGGGGCGCCAGTTCCTTTGCGCGATTCATATAGTCATCGATGAATTTTTCCCGCTCAGCAGGGCTAAGTTCCGCGCCAGGCGCATCGTCCTCACCTCGGGAAGGCAGTTGCGAGGCAGTAGGCATTTTGAATTTCAATTCAGCCGTACGAACCTGCTTTCCACCCATCGGGACTGGCTCATCCTCTCCACGTCGGACGTATCCAGTTGGCTCATCCATAACCCATTTAGGGCGGTTTGCCTTTTCTTGCTTCGCTGCTTCAATTGCGGCCAGAGCCTCTTTTCCAAGCTTGGAGTCCTTGCGGCTGCCAGAGCTCTTCATGTACTTTTTCTTGATATCGATGGGTTTGACGTATTCCACAGGGCGTCCTGCCCATGGAAGAATGTTGGCCTGGTGTCGGGGTCCTAGTCGCGAACTCGCTCGGGGATATATTCGGTCATCGTAGTCCAAGGCATCTTCCACCCGACAGTGGATACCCAAATACCGGTACGGCCACATCCTGGCTTGCGCAACCTGTTCCTCCGTGGCTGGTCGAAGCGCTTCTTCCTCAACAAGAGCAGGGGTACTGCCACCGGTGCCGTTGCCGACGCCGTTTGGCTCTTCTTCTTCCTCCTCGATGATCTCTTCCTCTGGTTCGTGGTGGGATTCGCCCATAGTCGGAGTATTTCGAGCTTCGAGTTTCCGTTCCTGAGCACGGCTACAGGCCGCACAAGCCCAGGCAAAGCCTCGGGCTGGTTTCCTGGTCAAAACAGGTCGTACGCAGTACATGTGGTATGTGTGGTGGCAAACGGCACAGTCCACAGAATCAGTGCTGTCATTACTGTTAGAGCAAAAATGTTGATAAGCCAATAAAAAAACCTGAAACATACCTTGCAGCGTACAGACTACACCGCTTGCATGTTTTGACCGCACTTGTAAGCTCCTTTCTTTTTCCTATTTCAACGAGCACATATCTCCAACGCTCATCCAGAACCTTCTTGACGTTGGCGGGGACATTGATCACTTTTTTCGTTGGGATTACATCGTAGTAGCGATGAATGTATCGGTCAAACATCTTATCGTACCAAAAACGATCTCGAGTCTTTCTGTAATCATCGAAATCCTCGATTTCTGATTGATGTCGGATTTCACATTTTCCACGTAATGAGGTAAGCGGGCAAGTATCCGAGTGCATTGACGCGAACACCAATCTAGTGTCGGCAACGCTCCGCTGAATATCACGCGGTCTGTAATACCAGTTGACCCTTAATGCCTCAATCGGTCCAGACGGCCGATCCTTGGAAGGAAGAAATTCCATAATCCGTGCCAAATAATACGGCTCGCCAGGCGGTTCACAAATGAGATACACATGGTCTAAATCCTCATGTTAGTCGAATCTTTCATAAAAAATACGCGTAATTTATTACCATTCACGGCAAAAGTTGTGCCGTCATCGGCTTTCAGTTTGCCATCTTTTAAGCGAGCACCACTATTTTCAAAAGTGACCATATTTGTTTCACTTTGCCCTTGGACAATGCCAGGTGCAGTAGTGAAAATCTTCTTTGCAGCGTTGCCATTTGTCGTATTCGAGTTGTTGGGTGTGCTGGCTGGCTGTTTCCGTTTTCTCGATGAATTTGATGAGGAATTCCCGTCATCCGGTTTAGCGGAGAAAGACGAAGTCCCGGGAATTGATTCCTTGGCGGAGGGCGTCGAAGTGGCCCCATTTACAGCCGTGAGACTTTTTCGTGTATTAGATGAAGTAGTCTTTTCGCCTTCAGGTTTAGAGCCGTTGATGGTGTTATTCGGCGCCACGCCACTGGAGCGTTTAGACGATTTCGACCCCGGGTTGGCAACCTCGAGGTCCATGTCAATGTCGCGATCCTCAGCGTAGTTTGGACGAGGGGCATTTCGACCCCTCGATCGAGTCCCATAAGGAGCTGGAGTGGCGGAGGAGCTGGGAGGCTCTGCGCCCGCTACCTCAGAAGGCGATGCGCTGGTAGTCATGGGCTGAGGGTTAGGTTCATCCACGGTGGTTGGTGGTAGAGGGGTGGAAGAGCCTGCAGACCCCGGCCGGGACGAATGACCAGGGGTGGGCATTCGGCGTTGACTTGGGCTAGATGCCGACGAGTTGGGCCTCACGTGGTTGAGCTGGGACTTTGGAGGCGGTGATGGAACCGGGGACATGACCACCGCAGACAAAAGGGGGGAGCACTTGAATTAGATTGAAGTTGGGAGAGAAAGAGAAGAGACAATGCACTCCGGCGTTGTCACAATGTGGTGGGAACACCAAACTGCCTCAAGACGCGGAGGTGCAGAGCTCAGCAACGGGCCGTGACGGGAAGACGATCCCTCATGAGTCGAGCGAACACACAGGATGAGGGTGCATGCATCGAACGGCGGTGGCCGAGTATCAGACCCCAAGAAAAAATAAGAGAGTGAGTGCGGTGCAATGCAGCAAAAACCCGAAAGGAGGGATCTCGAAGAGAAAATCAGAAAAGTTCTGGTTGGGCCAAGATTTTTGGGTCCTCTCTTTTTTTTTTTTTTTTCTTTTCTTTTTTTTTCCTCCTTCCGGCAAGGGTGGGTGGATAGTGGAATGGAGGATCGATGATATGCCAGCGTGCGGGAACGAAAACGCACTGGGGATTCGGGATATCAAGATCGACCGTCGGAAGGGGACGAGGATAGACTACTAGATTGGGGGAGGAGCCTCTAGCGCCAGTGGCGGTAACAAGAGGACTAGCGGGAAGAAGAAGATCAAAAGAGAGAGAGAAGAGAGAAGAAAGCCGAGATTCGTCCGTAGGGGGGAAAGAGGAAGAATGGGAATGAGACAGACGAATATTTACTGGCGGAGGAAGAGAGGGAGGGAGAAAATGTGAAGGAGGGAAGAGGAGGAAGAAGAAGAAGAAGAAGAAGAAGAAGAAGGATAGTGGCGGTGGAACAGAGAAAGAAAGCAAAACACAATAGGCCAGACGAAACGGGCAGAGGGAAACAGCCGGGATTGTGTCTTTTCAGATACTACTGAATACTGAAGGAAGTAAGGTAGGTGATGCCAGTGTAGGTTAAGTTAAATAACGAAGCGGCCAAGAGCTTAATTAAGGCTCCGGAGGAATCGAGATTGGGATGCGGCCAACGGCGAAGGGGCGAAGAGGGAGAGGGGGGGAGAGGAGGGAAAGGGAAAGGGGAGAGAGGAAGAGGGAAATGAAGATGACGATATGAAGAGAAAGAAGAGAGAAAAGAAGAAGAGAAGAAGAGAATCAGGAAAGACAAGAAAGAAAGAAAGAGACAGGATGCCGACCAGCCCAAATCCACGTCCTCTTTCTGGTGCCCCTAGTCCCGATGTGTTAATATGACGGATCCTCCACCAAAAGGAACCAGACGGACAAGAGGAACTGAAAAAGAAAAAGAAAAAAAAAAATTGGGGGAAAAGAGCCATTCAGACGAGAAAGAAAAGGTATTATTGTCCCTCCATTTTCGATGAGACTGACAGGCAGACAAGCAGCCAGACTCTCTTACCGCGTAGTTATGTGTTTTCCCCTTGCTCTTCAAGGGCGGCTGTCGACCCGTTGGGTGATCTACGGAGGGAATTTAGCGGGATTGATTGCTTGCTTCTATCTAAACGCTGGAAAAAGGGATTGTGTGGGCCGAGCGAACCGATGTGAAGAATCGATCTGTAGGGAGAGTTAAAATACAGAATGTAGAATGTAGAATATATGATGGTGATAGCGATGGGAATGGGATGGATATAGCCTCATCGGAACTGGACACCGCAGGAAAAAAGAAAAAGAACATGAATCGCCATCCTGGGTGGCAGGAATGTTGTCACGTAGGGCAGCGCATGCGCGGTTGGATCTGAGGTTCAACGCCAAGTCCACCAGCAGCAGTCCGCATATATACGGGCATATCTACATATCCCATCTATCAGTAGGCGATCGATGGTCAGTTATTTATTATTGCCCATACACATCAATTCTGCATGTTCTTGATTCACGGGGGAATTATCTACAAATGACTCTTATCCTCCGTGGACGGCTGTTTCAACCTCATGAGGGAGAGGAGAGAGGGGGATGATTTAGCTCCCACTTGCAGAACACACCAGCCCCATCGGACACGATCCCTTTTGCCTCCCTGGGACGAGTAAGAACCGGATTATTAAAAAGTGTTGGTAAGTACGAGTACTAACACTAATATAGCGTATAAAAAGCAAATATCCGATCTTCAATGTCTGTAATCCAAATGAGATATTAAATTGTCCAACAAGTACACACAGTAGATGCCGATGCTGTGGTGACCATTTCCGACCCGCAAATGTGGATTGCTTTTCTTTTTCTTCCTTTCTTGTACGACCCAATAGATATGGACACTAAAATGGACAACCGAGACGGAAAGGGGATGGCCAGCTGTCGATGGTATGTGTTTCATGCCAGCAGTTACCTTAGGATCATAATTACCCAGCAGCCATCTAGGAAAATATAAATACCAGGGATTATTATCTGCATGAGGATTGGTCGCATGATGATGCCCTGGAAGTGGTGATAACACCACCTACAGATGGGCCGACCATGCAGGCAAGAACTCCACATCAGTGTCAGAAGTAGTACAGTCTACAGTAAAGTACTCCTAGGAGAGGTATAACCTAGGTGGGAGATACCTACCGTAATTTGTTTGCAGATGATTTGCCACATTACCTACCCTGCCACCTCAGCAGGAAAACCCCCCCGTCTTTCGGCTATGGACAAGTGATGATGCTGATGGAAAAATCAAAAATGTCCATCAGTCCACGGCTCCAAGCTTTTGGGAACGAGGTGCATGCACTACTGCTCTCAGATAAACTTTATTGTCATTGCGCGGATCACGCATGATATTCTGTATTACCAGATATCAGTCGAATAATAATAATAATAATATCGGATAGTATTTCAGTTCATATGACAGACGCTATTCACGAATCAGACCCGAAAGTTGAGTTGGACAAAATGAGTTAGTTAAGACAGACAGTTGGAGTAAAATGGTGTCTTTTGTTTCAAGGGATATCACCTATGCCCCGCTCCTGGTAATCGTATGTATGTGTAATGGGCCCATCACGCGAGAACATAAGTAGACAGTCGACACGAATACCTACTAAAGAGAGGGAATTACCAGGGCCGCCAGTCCTACTTTAGCTCCTAAGTGTGCTTCCGCAGCAATGGTCACATCGGGTGGATCGCTTTTTTCTTTTTCTTACTGGTCATGCCCAATGTATTCGAATGAGTAATAGTACGAGTACTAGGTACTAAGTGATGACTGAATTCCATCAAACACAGTTACTACAGAGTACTTACCAGTAGTCTAGGTGCCTATATATAACCGTTTATCGAATAGAATATCAGAAGTGAGGGTTAACAAGGGGTCAATATATTTGAAGCCCAACTGCTGTCGTATCAGGTGACCACAGGCAGCATTGACTACGACTGCCTAACCTGTCACAATATCTGATAATATATCTGATAGCTGCCTGCTAGTTAGCTAAACACTGAACTGAATGCTGACTGAATAGCTGAACAGCTGAACATGATTAGTGAATAGTGAATACCCCATAACTGTGCCTCTGTCTGTGCTGGAAACAAAGGCAGGTGGGTCGCTCTTAGTCAGCCCGATCCCAGGCTTCCCGTTGGGCAGGCGAAATCGACGATCCAGGAACGTTTTGCACCGACTTGGCTGTTAGCGCGCCCGCTAGTCGGCACGCTAGCCCGCTTGGGGAAGCCACTGCAGTCGCTGCCTGGATGCGGCTGGTGTCTGTGGCTGCGCTTTCCCGAGACAGGCGCGTTGCACCGCGTCTTGATATCCTCAATGAAGAGGCAACTATTAGCATTATTTATAAGAAAACATAGACTGAAATAGAGAGATCACCTCCTGAGAGGTGTTTATGTTGGACGAACTGTTTCTATCACTTCCGCCCATGATTTCGACAGTACACTAGAAAATCTACCACATAGCATGTCAGCCCAGTCCGGACAGCCATTCCAGACAAATGGCTTTCAGACTTCCATCGACATCGCCCGTGGCCAAGTTTATGATGTACCCTCGCTGGCCGGACACAAGCGTCCCCCAGACCATCCCCCAGCTGACCCTCCCAAAACCACCACTACCATAAATCATCATCCCAGTCATTATCCCATCCGCCCTTCTTCTTCTCATCCCCGAACCGCCAATCAAACCGGTTTATTGCCGGGCTCCCGTTCGGGCGATTTCGCCCGTGCCTCTGTGACCCCTCCGCCGAGTCGTTTGGTCGCTAGTGAGATTCATCCGGTCACGGCCGCCGTCAACGGTTACCACCAGCGCGCAGACCCGCCTGTTGATGTCCCAGGTCCGGATCAGGATCCTCTCCTCTCACTCAGACATCCCAGATATGGTTTGTCTCCGGCCCTGGTGGCTAATTTTGCTGCCCTGGGTGTGAAGAGTATCTACCCGTGGCAGGCGTCATGTTTACTCGCGGAGGGCCTTTTGAAAGGCGAGCGACACCTCGTCTATACGGCTCCGACGGGTGGAGGGAAATCGCTCGTCGCGGATGTTCTCATGTTGAAGCGTATTATTGAGAACCCCTCGCGCAAGGCGATTCTGGTTCTCCCCTACGTCGCGCTGGTGCAGGAGAAGCTCAAGTGGTTGCGCCGTATCGTCGACAACGTGGAAAAGTATATTCCTGATGATGGTGGGGTCGACTCGAAACCGTTCCATCAGCGCTGGAAGAAGATGCAAAAGTCAATTCGCGTGACGGGATTCTTTGGCGGGAGTAGAACTACGGCTTCCTGGGCTGATACCGACATTGCCGTCTGTACGATAGAAAAGGTATGGTACATCCTTGCTACACCGCATTCTAAAATCTGCTCATGTCTTATAATCTACAGGCGAATTCGCTCATAAACACGGCCATTGAAGAGTGCAATATCGGGGATTTGGGCGTCGTCGTTCTGGACGAATTGCATATGTTGGATGATGAGCACCGTGGATACCTCTTAGAACTCATGGTCACGAAACTACTGCTGCTTCAACAAGATATCCAAATTATTGGAATGAGTGCTACGCTATCTGTATGGATATCAAGTCTTTTGTCATACTTTTCTAATCCGGACAGAACACAGAATTACTGGCACAGTGGATGAATGCGAAATTCTTCATCTCAACTTATCGACCAGTTCCTATTGATGAATACCTCGTTTACGAAAATGCAATCTACCCAGCGGTGACGTCCAGGCAGCTATTCCAGACAATTAACAAATTGACGGCAACAACGCCGACATCCCTTGCTGAAACCATGCCCCCGCACCGGAAAATCAACGCCTCGACTGCCCGGCAGCTTTCAAATCCCATGACTAATGCCATGGTAGCACTGGCGATTGAGACAGCTGCCGGAGGATTTGGGGCGTTGGTCTTTTGCGGAAGTCGCCAAGCTTGTCAGATTCATGCCGGGGTAATGAGCGAGGCAATGCCAGTATCGTCTCCCGAAGATCTGAGCAAACGATTGGATCTGCTCGCCGATCTACGAAGTCAGCCCAGCGGTCTTGATCCGGTTTTGGAGACTACTCTGGTCAAGGGAGTGGGCTTTCACCGTTAGTTCCCAGTAGTCACAATTTATAAATGCAAGCTAACCCCATTCAGATGCAGGCATGACAACCGAAGAACGAGAATTGATCGCGCAGGCGTATGATCAAGGTATTTTGAGGATTCTGGTTGCGACATGCAGCCTTGCCGCTGGGGTCAATCTCCCCGCAAGAAGGGTGATCATAAATGGCGCTCGCATGGGTCGGGAATTGGTCGGGCCCGCGATGCTGTATGTGTTTCAATATGCAATGCGTGCATGTTCTTGGCTGATTGACGCAGGCGGCAAATGTGTGGCCGAGCTGGGCGCAAGGGAAAAGACGAGGCTGGAGAGACATACCTTATCTGCGGAAAGGCGGACTTTCAAGCTGTCTGCGACTTGCTTGAGGCCGACATGCCCGCTATTGAGAGTTGTCTAGCACCAGAAAAGAGGGGTCTTAAGCGGTAAGCCATCGACTCGTGTAGGACAGACTGTAGCTAATATGTTCCAGAGCGCTTTTGGAAGCCATCGCAACCGGACTGGCCTCCGGTTCCGAGGCGATCAAGGAATACGTGAAATGCACTCTTCTCTGTCGAACCATAGATAAGAAAATCACATATAGTATCATGGATTCTGCGCTCCAGGAATTAGTCGACGAAGAACTCTTACACTTCAGAGATGATGAGTCGTATGAAGCCACACAGCTTGGACAGGCGGTGGTTGCCTCGGCATTTGCACCCGAAGATGGACTTTACGTCCACGAGGAATTGAAGCAAGCGCTGCAAGCTTTTGTGATGGATGGTGATATGCATATCTTCTACATGTTCACCCCTCTTCAAGTGGCAATGCAAACCCAGATTGACTGGCAAATCTTCCGAGATCAGTTGGATAATCTCGACGAAAGTGGGTTACGGGCTTTGCAATTTGTTGGCGTGCAGCCCGGGTTTGTCAACACCATGTACGTCACTTCCTGGTATTTGTTGTAAAAAACTTCTAACAGTCACGCAGGGTGCAAAGCGGTGCTACGTTGAAAGAAAACACACCAGCTCAGGTAAAGCAAGCCAGAGTATATCGCCGGGCTTACACGGCATTCCAGCTTCGAGACTTGAGTAACGAAGTACCACTATCAACCATTGCCCAGCGCTATCGCATCCCTCGCGGGGCCGTACAGACTCTAGCGCAGCAATGTCACGGGTTTGCGGCGGGTATGGTCAAATTTTGTCAACGTATGGATTGGGGGATGCTCGCAGCGGTCTTGGACCACATGCGGGACCGGTTGGAAGCCGGGGCTCGGGCTGATCTTTTGGAGATGGCCCAGGTCACTTATGTTAAGGGTTGGACTGCGCGACTGCTACGGGACAATGGGTTCCGAAACTTGAGGGCATTGGCTGAAGCTGATCCTAAAGATCTTGTTCCTGTGCTTATGATGGTATGTCTTGCCTTCTTCTCCCGTATTAGCGTAGTAACCTTGTTAGGTGAATCCACGTAAAGCGCAAAGAACTCAACTATACCCCTCGGAAGCTGAGAGGTATTCCACCAAGTTGCTCACCAAATCCGAGGTAATTGTTGCGTCCGCGAATAAGATTTGGGGTATGTCCTTTCTTTTGTTGGGCTGGGTTCTCGATGCTAACTAGTTTATAGAGCGTGAATTACAGGTTGAAATGGACGAGTAATGAACATGGATTGGTATTTGTTGTGTATGAATCTAACGCTCAGTCTTGGAGATATATGATTAGAAAGACACAATAGACATAGAGCCAACTATTCTTGAATCGACTCAACAATGAACCTGAATTAGGCAAAGGACTTGCCGAAACACCATTCAACGCATCCTGCGCCTCCATCACCTCCCCCTTATCCACAAAATCCACAAGCACTACATTCGGCTTTCGTCCATACAGAGACTGGCACGAGTCACTCTGCGCTCCGATACTTCCATCCCCAGTGACAGCATTCGTCCTCGCCGCATGTGCCCGATCCGGAACAAGGACGCCTAGAATATCAACATCTAGAAAGTGATTGACGATATACATACGTCCATCGGGATTAACACCGGGAGGACGATCGATACTGCAATCCGGGATTGAGCCATTCGTCACATCGAAGGGCGTTTCGAAGAAATAGGCGAACTCGTCGAGAATATGCGGCGTTGATGTCGTATTCGCCCCGTAGTCTATTCATCACCTGATATCAATACATCTGCAGTTATCAGATAGAGATTGAGATATATACATACCCAAAAACACAACCAACCTCTTCCCCCTCTCAATCAAACCCCCCAGACTCGGCCACTCGTCTATCTCCAACCCTCCCGCTTTCTCCGGCACAAAAGCATACCCATCCAACCCCACCTTCTCAAACCCCTTCCCAAAACTCTCTACAGGCGCATTATCCCCATTCGTAAGCAGCACCGTAACGACCTCATCCGGATGCCCATCCAACCAACTCTTCACCTCACCCAGGAACTCCTCCAGCGATCCCCCATCCTCCAGAATACAAGACGTATGGCAGACGTGGAGGCTATCCTTGTCGTCGGTTGCGGGTGGGAAGTGGGTTTGGGCTTGGAGGAAGCGGATGCCGAGGTCTAGTTGGTCTGGTATGGCGAGGTTTTGGTTTTGTTGTGGGAGGGGCCCGATGAAGGGGGCGTCGTGGGAGGCGAGGAAGGTGAGGTTCGAGTAGGGGGTGTTGCAGTAGGAGGGGTGGCCGTTGCAGGTGGTAGTTGTTGGTGTTGGTGTTGGTGTTGTTGGGGAGGAGAGGGTGAGGGGGAGGGAGGTTATGAGGGGGAGAAGGTGGGAGAGCATTTTGATATTGGGTATTGATATAGAATGGGTCATTTGTAGATTTCTATATGGGTATATAGGTATATCCATCTATTTTATATTTGTTGCTATATAAATATGTTTAGATCATGGTCATATCAGCAGACTAGTATAGTAGTAGTGCTTGTGACTGAATCCATCATTTGATATACACATCCATCTGTTCTTTAACCATTCTACTAGTATCCTCACGTTGATATATCTGCAAATGAAAGATCCCTACATTGATCACATGTAGTATATCTGAATGACTAGGATGATCCTTGAGTAGCAGACCAGGATATATATCCAGATGACTGTGTCACTTAGACAATAAAGCCAACTAACAAGAATAAGAATTTATGTATACAGGATATATTATTTAATATAACAAGATAGACACTTGGAAATAAGCTCTGGATAGATCAATATTATGTCTATTATTCTGTAAGGTGCTTTGTCCCACTGTGGATCTGACACGAGGATACAAAAGTACTGTATCAACATATCGATACTAGCAGTATTAACGTGTTGAAATATTTGATGTGATTATTATATTAATGCTATATATTTATTGTATCAATTAGATCAATATCAATACTTTTATCATAGCAGTGAAGTGTGAAAGAGGTATGCGTTGTAAGATCGTGGCTGTGGGGTTCTTCCAGCCCCCGACCCAACCAAGGAAACGAACGCCAGGACTGAAGCTCTATCGATCATCTCTCCGAATCAACAACCAACTCTACCCTCTCATCTCAGCTTCTCCTCAACATCGCAGCCTACTCCCTCAGCACTGCTGCTTCTCTCGCCCCCCCAATTTGATGCGCCACACCTCTTCCCGATAACTCTCGTTCGTCGCGACCCCGTCAACCGTTGCCGCAACCTTCCCGCCCCGGATCTTCCCAACGCAGACACAACCCACCAGACCAATTCGGCGCCGATTTCAACTCATACTAGTTGCTTGATACACGGATTGGGAGCGATGGTCATTCGAACACTCTGCTGATGAGCTCCATGATCGAGGGCAGTGATGACTGGGCACGAGAGGATGAGCTCGACCTGGGCCAGGAGGACGAGGCCCACTTCCGTCGGACTCAGAATGGCACCCCCGACCACGACCACGGCAACGGCAGTCCAAGGGAAAGGGCTGGGGAGGAGATAGTTGGTGATGGCTCAATCGCGTATGGGGAGGAGGACACGCCGGTTTTAAATGGGCACAATACTGCTGTTGCCGACGTGGATACAGACGATGATGCTCCGCTTTCGAACCGAAATCGTGGTCCTGGGAGTGTGGATGAGACGGCTTCGACGCCGGATGATACGCCTTCTTTACATGTTTGTGCATGATTTTGAATGTTTTATGATTGATTTGGTTTGCTGATTTGTTATAGGGTTCGATTCTTTCGTCGCGGAGTAGCAGTGCTTTGGCCTTTCGCGGATCTCCTCTCGCCAGCCCGAGTCCCTCCCATCGTCCCTTTGATCTTCGTTTCCAGTCCCGACTTTCGACGTCTTCTCCCAGCGGCCTTCGCTCATCCTCGCCGTTTTTATTTCATGTACACTCGAGACACTCATCCCTAGCGAGCCAGCTCTCCCCGGGTACCGTCGATTCTGGGACCGATACCCCCCAAGGGCCGTGGGATGTTGTACGATGGACCAAGTTACGCAAGATCACTGGACAGGCGTTTTCGGAGGTCGGGAAGCGCAACTTTGGGCATCCTACGTGCATGGCCGTGTCGACGACTATCGTGATCGGAACGTCCAAGGGAATTGTCCTCGTGTTTGATTATCAGCAAAGCTTAAAGGCTATCATTGGGACGGGTACAAAGGGTATGTTCTCCGCTTTCTGGTATGGCTTGTGTTGCTTCTAACGGTTACCAGCTATTGAATGCGGAGCTATCACATCGCTGGCGCTTTCGGCTGATCATTCGACGGTCGCTGGTGGTCACGCTTCGGGCGACATCTTCACATGGGAAATATCGAGACCCGCACGCCATTTCCTTCATATACCACCTATACCTGCGAACCAGGTTGACACTCGAACTTCCGACGGTCATATATCAGGCTTTGCTGTTCTCCACCTGGGCTTCCTGGGAACCCGGCGCACTGCGCTTGTCTCTGCGGACAAGCGGGGAATGGCCTTTTCACACCTGGCTACGAGAGGTATGGGCGCAGTAGGACGGACAGTGAAGACGACCAGAATCCTAGGCCGATATCCTCAACCCATCGCAGAAGACCCCCGCCCGCGGAAACCAAGCGCCGTACTCGCCTTTTGTCCTCTTCCTCTCGGCAACGTCGACCAGCCCACTGACTCTTTGGGTCTGGTTGCGATGCTCACTCCATATCTCCTGGTTATAGTTTCCACTACCCCCGTTGCGCGAACCCAACATAAAGCGCCGCGTCCAAGGGAGGTTACTGCCCATGGTGCAATGACTGGAGCGCTGGCCTGGTTTCCTGCGATCAAACTGAAGGGCAGAGACTCGTCTTCCAGCACGAAGCTTGTATATTGCTGGTCAAACGTGCTGACCATACTTGACGTGTCTGAGATTGAAACCGACGAGCCGCCAAACAAGGACAAGCCCCCTCATCTTGATTTCAAAGCACGGAGTAGATGGAAAGCAGACGAGGCAATCGTTGCGGTGCAGTGGTTGAGTCGCTCTGTGTTGGCTGTCCTTACAATAACGCAACAGTTGATTATCATTGAAGATGGCTCTATGCGCGTGACGGATTCTATTGATCTTCTCAGCAAGCATATCTATCATGCCGATCTTTTCTCGTCGCAGCTTCATTCTCTAGTCGAACAGCTTAATGAGGAAGATACCTCAATGCACGGGGTGGTGGCTGATGCTTTCTACATGAGTTTCCGTGTCTACAAAGGGCGACTGTTCCTACTAGGTTATAATGAAACTTTGATGGGCGGTCTCTCAAATTGGGCAGACCGGCTGCTTGCACTCATGGAGGCAGGCGATTT
The DNA here is from genome assembly GCF_001890725.1 of Aspergillus wentii DTO 134E9. NCBI lineage: Eukaryota > Fungi > Ascomycota > Eurotiomycetes > Eurotiales > Aspergillaceae > Aspergillus > Aspergillus wentii. The sequence continues at coordinate 4,409,274 of NW_024467833.1, forward strand.
CATCGGCGCGATTCGACTGGCGACAACGTATTACCAGGGCAATGCGGAGAAGTTGACAATCGGACTTCCCGAAGAGGATATGCTGAGACGGCCCATTGTTCGCGAAAGGTTGCTCGAAATGATTTCTGCATCGCTCAAGTATGCATTCGGTCGCAACACAGAAGCTAGCAATAAACGGTTGGAAAGCCGACAGCTCCAGGAGTTGGCAGAAGTATCCATCACGGCTTGTATGTCCATCGGCGATGAGCAGTTCCTATGGGATGAGGTCTTCAACTGGTATGAGGAGCATGATTCCCCGGGTCTTTTCCTGGATGCCCTCGAATCGTATATTGTCGAAGGAACTGTGCGATCTCTTCCTCCTACCGCTGTCAAGGCTCTCATCGACCACTTTGCGACGAATCACACCGCCAGCGGGTTGGAGGAGATCATCTGTCTTTTGGACACCACCACGATGGACATTGAGCAAGTCACCAAACTGTGTCAGCACTATAATCTATACGATGCCTATATATACGTTTGGAACCGCTGTGTTGGGGATTACGTGGGACCGCTTCAAGAACTCCTGACGCTCACGTCATCCATCCAAGCCCCGTCCCAAGCTAACGGAGATTCACTGGACAATCTGAAACAGTATACGAACGCAATGAAGATGTTCCCTTACCTATCTTATGTCCTCACCGGTCGGGTATACCCGACTGGAGACGATATGGACGACGCCGAATCCGCACGGGCCAAAGCATCCTTGTACGGCCATCTCTTCTCGGGCAATCGGGCTGGTACCGAATCGCAAGATGGATCCTTTGCCGATCTGAAAACGATGCTCAAGTTTGACACGCCCAGTTTTATGAGTATGCTCAATGAAGCGTTTGAGGATGGGTTCTTGAACGAGCAGGATCCCGAAGAGATGTCGTTCCAACAGGGCGTATCGGTCAACCGGCAATACCTCATCACGATCCTACTTCAGGTAATGAACGCCGAGTCATTCTCACCCTTTGATACCATTTACCTTGATATGTTTGTTGCGCGCAATCTTCCGAAATACCCCCAGTACATTCTTCTTTCTGGTACCACATTGCACCAGGTTCTGGAGCGACTGTGTCGTTATCCAAACCAGGAAATGGCCGAGGATTGTGAGCTTAGCGCGGAGTATTTGCTATCACTTTATCACCCGCCGGATGTGCAAAGCATGATTCCCCTTTTCCGGGAAGCACGATTTTTCCGAATCCTGAAATCGACGTATCGCTCTGAGAAGCAGTTTCCGCAATTGATTCTCACTTTCCTCGAGGACCCGAAAGACCAGCAGGATGTCTTTACTTCGCTGCAAGACTGTCTTCGTCCCGGCTCCAAGCTTGGTAAAAAACAGAGGCGCGATGTTGTTGATGTGGTCAAGGACCGAGCCGGGCAGTTGGCTGCGATTGATGTGAGGAGGGCTGCGCAGACCATGCAGGACTTAGCTCCTGAGACGCATGAAACGTTCCTCAAAGTCTTGGAGAAAGATGCCTATATGCAGTATCAGTATCTGGCTGTCTTTGTCGAACCCCAGACGCAATCTGCCGCTGAAGGTAAACGTTCGAAACCGACTGAAAACTGGATGGTAGAACTTTATGTGCAGCTGCTGTGCAAATACAACCCGTCACATGTTGCGGACTTTGTAGATGCTCTGCGAGTCGGTGATGTCCGGCTGGAAGAGTTGCTTCCTTCGATGGAGGATAGTGGGGTGGTGGATGCCGCGGTTATTCTGCTTGCTCGACAAGGTCAAGTGCGGGCTGCCATGGACCGGCTGATTGCGCATCTGGGTACATTAGAGTCCGGCTTGGTGGGTATTCTTCGGAGCGTGCAAGAGAGTCCCGATTCTGCTAGTACGGCTGAGGCGATTGATGATCTTGTCGAGTCGTTGAATAAGTATGCGCGGGTTGGAATCTGGCTGTGCCAGGGCCAGACAAAAACAGCACGAGAATCGCGGGCAATGGCAGGAAAGAATGGCACCCGGGGCACATCGCCGCTAGAACAGCCTCTGTCGTTTGATGAGGGTCTCTGGCTTGATTTGATCGAGGCTGTTGTTCGCATTGCGAGCAATGTATTTACACTGATGCGGCAAGATTCTCCCAGCGACCAGAATAAACTGGTATCGACTGCGTCTTCATTGGGGAAGAATGCGACTCAGTTAATTTCATCATTCCGGACCTTGGTGCAGCAAGTCTTTACCGCACTTCTTTCCAGCACGATCAAGGGACCTTCGACAGCAGAACGAAGCGATGTTGCCTTTTTGCGTATTCTGCGCGCATTTTTAACACAAGCAGCGAGCTGGTCTCCGTCCCTGCTCGAGTTGCGTGCAGTTCTGGCTTCGGTCTTCTCGGCTTATACCTATGAAAAGTCACTTTTATCCCTTGCGAATGGCATGTTGGATCGGGATCTGTTTGTGCATGTAGACGAGGTGTCCCGACTTCGACAGCGGGGATGGCGTCCACGAGGTCAAGCGTGTGAGATATGTCGTCAACGCATATGGGGACCCGGAGTTGGACCAGAGTATTGGCACGAATGGGAAAAGAAGCAGGCGGAAGAGCGACAACGTCGTGTGGCCCGACGACTCGAAAGTCACCTCGATCCAGCGACTGCGCGAGGAAAAGGCAAGGCAGCTGCCATTGTAGAAGCCGGGCAGTCCCTGCATCTCCTGGATGGACATGTAGAGCATGGGCAGTCGACCCATGGGATGGAGGGAGAAGAAGAAGGACAAGGGATAGTACAACCGGAGCCAGAGACGATGCCGGTTGGACCAGTTGTGGTGTTTTCGTGCCGCCATCTGTTCCATCGCCAGTGTCTGCTGGATCTTGGCCAGGCTTACAGACGCGAAGGAAGTAATTTGCATCCTCCAGATGGGTCGAACCATGGATTGATTTGTCCGTCATGTACATAGAAGGATAGAGAGAGCAAGAAGGAAGGGTGAGATGATCTCGCATCATCTGGGTGTTTCTGATGACTTTTTTCTTACTGAGCATGTATGGTTTGATTTGCTTTTCGTCCGACGACCGAGTCATGTAGCAACTGTCTTGTCTGTCTTGTATCTTCATCTTTCATCACGACAAGGTGCAATTAAGGTTGTCAGTGGTGAAGAAAAAAAAAAAAAAAAACGACGACGAAGAACAAACTTTGCCAATTGTTTCAACTTTCATGGCATCCAGAAAAAAAACAAAGCATCCATTGTCGGATTGCCCGATACGAAACACGATCAGTCAGCCTGGGATGATAATCTCGAGGCTGTCAGCTATCACGACAGATGACGCGGGGTTAGATCAGCAGGTATTTCCACCTGCGCTTAATCAGACGAGGCTATATTTATTTCCCTAACACTAACATGACATAGACTGACTGTGCAGAAACCCTCTAATGATGATATGAGGGCTGTCGATGCCTATACTGAAACATGCCTAAATAATGTGAAGCCGATCGCGTGTCAGATCCCCCACTATATCGCTCAATCGTTGGCGCACAGAAATCCCCAATGTCCAACCAGATGAGATTCATGCCCTTATCGGCTTGAATTGGATTGATTATCGCCTCCTGATACAAGACAAAAAAAGTCTGTTGGCTCGTATATCCATGGCTCCACCGAGTCTGGTGTATACCTCACTCTGTCACTGCCGGTGAGGTTCTCCTCTCAGCAATGAGATTGCCCTGACTGTATCCCTGGTTGATGAGTATCTGATGATACTGATTTTCCTTGTTTCTATTTTTTTATTTTCTTTCTGACTTTCTTCCCCTGATGTTCCACATGGTTTGGTCGGGTGGCCACCTGCAGATTCCCATGGCTGCATCTGAAGTTATTTATTAGGGTTGTTTATTCTGTCTGTTTCGTCTTTTTTTCTTCTCTTCCAGTTCATCCAGAGTATATATATAATATATATCTCTAATACTCCTCTTTCTGCTTCTCATTCGCCTTGGGCAATCTGGTTTTTGCATGCGCGCGCTTAACGTTGATGCCGTCATTCCCTTCAGGAGCGAAGATCATTGATTTCTTTATTGTCTTTTTCTTCTTTGCCTTTCTCACCTACATTCCTTTGTTTGTTTGATTTTTCTTTATTTTCTTTCTTCTTGACGAAGATTGATATACCTCACATTCCTTTTACATACTTCAGCTGAGCTGTCTTGTTTGTTTTTTTGCGGCCGGTTTCGCATAAACACTTCCCTTCTCTATACTATACAACATGCGTCTCGCAACTTATCTTTCGATGGCCGCTTTGGCTCAGCTTGGCCTGGCTGGTTACACAGTCAAGGATGATTATTCTAGTGCAAGCCACTTTTTTGATAAATTCGATTTCTTTACTGTATGTCACTCCTTCCCTTGCCCCAACTATGGAAACATACTAATGAAGACAACAGGAGGCCGACCCAACCAACGGTTATGTCAAATACGTTGACCGGAAGACAGCAAATAACCTTGGAATCGTCTCTGGAAACGCAAAGGGTACTAAGATCGGCGTTGACTCGAAGAATAAGGCCTCTGGAAGCGGTCGCCAGAGTGTTCGTCTGACTAGCAAGGCTAGCTATAACCACGGGTTGGTTATTCTGGACTTGAACCATATGCCTGGTGGTGCTTGTGGTAGTTGGCCTGCTTTGTATGTCTCCCTCACCTATCTAACTATCTTTAAGGTCCATTATACTAACAGTATGAAGCTGGATGCTCGGCAGCGGCACCTGGCCCAACAACGGCGAAATCGACATCATCGAAGGCGTCAACGACCAAACCAAGAACCAAATGGCCCTGCACACCACCAGCGGCTGCTCCATCGACAAGTCCGGTTTCAAGGGCAAGCTCGGCACAAGTAACTGCGACGTCAAGGCCTCCGGGCAGTCCGACAACGAGGGCTGCACCATCACCGCCGGCTCGACCAAGTCGTACGGATCAGGCTTCAACAGTGGGAACGGTGGTGTCTATGCGACAGAGTGGACCAGTGATGCGATTAATATCTGGTTCTTCCCGCATAGCAATATCCCCTCTGATATTGCGAATAAGAAGCCCACGCCGAGTTCTTGGGGTCAGCCTACGGCTAAGTATGCTGGTGACTGCAAGATTGATTCGCATTTTAAGAATATGAATATCGTATGTCCCCCATCTATGTTCTTCTATACAGAATATACTAACGTTGATAGGTCTTCGACGTAACCTTCTGCGGCGACTGGGCCGGCAACACCTGGAGCTCCAGCTCCTGCGCCTCCAAGGCAAACACATGCCAGGATTACGTCGCCAACAACCCCTCCGCCTTCAAGGATACATACTGGGGCATCAACTCGCTTCTCGTCTACGAGGATAGCTCCAACTCCAAGAGAGAAGAGTACGACTACACTGGGCTGAACGTTACCAGCCCCCTGCCGAGGACGGGCGAGGCTGCGAGACGGCATGCTATTCGTCACGGTGCTCATGGGCGGCATTTTCATTAGAGGTGGATGTGGATGCATGATGGTGTCTTACGATTTTCTTTTATAGACTTTGTGTTTTGTTTTTCTTTTTTTCTTGCAGGGTTTGGCTGGTCCCTTCTCTCTTTCGTTCTTTTCCTTTTGAATACCCCCCTGTCCCTTGTGTCCATGGGATTTTATAGCAATTTGGTTTCGGAGTATATAGGTCTGCATAGGTCTGCATTCTCATGTTCAGTATGTATAGCTTTAGAATCTACTTGAACTGAGACAAGTCATTCTTTTGGTACATTCCGCTCCAGCAAGATATTTCGCAAGCATAAATAGTACATAGCCCCAAAGCAATTATATGAATACATCATCTATGCCACTCGGATCAACCATCAGACTCATTAAGATAGTGAAATTATACAAGACATCAACCGGCAATATCGAAAATCCATTAAAAAGGATGCGAGGGTATAGCGATCTATGCCAAAAATATGCACACATAACACCGTAGAAGATTTACGTCAATTCAATTGTGAATGCAAGAGAATCGCGACGATCATCTGTCAGTCGGCCCCATTCAAGCAAAAGTCGGAAGAAATAGATCTCCATGTCTTCCTTGCGGAGTGCTTTCTCAGCCCACTTCCGCCCCTCCTCTGCAATCCATGTCCCCTGCACATCATGTGGCTCCATCAAGGGTATCTTGTCCCCAGCTTCTGACACACCCACGGTCACGTCGACCCCAGCAAAGTAGGCAAGGGTGCTCCACACCCCGTGAAGACGAAGGTCAATTGGTACATAATGCAGCCAGGATGTAACTCGTGTGTCAAACCACTGACGGAATAGGCCAGTTTTGAATGGGAGGCTGTGGCTTTGCAGGAAGGGAACGAATCTACCACTGAATCCTGCACCATCTAGATCAAACAGATATCGGTACTTCCAGTGGTTTTGGAAGTCAGTCCATGGCGCAGTGCCGAATTCCTTCTCTTGCTGATCACAATCGCCGCAGCGCACAATCGGGTTTGATAATTGAACACTTGCATTTAGGCCCAGTTCTTTTGAAGGAGCAAAACCGTTCATAATCTGATACTCATATGTCTTTTCCGAGGCCGGCTCATTGATCGGTAGCAAAACAGACACTTCGTTGTAAGTGTTGTTGTTGATCAAGTGAGAGAAACGCTGACGCGGAATACCTTTCCATCCGCCATCAAAACTCACACCTTCTGATGTGCTACCAATCCAAAAAAGTGTATTCTCCTTGTCGGCGTACCTTGGGTCGGGAAATTCGTCTGAAGGCTCATACTTCACTTTGTCGACGTAGTTCCACGGACTGGGGAACAGGATATCGCTGAACCCAGAGACTTTGCTTTGACTGAAAACAGGGGTCAAATCCTGGGCAACCTTGAATGATGCTGGTGAAATGAAGAAACCGTGGAGTTGTGCAAGGTCGGGCTGGTGGCATATATCAGAGGCAGCATTCCAATCCAGCGGGAATTGGCCCAATGAGTGGGGGCGAATACAGCTGAGGCACAGGCCACGTCGATCCCAAAATCGTTGAGAACGGGCCTTGGATGATGGCGGGCATATCTGGCTAACCCAACGATCAAATATATTATGCCAAGAAGTGTCTATAAAAATGGTCTCGGGAGTCTGGTCAGCGGGCTCTATGGGAGCCCATCCCGACTTACGGTCCGGCGACCAACTGTTGACCGTGCTTTCACTAGAAGGAGGGTTTTGGCCTTTTGCCTGATCCTTCAGAGCAGAGGCCCTCTCCCACGGGACTGCGACGCGTGGCTCGTCATTCAAATTGAAAACGAGATCCATATCTGGAAGATGTTGGGAAAATTTTTCAATTATTTGCGCAGCACTCGACACCATCCAGGCATGTGTTGGCTTGATGCCCTCTTGAACTCTGACTGACCCATCGCGAATACTGAGTGCACCAACGTCGTTGAATGGATTAGTCGCTAGCTCATGTGTAAGGGTTCTTAATCGTTCAGGTGTCAGCGCGCGAAATGGGAGAAGATCGTCGTGTATCTGATCGAATTCGTCGATAACAACAGAAGACCTGCTGGTAGCATACTCGTACCACTTGTCAAAGCCTCTGCATCACGGTTAGTATGGTGGCTATTGCGTTCCACAGGTAGTTCCCAACTTACGGTGGCGGATGCTGATTGTATTTTTTTCGGTATTCCATGACAGCCTCTGCAAGACTAGTGCTGCTGCTTGCCTGGGAAAGCCATGCCCCATGATGATTTCTGCTGTCATAAATGAGAAGGTCGATCGGATGTGTATTGACCAAACTGGGCTGGCTAAATGCCAGAATCAAGCCAACCCCAAAAATAAATAAGAAAAACGACCGCATAAAAATGTTGAATGGGTATAGGAATTTTGGTTCTTCTTCAGAGGCTGTTCGCGAATAGAGAAATACCATCACGCCGATGAAGGTGATGGTTAGGGCAATTAAAGCATGGGATGATAATATCAAAGGGAATGGCTCCTGGCCATTGAACAAAGCTGAAGCCCACGAGAAGTAGCCGAGGATGAAACCTGCCAGTATGGAAAGCCCCACGATACCATAATAAGGGACCTAAGGCGTTTAGTAACCAGGTTAAGTGATAGGTGCCGATTCAAACTTACGATTTGCGATGCGGATAATGTCAGCACTGCGACCAGGAAACTTTGACCAAAAGCACTTTGAAGATAACGAGCGTCGAAAGAAAGATTGCCTTCATCTTTACGGGTGATAATAAGTTGAATCACTGTCCAAACCGTAGCGACACCCTGCCCAAACCAGTCGTTAGTAAATCTGGCACATAGGACACCTGCCCACCGTAACACCAAAACAGTTGACTTACGAGAAAAGCATAACCCCACGAACGCAAAGTCTGCTTTCCTGTCCCCTCCTGGGACTTGGTTCCTTCTCGAGATAGTTCACCAGCCGCAATTAAAATGAGCGAATCTAGAAGCACACTCAAAAGTCGAAAAGCTCGTGTACCCGTAGCGAGACCGGATGTGATAGGGCAAATATAGGTCGACTGCCTTCCCTCATAGAACGATGAGACCATCAATCCACCAACCATGAGAAGAGCGGCGGATATAACGTATCTCGAACGGCTTCGACAAAACTGGTAATAGACTCGTTTGTAGAGCGTGACTAGCATGCGTGATCGTGATGAGCCATCAGCAGAATGTTTCTCAACAGGTCGAGATCGCTGATGGCACCAATAATCATATAGTGATACGAAAAAAGGAATCGCATACTAACAAGAGGCTCCTAGTCAGTACCTTATCAATAGAGAAGATCCGTTCGCATACTTACTGTGTATCCAGCTGGTGCGCACTCAATGCGAAGACTTATTTGGCGGTAAAATATCAATCGTATGCAGCCAATCCCCGTTACCAAAGCAATCTTGATCCACCAACTGCGATTCCGATACTGTGTATGAGGGAAGTCGCCGGCATAACTGACTGGCGAGGACAGCCCCCGAGGACTGGGTAGATCATCGAATTCCGTAAGAGGTATAGCGGAGTGTTTATATGAAGAGGAGGTAGGCTTGGGGAAACGGTGTACGAATTTGCCCAGAATCAACAGCGAGAACCCTGTCAGAAAGCATGCAAATACAGCCGAAGTAACTGGGCGATCTGCTCAGAAGAGATTCATTAGCGATAGTCAAAATCGGGTCTGCCTGAATGCTGCCATGGTTCCCTTCTTCGGCCCTTTGATCCGTCTATGATTTCCACGAATTGACAAGACTCACCAAAAGCGAATGTAGTATTGTAGGAGGTTGAGAGAAAGATACAGGATAGAAGAAATACCCTACGCGCACGGTATTAGCTCAATGTGAATTCGTAGGCAGGGAGTGTAGCCATATACCCCACAGAGGCCCTGAGCCCCGTCTCAGCGGAGAATCGACCCATCCCAATTAATGCTGTGTTTGAAAAATCAAGTCATGTCATTAATTCGTGACCCATCTGATCATCTCATATCGTGTAGTTCACCGCCAGCGCACGCGACAGCAGAGAAGGAAAAAGAAATTCCGATCGAGAAAGTCGGGGTAAAGCAAGGAACGAGCGTCGGTCGCACTTGGGGAAAGTCGGTCTTAAGTGGAGAAGGTCAGGGGGAAGGATGCAAAAGGACGGCCACGTTGGAGATAGGAAGAATTTCAAAAAGAAATCAAGTAACGGAGAGGAAAAAAGAGACGATAAAAAGAACGGCAGAAGGATGAGGATGATGATGATAAAACAGGAAAATCATCTCGAGTGTTGCGTCAACCCGCAGCGTGGACCATGGACCAAGCAGCCCAAGGGCGACGACCGTTGGGAAACCGTCTGGAGAGCTTTGGCCGTGCCGTCAGAATTGGCAGAGCACGCAAACGAAGATCGATATCAGAACGACTGAGACGCAAGAATCCTATTGATTGAAATGTGTCGGGTTAAAGATTCTGATGAAAGATCAGCATCAACAACGAGACATTGAATCATAGGCTGGGCAATAGAAACGCTCCAAACCAGGGGCAGATGGAGTGAGATGGACCCCTGTGGGTAGGGGATCGTCTCCAAGTGTCAGGGAAAACAAGGTGGTGATTACTTACAGTAGCGCAGGATTATTCTTGTTGCAACTGCCGATTGGGAAAGACACGTTTTGATGTCGTACAGGGATATATACCATGTATAGGGATCACGACAGACTCAGGGAGCTCTGAACAAGTTGATTGACTTGTCTACTCTCAAGGGAAAAAAATATGAGGATTGATGATATGAGGATATGAGGATCAACATATTCTGGAATCTGGCTGAGTGCAGGTAGGTATTGTAAACGTGTATGGTAACGCTGGTCTTCATACCGATTCCGGGTCTGCTTAACACGCTAGGCCTCATGTGGAAACGAATTTCCACTTCCGGTGGACTCTGTTCCAATACGGTTAGCGTCATACTCATTTCTGGACAAGGCTGATCTTGAAGAGATAGAGTCACGTGTAAATTTACTGCCAAGGGCGGTGTCACTTTAAGCAGGCGGTGGAGACAGGCAGTTTTACCGGCGTGCCGATAACTTTTTTTTGTCCGCGCAGAAAAAAAAAAAGTCGTCTAAGGCAGCCTTCGTTTTTTGTCCAGAAAGCCGGCCATTATTGCGGGTGATTTTTGTCTCCTGTATTGTTTCGAGGCCTGATACCATTTGTGGCCGTCAATTCGTATTGCTGGACCCTTGCGATTGCTCAGTGGTGGTTCAGAGCTTGAAGATAAATTTTCGCTCGTTGCGAGCTTTCTGAGCAGTCACAGCTAATCCCGCCTACAAAGGCAGTGGAGACAATGCCTCGCAAGGCGATCGATTCCCGAATCCCCGCGCTCATTCGCAATGGCGTGCAGGAGAAAAAACGAAGCTTCTTCGTCGTGGTTGGCGACCGCGCCAAGGATGTGATTGTGCATCTGCACTATATCATGTCAAGTGTCGATGTCAAGCAGAACAAGTCGGTTCTTTGGGCATACAAGAAGGATTTGTTGGGTTTCACAAGTCACCGGAAGAAGCGTGAACAAAAGATCAAGAAGGAAGTCAAGAGAGGAATTAGAGAACCGAATCAAGAGGATCCTTTCGAGCTGTTCATCACCCTCAACCAGATTCGCTATGTATACTACAAGGAGACGGAGAAGATTCTCGGAAATACCTATGGAATGTGCATTCTTCAAGATTTCGAGGCCATGACACCAAACCTGCTCGCACGAACGGTTGAGACTGTTGAAGGAGGTGGTATGGTGATCCTGCTCTTGAAGAGCATGAGCAGCTTGAAGCAGTTGTATACCTTGTCAATGGACATCCACTCGAGATACAGAACAGAGGCACACGATGATGTGGTAGCACGCTTCAACGAGCGATTCATCCTGTCTCTTGGTAGCTGCGATTCTTGCTTGGTTGTCGATGACGAACTGAATGTCTTGCCCATCTCCGGAGGAAAGACCGTGAAGCCTCTTCCCCCGCCAGAGGAGATCGATACCACTAATTCAGGAACAAAGAAGGAGCTGAAGGAAATCAAGGATAGTTTGGCAGAGACCCAGCCTGTTGGACCGTTGATTGGATTGTCCCGGACAACTGACCAGGCAAAGGCCCTCCTCACATTTGTCGACGCAATTGCCGAGAAGACTCTTAAGAGCACTGTTGCACTTACTGCTGCTAGAGGACGTGGAAAGTCGGCGGCTCTCGGTGTTGCTATCGCGGCTGCGGTTGCTCACGGCTACAGTAACATTTTCATTACCTCTCCCAGCCCAGAGAACTTGAAGACTCTCTTCGAATTCGTATTCAAGGGCTTTGATGCTCTCGGCTACCTTGACCACGTCGACTACACCATCCTCCAATCTACCAACCCCGACTTTAACAAGGCCATCGTGAGAGTCAACATTCACCGTCAACACCGTCAAACAATCCAATATATCCAGCCGCAGGATGCCCATGTCTTGGGCCAGGCAGAGCTTTTGGTCATTGATGAAGCTGCAGCAATTCCATTGCCTTTGGTCAGGAAGCTGATGGGCCCATACCTCGTCTTCATGGCCTCCACTATCAATGGTTATGAAGGAACGGGTCGGTCTCTCTCTCTTAAGTTGATCCAGCAGCTCCGTGAACAGTCAAGAGGAGGTGCCAAGTCGGGTGGTGAAGAGATTGATGTTGCCGATCGTGCCACTGGAAAGGCGGCGAAGAATTCAGAGAAGGGCCTAGGTGGAAGGACTCTCAGAGAAATCACCCTTGCCGAGCCGATCAGATATGCACCTGGGGACTCTGTAGAAAAGTGGCTAAACAAGGTCCTGTGCCTTGATGCTACACTGCCAAAGTCCAAAATCAATACTCAGGGCTGCCCTCACCCTTCTCAGTGCCAGCTGCTTCAAGTCAACAGAGACACTTTGTTTTCTTTCCACCCTGTTTCCGAGAAGTTTTTGCAGCAGATGATGGCTCTGTATGTTGCCAGCCACTACAAGAATACCCCGAACGACCTTCAGCTTATGAGCGATGCGCCAGCACACCAGCTCTTCGTTCTTGTGCCGCCCATTGATGAGGAGGCCACTAAGCTACCAGAGCCCCTGTGTGTCATCCAGGTTGCGCTGGAAGGTCGTATCAGCCGTCAAAGCGTTCTCAACAGCTTGAGCCGTGGGCAAAGAGCCGGTGGTGATCTGATCCCGTGGCTTGTCAGCCAGCAATTCCAAGACGAGGATTTCGCTGGTCTCTCGGGTGCTCGAATTGTTCGCATTGCGACCAACCCCGAGTACATGAACATGGGCTATGGATCTCGCGCGTTGGAATTGCTGATCGACTTCTTTGAAGGCAAGTTCACCAGTCTGTCGGAAGACATGAGTGACGCACAAGATGAGATGGTCAGAGTCACTGAGGAAGAACTCGCCAACTCCAACCTCTTGGACGACAACATCCAGGTTCGGGACATCCGCACCATGCCCCCGCTTTTCGGCAAGTTGTCTGAACGTCGTCCGGACGCTCTTGACTATCTTGGTGTCAGTTATGGTTTGACTCCATCTCTGCACAAATTCTGGAAGCGCTCTTCCTTTGCCCCGGTGTACCTCCGCCAAACACCCAACGAGTTGACTGGTGAGCATTCTTGCGTGATGCTACGCACCCTTGCCACTGGCTCCAACGAGGTCGGCTGGCTGGGAGCTTTCGCAAGAGACTTCCACAAGCGTTTCAACTCCTTGCTCTCTTATCAATTCCGGGAGTTCCCCTCTGTGCTCTCTCTCAGCATCTGCGAGTCCGCAAATGCAGGCGCCAAATCCGACGCTTCCTTCTCCCCAGCCATCCTGAAAAAGCGTGATATCGACGCCGCTTTCTCCCCCTTCGATCTCAAGCGAATTGACAGCTACGCGAACAACTTGCTCGACTACCACGTCATTCTTGATATGGTCCCTACCATCGCCGAATACTACTTCGCTGGTCGCCTCGGCGGTAAGGTCAACCTCTCTGGCGTGCAGCAGTCCATCCTCCTTGCCATCGGTTTGCAACGCAAGAAGTTGGAGGACATTGAGAAGGAATTGAACCTTCCCTCTTCCCAGCTTCTGGCGATGTTCCTCAAGATCATCCGTAAGATGTCGACCCACTTCCGCTCTCTGGTTGAGGGTGCCGTCGCAGACACCCTCCCCGCCGAACAAATACCAGTGGCTCCAACCACAGCCACTGCACATGACGAGGAGGTCGACGATCGCTTCAAGCCCTTGGAAACAAGCTTGGATGATGAGCTCCAAGAAGGAGGACAGAAGATCGACGATGAGCTTCGCGAAAAGCAAAGGGCTTTGATTGACGCCCTTCCCTTGGACAAGTAAGTCCACTCATTTCCTGACTATGACAATCGCCATGGCCACCATTTCTACATGAATGAACAATAACTGATTTCTAGCCTCCAGCTACGAGATAAATAACGGTAGTGCCGCGTGGGAGGAAGCCGAGAAGCAAGTCCGCAGTGGAAAGGGCTCAACCGTCAGCGTCAAGTCGGCAAAGCCCTCCAAGCGAAAGAAGGGAGAATCCGCCCGCGAGATTTACGACGCAGAGGTGGACTCGAAGAGACAAAAGACCATCAAGAAGGGAACTGAAGGCAAAAAGCGGTCGTGATGACATCGGCTACTACTGAAAAAGAAGTAAAGAAAAACTTGGATTCTGAACACAAGATCAAAATCCCCTTAAGTCCGAGGCCTACTTACCATGCATGAGATTACGGTGTTTTAATTGGCAGTAATGAGTTCGTGTTACTTTTTTTATGGCCAGTGTCTAATGAAGCCTGGTTTTGCTTAAGGGATTTCTTTTTGCAAATTTTTGCTTTGTATATAAACAAGCTGGTACCAATTAGGTATTTAAGACAAAAAGTTTTGAATAGATACTAGATTGTATTTTTTTGTATTATCTGCCTTGATTTTCAATTTGCAGACGGCATTTTTATTAAAGCCTGACTCAATAGGAGACAGGTGTATGTTTTGATGCAGAATACTAACACCTCTTCGGAAGCTAATAATAAATCTTACAACTCATCATGTCCACTCCCTTCCTTCTCTTCTTTGGTGGCGACAACGCCCTCAGGCAACTTGTTCTTGGCCCCTTCGCCCAATCGAATGGCATCAACCCAGGCCTCGACTGCGTCGACTCCGAATTTGCCATCCACGGCTTCATATCTTCTCCACCAGCCTCTGCGACCATTCAGGGCGATAATCTCAATCGACTCACCGTCCTCCGACACACCGAGTTTAGTCCGCAGAGTTTTGGCTCCAGAGTTGGTAGTAGGGACGCTGTAGAAGGGGAAAAGCTTGTGCTGGCGCTGACTGTACTTGTGCACGATGTCGGACATGCTGGTCAGTGCTTCCTTGACGGGTTCAGGCTGCTCTGCGTCCGCTTCCTTAGATTCGGGGAGGAGCGCCAGAACGCATGTGCTTGACTTGGGAGCTAGGCAGGCCGTCTCGAGGGCCTCGATGGTAGAAAGGGTATCGATCGGAGGGGCCTGTGCGCGTTTCGATTCTTTGACATCGTCCTGGGGAGACTCGGTCGACTTCGCTTCCTCTGCATCATCGGCCGCGGGGGCTGTAGATGACGGTTTGGAGGCCTTAGAGGATTTGGAGGATTTGGCCTTGGGCTTTACAGGAGCGGGGTCTGGGTTAGGTGTGGCAACTTGACCGAGGAATTCGATGATCGCATTCTTCTTGAACTCGCCATCATAGACAATGGGCTCCTTCTCGCCTCCGGGAAGAAGAACGAGGGACGGGAATTCCGTGATGCCGAACTTCTCTACTGCTTCGGACTCCTTGTTGCGGATCTGGCCTACCTTGACTGAACCAAGGAAGTCGATGGCGAGAGACCGAAGAAGAGCACTGGTCGTCCCCTTTTCAGTAAAGAGAAGGGCTCTGGGAGTCTCCTTGTCCTGGGAAAGCCACTGGTCCAAGTCCTTATCCGTAACTCTCTTCACATGGTTTGGGATCTTGCCCATTACCCCGTCGACAATAGCTTTGGCACTCCGTGCGCCATGGTAGTCCTCTACTCGGGGGCTACCGGGTTTCTTGGAGGGTACCACAATCTTGAGGGTTGGGAAACCCTGCACACCCATCCGACCACACAAAGGTTTGTTCTCATCCTCGTCGCAATTGACCGCTGCAACCTTGGCCAGTCCATCCAACGAGGTCGCGGCCTTTTCATAAGCGGGTTTCAAGTTCTGGCAATGACCGCACCAGGGGGCGTAAAATCTTCGAGGTAAAGCGAATCAGAAACTGTCGGCCGGGTTAACAAGGGAAAGGGAGCTTACTCTACAATCTATCACGGGAGTCAGCTGGGTCCTGCAGTGCAAATTGCCTGACAAGGAGACTTTCTTACCGACGTATGATTGGAATTGGCGATGAGCTGGTCGTAATTCTTCTGTGTCACCTGCAACACAGGAGATTTCTTAGTATAAATCCCATCAGCATTGACTGGGAGAGCCGCCAGAAGCGACGCGACGAGCAAAAAGGCAGAGCTTGGTTGCATCATCATGAATGAATGCGATATTCAAAGTATGAAAACATAAAGCAGAAGGCGAGATGCTAGATGTACACTGTTACGCTAGAGACCGACCAAAAAAGACCACGTTGGACAGCTTGAAGCAAGGTGTCCTGAAGCTCTTGGCATGTGACTGGGGAAGCTCCAAACAAACGCCGCCAACGCAAAATGATGCAACCCGAGTCTTTCGGAAACCCCCGACTTCTTCTTGCTGGCAGCCATCAGGAACCCCCACGCTGTGTGGGATATTCGGGGATATGGCACTGCTACTATATATTCACTCGGTCTGCTGGATATGCATTCCGGCTCGATTCTGACGGCTCAAGCTGCGATAGAACCAGTCGTGCTCTAGTTGCTTTCCAGCCTTCCGATCAACACGATCGGCTTTCCCCGCACTCGCTATGACAATCGGCATGCCACCAGTCGAGACCCTGGATGTGTCTTTCTTGCCCAGGGATATTTTCTGGATGATCTTGGGCTACCTAGATCCAGCAGATATTGTTCGTTGTCGTCGTGTCTGTCAGTCTTGGAATGAAGCCTTTGGGAACCCAGCCGATCTAATCCCACTGTTGAGGAAATTATATCCTCGAGCAAAGGAAGTCAGGGAACTGTGTGACAATGACTCCTTTGATGGATGGCACATGGAATCAAGAGATAATGACTACTGGCGCAAGATATTCGACCAGGTTGTCTCTAGATACACCCATCTAGCTCGTGGCAAACCTCACTCCATTCAGAGATACAAGCTTTGTGATGATTTTGGCAGCTCTGGCGAGAGGGAATGGTTTCAAGTGCAACCTTGGGAAACCCATGCCAGTCATTTGATGCAACGCGTCGATTGCCCTTTCTCAGAGACTTTTTGGACCTATGAAGATGGGTTGCTCGTCTATCCAAGTGCCGATGATCAATATTTGGTCCTCCTGGATCTGGATAGTGACAGACGTTTCGTGGTACCATTTATAATCACTGGGAAAGTGATACGAAGAATTCGATTGCAAAAGAGGCTTCTTGTTGTCGAGTGGGCAGAGCCCAAAGCCTTTCATTGGCTAAATGACAGTGATGGGGTCCATCGTCACTTTGCATCGTCTTTCGAAGTGACGAAAGGCCCTAGCGGCTGCAGCGTTACCTTTCGAAATGAGTGGAAAATAATGTTCCTTGGTCACCCGTTGAGTGAAAGGGATCGATTCTATTCAACGCACACCGATACGCATTACGCTATTTACGTATGGCAACCGAATCGCAGTTTGTATACTGCCGATGAGGATGCCCCAATCGAGTCGCTTTTTATTTGGGATATCTCGAAACCATCATCCTACAGACCCTCCTTAGATCCAACGGGATGTTTGAAAGATCACCAAGGAGATCAAGGCCCTTCTATCGTCTCGCGGTTTACCTTCAGAGAGCTCGGTTTCTTTTCTGTTCGACAACGGGGCTTCCCTGGCATACAGCGCTTAGAGATTACCGATGATGCGCATGCGATCGAAATCACTGAGAACTTATGCACGGGACCAATAGATCGGCTTGTTGGGCCTGCTGAATGGACGTCCAAGGTGCAGACTACAAGCATTCCGCTGATAGGAGATGGACCATGCTGGAGAAAAAATACCGGGCTTGTGTTCCCCCCATACCGTGGGAATGGCAGTCTACAATCGATTCCTCTTACATTTGCCGTCTGTGATGAGCCCTGGTATACTACCATCTCAGAAGTCTTTGATGAGCAGGCTGGAGTAGGTTTCTGCCTACATCTTTCTCCCACATCCTGGCCGTTTGACCTGGGTGTATTTCTGAGTATACGGACGCCATCTTCACGCATCACATTGAAACAGAAAGATATATTTGAGCTCACCGGCAAAGGTGCTATTTTTGGAAACGAACGATATGTAGTCGGTGAGAGTGGAAATCGTGAACTTGTCGTTTACCGGTTCGATAGGTGAAATTATCGGATCAGTCAACACTACTAGCTTTGATATCACAACAAAATTACAAACCAGCAAGTCATGGAGAATACCTAGAATGCATAACCATAAGCTTGTTTGCGAAACTCGCCAACACTAGACTGGAGACGGATGTTGGCAAAAGTTTTCAGCATATTGCAGTATGATTTGAGCACGTGCTAAATAACAATAGCAGAGCAAATATAGGCACGTTGATGTTAATTTAATTGATAAATTGTAAGAAATACAATACTTTTACCTCGTGGTCCGAAAGTGATAAATTTTCAAGCATACAGCCAACACACAGATGGAAAATCTAGAATACTACGATAAAAATGATAATAGTAAAATGAACACTGAAGATGATATCAAAACTATTTTTCTTTTCTTTTCTTTTTCTTTAATTTTACGAGCATACCATTGAACTGATAGGATAGATTACCCTTAACATCAACTATGCCGCCGTCGCACTTGACACCCCAAGGCTTGATATGATGGCCCAAGCACACACAAAATGCAGAATTAAAGTACTCAAAACAAAAGAACGCACAATCATGAGAAAGTTCCATAAAGGCAAACATCATCCACCCAATAATCATTGACGATAGAAGGTCAAAGGCACGATCGTCGTAGAAGAAAAGAGATGAAAAGGAAAGAAAGGAACAACGGGTCTGTTTAGTTTTCGGACTTTTCATAGTTAAACTTGCATAGCACACAAGCCTTGATGCCGCAGCTCGGACAGGTGAGGGTGTAAATGGGCTTCCAACCGTGACAGACGTCGCATTCAGGACATCCATACGTCTTCACCCAGTACCCGAGATGGGGGCAAGAGTCGGGGTCATTCCCGGTTGTCAAAGGCTTTGCGTTGGGGAATTTGAGACGGACGCTTTCGAGCCAGCCGCAAAAGATTTCCATCATGATGCCCTGTAGCTCGGCTCTGAGGTCGTCGGTTGTGTAGCGTCTGCTGGGGTCGTTGAGCTTCGCCTGGAAGAAAGCGGTGATGGGGTCGGTCTGGCAGACTGGTTCTGATTGAATGTTTTCGGATACGTCGTCGTCTATTTCGTTAGAAGTCGCGTGGCTGTCGTCGATTTCGTTTTCGCTGTCCTCATCATCTATATCGTCAGAAGTCGTGTTGTTGAAGTCGTAGTCTTCGGGGTCTTTGGCATCGCTGTCCTCGTTATCATTGTTGTCGGCGTTGGCGTCGTCGTTGTAATAATTGTGAT
This sequence comes from Aspergillus wentii DTO 134E9, assembly GCF_001890725.1. Lineage (NCBI taxonomy): Eukaryota > Fungi > Ascomycota > Eurotiomycetes > Eurotiales > Aspergillaceae > Aspergillus > Aspergillus wentii. The sequence goes on from NW_024467833.1 coordinate 4,428,326, forward strand.
AGCTGACGACGTTGTCGTCACTGTCGTCACTATCAGCGTTGTCATTGCTCTCATCACTGGATAGTTTGGGTGGTTCAGGTTCGTCGCAATCAAAGAAAATGAGGTCCTCATCGTCTGTACCGGATTCATCTGCAGATTCTTCCACGCTCTGACGAAGTCTCGACATATAGTCACCCTCATCTTCAGAGTCGGAGTAGTCAAAGCTCTCTTGGTCTGCTGTTTCATATTCAGTTGCAGACTGGCCAACAGAAACACCGGTAGAGTAGATGCCATCCTCATCGAGCTCATCTTCAAACATGCTCATGCCATCGTTTTCATCGCCTTGGTACTCCTGATCGTCCTCATATTCCTGGTCTCCCTGATACACCTGGTCTTCCTGATCGTCTTGGTTCTCCTGTCCATCCTGATCATCATCAAAATCAAATAGCCCCTTCTCGTTATACTCGTCTTCGAGGGCAAACAACTCCTCTTCATCAATATCGTCCTCACCATCACCATAACCCGAAGACTCAGACACATACGGCTGCTGATTCTGCAGGTCATCGTCTTCCTGTCGGCTTTCCTTCTTCAGTTCTTCTTCATCACGCATGACACGAGCATGCATGGCCTCCTCTCGAGTCATCTCCCTAGGCCGCTGCTCATAAGCACTAGCACTGACACCGGCACTGTTTCTCTGTCTAATCTCTTCGTTGATTCTGCGTTCATGTTCACAGCGCAAGCGTTCTTCAATAGAATCCTTCGAGTTCGGGTTCATGTGGACACTGTTCGCGTAGCTGTACATGTACCGACTACTCACATCACGCAAATTGAACGAGAAATCGTAGGGTGTCCAGCCGCTATATCCCGACGAGCCGCCGAATGCCGTTGCCGGCGAGAAGAACGAGTGCTGTGACCTGGGTGCTTGCTGCTGCGGGAAAAATCGCTGCTGCGTGTAGATATTTCTGCTTATCTGGAGGTCAAAGTCATGCTGCCTACGACGATGAGGGTCACGGAGAATTTCAACGGCTTCTTGGATCTGGTGCGAGGCATTGTTAGTGAATGGAAAGAGATGGCTATCGATCAGTCTGGTGGATGGAGAGAGTGTAGAACCTTTTGGAATTCGTCGCTGGAGTCACCTTCGCCCTTCGCTTTATCGGGGTGGTGCTTCAGTGCGAGCTTTTTGTACGCACTGTTGATGTCCTTGAGGGTCGCATTTGGGGCGATTCCCAAGGTTTCGTAGCAGTTGATTGCCCTAGGTCTCGACATGAGGAAGAGAGACTCGCTATTGGCGTTTGAGGTTAGCTTTTTTCAGTCACGAGATGTATATCAGTATTAAGTGAGAGACTGATGGGATGAGATCCCATGAGAAGGAAGCCCTCCTAGCTGACAAACTTGCCTTTGGAAGTTCCTTTGAGCCAGTGTGCTCTCTATGCAGTGTGTTTTGAAGGTGAGCTGAATAATCTACTTTCAAAAGATAGTGATGGAGACGGCTGAATATCACAGAGTTCAAGGTGAATCAGGAGAAGAGAAGGGAATAAACCGTAGAAGAGTTTTGAGAAAAATTTCATCTCTAGGACACGCCGAGAAAAATGGTGAATTGATGTATCATGGGTGAGATCGAAAGATGAAAGCTTCATGGGAGAGACGGTGGTCTGGAAAATGAAGCCATTCATAGATACGGATTGATGCCTTGTTTGCAGCTATTCATGGTTTCATCTGAGAAAGCGGAGTCAATAATTCATTGTCTGTCTTATTATCATCTGCAGTAAATATAGGAAAAGTCCTTTGCTCTCAATCATGACCAAAAGATGTGTTGTTGAGGTTGTCGTATATAAACAAATGCATCAAAAGCCTAGGCAACAAAAGACTGAAAACCACAAAAGAAATATAATGGATTGAGACTGATTTTACAGGCTGATAATAGATCTAGGTATTTATGGACAAGTCTACACACAAGACGACTTAGTCCCACAGAAGCATTAGGACAGCTTCTACATGTCGGCACTGGCGGTGGCACCAGTGATAATCTCAACCAGTTCACCGGTAATGGCGGCTTGACGCTGACGGTTGTACAAGATCTGGAACCTGTGGACAATAGGTTAGATATTAAGATACAATACGGTGAAGATAGATACTTACTTGTTGATCATCTCTCCGGCGTTCTTGGAGGCGTTCTGTACAAAAAAAGGTTAGTTTGGTTACCATTTCTATAATATTCAAGAATACTTGCCTCCATAGCGTTACGACGAGCCTGGGATTAGGTTAGCAATGTGCTTCAAAAAGAATTTATCGGCAAAATATTCTTACAGAGATCTCACAAGCGTGGCCTTCGGCCATAGCCCAGTACAAGTTGTTGGCGAGAGAGTATTCACGGAGGTTGGCGAGAGCCTCGTCATCGATCTCGAAAGCGGAGATGTTGGCTGAAGAATTTGGATCAGCAATGGAATCCATCAAACTATAGGTACGACACAAAACTCACCGGACTGGGTGATGGCCTCCTCAGAGAAAGCCTCAATGGTGGTGGGCTCGTAGCTCTGAGCGTTGACGAACGAGTTGTAGAGGACCTTGACGCTGGCGTAGTCGGTGGGCAGCAGAGCGATCTGGTCGGCGATGGCCTGAGCATCAGCGAAGGTGGGGATGTCCTTGCAGACGTTGGCGAAGCTCAGAGTGATGAGCTCGGGGTGGACTCTGGACAGCTGGGCCTTGACCTTCTCTCCGAGAACGACAATGTCGGCGTTGGAGTGAGTCTGCAAAAGACGGCGAGTAGCCTTGCTCAGACCGGAGTGAATACCACCGCAAAGACCCTTGTCAGAGCTGGCAACAACGATCAGAGTCTTCTTGTCGTCGAGGGCCTTGGTCTCGGCGTTCTCGAAAACCTGGTTGGAAGTCTGACCGTAGTTGCGAGATTCGTCCATAGCCTTCTGGGCGCGGGTGAGACGGGTCGAGGCAACAATCTTCATCGTGTTGGTGATCTTTTCGATGTTCTTGATGGACTTGAGACGGCCCTCGATTTCACGCAGAGTCGCGAAGTTGGCGGCATTGGGAGGCGCAGTGCTTCTAGCTATTAGCAATGGCTTTCCTCTTTCCTAAACGATACCATCCCCCTTGTTGTCTCTAGCTCGCGATAGCTATATGCGTGTTGGGGGTAGGGTGGCCCAGGATGGTAGCGGTCGGTTTGTGGACGTCCGGAAGGAACTTACCGGGTGAGAGTAGCACTGCCGGCCCTCACGGCCGGACGGACAGCACGAGAGAACATTGTGAAAGAGGAAGAAGTAAGGACGGGGGGGTGAGGTCCAACGAAAAAGAAGCTGTAGAGGGGAGAGCCACGAGGGACAGTCGGTGGGCAGTGATGAAGAGAGAAGTCGTTCAACTCCTGTTTCTGTTCATCCGACAGCCGGCAAACGGGAAGCAGCCGCACTAGCCCCAAACAGGCAGCTGGTACGGCCGCCCACACCGACCACACCCGCCACCCGATCCAGAGCCCGAAAATTCCGGCACCAAGGCAGCGAGGCAGAAAGGCCACGAGGCATGCAGGCAGCGACGCCAGAGTGAGGCAGGCTTCAGGCATCCCATCGGCGCGCAACACGAGTGGCCGACGGTCCGGAGAAACGTGAGGAGATCGATCGCCTCAGGCCCCCAAAAGAGAGCCTGGCTTTTCCATTCCATTCCTTCTCCTCTTCCTCTCTCTTTCTCTCTTTTCTCTGATTATCCCCGACATTGCTTGCTATTGCATTCTGTTCTCACCCTTATTTTCTTTTTCCCACCTGTTCTTCATGCCTCACCTTCCTCTCTAGCTCCTCACACTCTCTTCTCTACAGCCATTGGTCAGGGCCTCCCTGACCTCATTTTACTATCAAGCGCCAACTCTCTTCTGTAGACTCGGCAGGCGGCCAACATCGAGTTTCCGTCTCCCTCCGCCTCGAGCCTATTTCCATTCTTCTTCAGCAGCGCAACGTGCTCGAGTCTCCTGGCTTGCGATCATGAGTTCCTCCGAGGATGACACCCCGCTCGTCAAGGCAAATGGCCGATCTACTAGTGAGTTGAAAATCTTCGCATCTTTCGCATTGCCCCGAATTCACCTCATCTTACAATTCACTTTCTCTCACTCCCTAATCCATCTCACCTCTCATCTATTGCCACCCTCCATTCCCCTCATATCTAGCTCACTTTCTTACACATTCTTTTTAATGATTTTTTAGACAAGGTAGCGGACGCCAAAATGGACAACGCGACTGAGACGAATGGTCATGTCGACCCCGGCGTGTCAATTCGCTTTGGTCCTGTGAAGACCGAGGATGTTGACATGGAGGATGCGGATGCCGAAGACCGCGGCGCCGGAAAGCGAAAGGCGCGAACAAGCATAGGCCAAAAATCATATGCGGAACCAGAGTCTAGCGAGGAGGAAGATCAGCCCCTGGTACGCCAAACCCTTCAACGCCGATTCCTTCGTTTTCCCCTTCATCGCGACGCTGTTGCTGTCGCTGTTGTTTTCAGCGGCTGACCCTTCGACAGAGTAAACGCCGACGGACCTCGGTCAAACATGAAGACCCAGAGTCAGATGAGGACGTGCCCCTGGCAGCCAATGGAAGAAAACTTCCTAAGGCCTCAGAGACTGCCATTGGGGAGGAATCTGATTCTGATGTCCCTATCGAAAGGAAACTTGCCACCCAAAAGAAAAATATTCAACAAAAGGCAGAGAAAGACACCAAGACTAGTGCCTCGAAATCCGCGAAACCCGCGGCAAAGCCTGCAGCAAACAACAGAAAGAAGCAGACCAACGGCGTTAAGAAAGAACCGGTTGATGATGCGCCAGCACCTAGAAAAGCCGCTGCCACAAGAACCACCAAGGTCAAGGCAGAGCCAAAGTCCGAGCAGTCGACTCCTGTCAAAAAGGGCAAAGGCAAGGCTACGCCGGTCAAAGAGGAAAGTGCGGATGCCGACGACGGCGCAGACGAGGAAGAAGAATACAGGTGGTGGGAAGACCCAACCAAGGGCGATGGAACCATCAAGTGGACTACCCTTGAGCATAATGGTGTCGTTTTCCCACCGCCTTATGAACCCCTTCCCAAGGATGTCAAGATGAAATATGATGGTGTTCCCGTCAATCTTCAGCCTGAAGTCGAGGAGGTAGCTGGATTTTTCGGTAGCATGTTGAACTCAACTCAGCACGTCGAAAACTCCAGGTTCCAACAAAACTTCTTCATGGACTTCAAAGATATTCTCAAGAAAAAGGGAGGGGCAAAGGACCCCAAGGGCAACAAGATCGATATCAAAGAATTCTCCAAGTGCGATTTCAGCCCCATTTTTGCCTACTACGATGCCAAGCGTCAAGAGAAAAAGGCCCTCCCTCCGGCTGAAAAGAAACGCTTGAAGGCTGAGAAAGATGAGGAAGAAGCGCCCTTCCAGTATTGCACATGGGATGGACGGAAGCAGAAAGTTGGCAACTTCCGTGTTGAACCACCGGCTCTTTTCCGTGGTCGTGGTGAGCACCCCAAGACCGGGCGTGTGAAATCCAGAGTCCAACCAGAGCAGATCACCATCAATATTGGAAAGGATGCTCCGGTTCCTCCTCCGCCTGAAGGCCACCGCTGGAAGGAAGTTAAGCATGACCAGGAGGGCACTTGGCTTGCTATGTGGCAGGAGAACATCAACGGAAACTACAAATATGTCATGCTCGCTGCCAACTCTGATGTCAAGGGGCAGAGTGATTACAAGAAGTTCGAAAAGGCCCGTGAGCTGAAACATCACATTGCCCGAATTCGCAAGGATTACCAGAAGAACTTGAAGCATGAGTTGATGGTCGAGCGCCAAAAGGCCACTGCTGTTTACCTTATCGACCAGTTTGCCCTTCGTGCTGGTAATGAGAAAGGTGAAGACGAAGCTGAGACGGTTGGATGTTGCTCCCTGAAATATGAAAACGTCACACTTAAGCCGCCAAACAAGGTCATCTTTGACTTCCTGGGTAAAGATAGTATCCGGTTCTATGACGAAGTCGAGGTCGATACCCAGGTCTTCAAGAATCTCAAGATATTCAAGAAGGCACCTAAGAAGGATGGCGATGAAATTTTTGACCGACTGACGACATCTGCCCTGAACAAGCATCTTTCTGTTTACATGCAAGGCTTGACTGCCAAGGTGTTCCGTACTTATAACGCTTCCCACACCATGGGTGCCCTTCTCAAGGAGATGAATGCCACGGGCACTGTGGCAGAGAAGGTCAAGGCTTACAACGATGCGAACCGCAAGGTCGCCATTCTTTGCAACCACAAACGTACTGTTGGTGCCGCGCACGCTGGGCAGATGGAGAAAATGAGTGAACGGGTAAGTGCATAGATTGTGATTGGTCTTTTTTCGGTTGCTAACGGACATTCTTCTCAAAAGATCAAGGGCTTGCGTTACCAGAAATGGCGACTGAAGCAAATGATGCTTGATCTGGAACCTACCCTCAAGAAGAAGAAGGGCGCCAAGTTTTTTGAATTGGATGAGGACATTGACCAAGAATGGATCAAGGAGCACCAGGCCTTCCTGATGGAAGAGCAGCGTCAGAAGATCAACAAGAAATTTGAGAAGGACAACGAAAAGCTGGCCGCCGAGGGAGAAAAGGAGATGAAGGCCAGTGAGCTTGAGGAGCGTCTGAAGGCTGTCAAGGACATGGAAAAGAAGTTTAACAAGGAGAACAAGACCGGCAAGGTGGAGGCTGAAGGCAAGGGCCCCACGGTCGAGAAGCTCGAGACCTCCATTAGCAAACTCGAGCAGCGCGTTGATACCATGTCTGTTCAAGCACAAGACAAGGAGGACAACAAGGAAGTGGCACTTGGAACATCGAAGATTGTGAGTATCCTTTCTGATGCGTTGAAGGAAGAATATTGCTAATAATGGACAGAACTACATCGATCCTCGTCTCACGGCAGTCTTTACCAAGAAGTTCGACGTGCCCATTGAGAAGTTCTTCTCCAAGTCCTTGCGAGAGAAATTCGAATGGGCCATCAAGTCCGTCGACGAGAATTGGGAGTTTTAGTTATTTTTCTTTTGCAGTCACTTAGCCAGGTTGTGATACCTCCCCTGGCTCGTTTTGTCTCCTTTTTCTCTTTTCTTTTTGCTTATTTCCAACGGTGGGTGGATGGGGTTATCATATAGCATTTGATGCATTTTCAAAATCTTTCCTTTTTTATCTGAACGGCTCTCTATAAAGGCAGACCCCTTGCCATGATACACGCGGCGGATTCTCAAGGGGATCTTCGTCTTCGTGTTGTGCTTTCTGGTCTCCTGTTTTTTGTTTCAAGATGAAGAAAGAAAAAGACACAGTCAAGATAGACTTGGCTTTTATATGAATAAACCAAATATAATGTGACTATACTTATACTTTTATTTTGATATGCAAATTTCAATGCTTGCAAAAGTTCCAGCAATATGAAGTTGACTTGTTCTATCCAGCCTAGCCAAGTGGGATATGTGGGATATCATGTGGGGTGACAGATTCACTATTTCTACAGATTCACCTGTTGCGCGTCTTTGTTTCCTCGCCCCACAACACCATGTCTACAGCCAACTCATCTCTCCCAGAAGTCATCTCTAACGGGTCCATCAAATATGAAGAACTCCGAACCCGATTCTTCAACAGCCGTATACCAGACACCAAACCAGCGGAAATCTACTGTCCCAAAACAACCCCCGAAGTGGCCGCAATCATCCAGCAAGCAAAGAAAAGAAGATTGAAAGTGGGTGTCAGATCAGGAGGTCTTCTCTTCCCTTGCACCTCTTTAATCCCAGACGGAGTTTTGGCCGACACTCTCCACCTCAATGCTGGAATCGAGTATGACTCCCAGACACAACTTGTCTCGTTTCCCCCAGCAGCTCGCTCGAAGGATCTCGCGGACGCGTTGATCCCTCTCGGCCGGTTCTTCCCATTTGGACACTCACCCACAGTCGCGGCTGGTGGGTTCTGTCTTGCCGGTGGCCAGGGGTGGTTCATGCGTGGCTGGGGCTGTACGTCTGACAGCTGAATTGTTGAAATGGAAGTCGTGACGCCAAATGGAGAAGTGATTCGAGCGAGCAAGACAGAGAACCCGGATGTTTTCTGGGCTGCCCGAGGAAGCGGACAGTGTTTCTTTGGAGTTGTGACGAGGTTTTGGGGGAAGACGATTCCTGCGCGCAGGTTGTTTGAGAGGGTGCGTGTGTTTGACTGTACGGATTCTTTTGCAGAAGTTGTCCACTGGGTTTTTGATGTTAATGACCGCACACAGAAGGAGGGTGTTGAGATTGCGGCGGCTACGTTTCGGCCAGATAAAGAGGTGGAAAGGCTTGGTGATGAAGTTGGCGATACGAGGATATTTATGGGGGTGAGTTCATTGGCTTTTACGGATAGTATCGATGAGGCTAGGCGGATTCTGAATGCGAGCGAAGATGTTCCAGAGGGATTACAGAAAAGCCTCGTGGTTACAATTCCCCTCGAGGAGAAAAGCTGGGACCAGCTATTCGAAGCCCAAGACAGGTTCACTCCAGCAGGGAACGGGGAGAGATGGCAATGCGACAGCATCCTGAACAATCCTGATATTCCTCGTAGTCAGGTGAGTGAGCTAAAGGATCTGTTCTTGTTGCATAAAGGCAACGGCTAACAAAACTAGTTAATCGAAGCCATTCAACCCGCCCTCTGCGATCTCCCCTCTCGTCGCTCTGTCGGATGCATCTATATCGGAGACTACACTCCTGATGAAAAGGATCAAGCCATCAGTCTTCCGCATCAGTATTGCATCTCCACCATGACGTGCTGGAAAGATCCTACATGGGATGAACGGATGCGTCGATGGATGTACGAGGTGTATAGCAGGGCAGCACCGGTGTCGTGTGGACAGTATATCGCTGACTTGGATGCGAAGCAGCGGATGACTCCGGTAGGGCGCTCTTTTTCAGTTAAAGAGATGAACTGACAGATGATAGGTCATGAGTGAAAATGCCCTCGACAGATTTTTGAAGATTCGTCAGAAGTGGGATTCGGAGGATATGTTTACGACTAGAATCTGGGCACCATGACAGCGTTCCACCTGTAACTTTGGAGGCGTTTCTCCGCCCACCGTCCACACTGTTTGATGAAGATCAACATGTCAGAGCCGGAAATATAGTTAGCCCGACTAACCGAATCCCAGATATATTAGCCACGAGTAGGTAAAACAAATCAGACACAAAAGCCCGCTGTATTTCATAGTCTTAGCCCTCAAATACATGGATGTACCACCTGTCTATATATTGGCTACCAACATTGATAATTTCGGTGACACTCGGTAACTACCCAAAACCTAGCAGAAACAAACAAACAAATGTCTGGCTAGGGCCACAATAAACATAACATGTTACACTGCCATCAAAAACAAAGATCAAATACAATCCTACCACCGACTTCCAGGCCCTCATCTCGTCCTTCAAGTAGCTGGAAATTTGCTAGCTAAAGATTGGTTGTTTTCTCAACCTATAAAGCTCTGGGTTTGGTCCCCCTTTTGGTATGTTGCGTTCCTCTGGCCTGGACAAGCGAACGGGTATGCCTGTAGAGTCATAAACCACATTCAGATGGGCTGCATGTGTCCACTGGCCGGTTGCAGCATTGCCCATATAAACAGTGATATGTGGATCAGCCGCTTTCGATGGCAAACCTTGGCGTCTGTCACTTGCACTGTGTGTTGTTCTATGGTCGATTTGCCTGTACCAAGCGTGATTATTGGTTAGGAACAAGAAATAAACTGATTAAAAGAATCGTTACGAACCTGACAGCGACCATTGTTGACCCGGTAATCTGACAGGCCTCGCGGCACACCCTATCAATTGCGTCGGCTCGACCCCGGTGTTTGTCGCTCGGGATGGAACAGCTCCAGCCGATCTATCAAGAAACAAGTTTTTAGAAGGCGATTCCACTGGAGAAAATGAAGACAGAGTGACAGGCTTTTAGCCCAGATTTTTGTGATACTCACTGTTGGGTCTTGAACAGTTCCAGTGCCACTTCTGTGGGTCAATTTCGGCATGATGAATTGTAGAATATTTATATATATATCTATAAAAGGGATGCAATAATGGAAAGTATATGAACAATAATGTCAATTGGAATCTGTGGATGATCCAAACATGCTTGGAAAAGACTGCCTATTTGTACTTCTTGAGTGAGCGATATTCACTATAAATTCCTATTATATCGATGCAAAATGGAGCATGGTACGAAGGATTTTGAAACAACCATAGTTTCTTATAGCGATTACTTTGACGGATTGATTGGATACAACGTTTGCACAAGAACCAGGGCCGTTCTTGACGCCGAACAATGCCACTGTTCGAATCGTCCTTATTCCAAAACTGGAAAGTGATGTGCTCTATCGCCGCGTGATAGATTGTCAAGTATATGGGGGAAAAGCTCGGTCACGTAATAGTCAACAATGGGCGCCATGCCATTGACCTGTCACAAGTTATAAGTTGCCTGTGCTTTCAAGATGCTGAGCTGCCGGCGAGACGCCAGGATTCGCTAAGAAATTCTATCGATGTGATATAACTACACAGTACTTAAGTCTATTTTCAACATCCAATCATATCTGCATACAGCTAAGTGGCGACATCCTGGCGGCTATAGTACCCAATCAGGTTGACGGGCCACATTGCCGCCGCTACCTTAGTTCCAGCTGTGACCAAAATAAATCTACCTGCATCCGCTCGCGACCACTTGATCTTCACCACATGCGGATATTGGCTTGTATCCCCTCTCGCTCTCGCCCTCTGTCACTTGCTGTTTGTCGTCAAATTTTCTATTATAATAGACTTAGTATTTGCACAGCCCACCAGCAATCTTTTTGCAACGTGGCCAGAATCATAACAATTACTTCTTCATCAAAACTACCGTCTTTAGCCAAACCGACGAGACCAAGCCTAATCATCAAAGGGCACCGCGAATTGTCAGCTATGTCTGAGAAAAACACTGAAGATTTCCCTGCTGAAAGTCCTGGATTCGATTTACAGCTCCATGACGATCCAGAGGACTTAGAGAAAGTCTGGGACTACGAACCTGGTGGTCACCACCCAGTCCACCTGGGCGATCGACTTGGCGAAGGGAAATACAAAGTGATTCACAAACTCGGCAATGGAGGATTTGGAAACGTCTGGCTATGTCAGATCCTGGATCCAACGCCCAAATATGTGGCACTGAAAATTCTCATGGCTGATTTATCAGGTGATGACTGTAAGGAGCTGAAAGTCAACAAATTAGCTGAGAAGATTGACAATGACTCGATTTGTCTGCCACTCGATCAATTTAAAGTCAAAGGCCCAAATGGAGACCATTGGTGCTTTGTATATCCTCTGGCTGGGCCGATGATTTCTTCTGCGATCCGGACGTTTGAGGGGGACGAGAGGATATTGCGGAGGCTTGCGCTTCGAACTGTTAAGACCTTGGCTGCATTGCATGATATTGGCGTTTGCCATGGAGGTTAGTCCCGCCTATACACTAGACTTTCAATATCTAACAAATTTTAGATTTCACACCGCATAATGTACTCCTCCGTATGACGGGTCTTGATGGCCTGTCAGAGGAAGAAGTTATCAAAATATTGCACAAACCAGTAACAGCCGACGTCACCACCTACTCCGGGAAGCCATTGCCAGAGAGTGCAGCAAGATACCTTGTCTATCCCATCAGTTTTATATCTGTTGACCGTCAGTACTTCACTGATCAGATATACATCATTGACTTCGGCGAATCATTCAATGAATCAGACCCACCGGATAAACTGGGAACTCCAAAAAGCTACTGCTCGCCTGAACTCCTTCTTGGTGAAAAGCCTAGCATTGCAAGTGATTTATGGGCACTTGGCTGCACATTATACGGCATTCGAACTGGAGAAAAACTGTTCAACATGTTTGACGACGAGGCCGATGAATACATCTACTACATGGTTTTGATGTTAGGGGTTTTACCCGAGCCATGGTGGTCAACAACCTGGAAAGACCGGCGGAAGTGGTTTAAAGACGAGCCGGATTCCGAAGGACGTGCAGTTCAAGTCCCTGATTTGAACGATAAAATGGCTATCGAAGACCGACTTGGGGGTGGGGATGTCTTGAGGGAACTACCCGATGGAAGGCTTGTTCAAGCATGGGATCCCGGACTTCCAGAAGAGGAAAAGAAAATCTTTATTGATCTGCTGAGGAAGTTATTTCGGTTTAAACCAGAGGAGCGGTTGTCCACAAAGGAGGTCCAAGAGCATGAATGGTTCAAACTTGGAATATGAATTGCAATCAGAGAGCAAGGTAGCGACCTAAAGACAGTACATTAACAAGTCTCCGTCATCCTCAGAATAATCTTCATCATCAGAGATTTTGGTGGCACCTCGAAGACCAGCAATCCTCCCAAGGTTCCACGGCAACATCATCAAGCCCCATGGAGGGGGACGATGTGTATATTATTATGAATTATCGTAGCAAATAGATGACTAGAGTAAAGAATTCGCCCTGATAGTCCATAACCACCATTTTGCCCAGTCTCTGAGTAAAAAACTCAAGCGGAGGCCGTATGTCAAAATGAAGAGCATCTGCAATTGCATCTAGTGAAATCTCAAGTCGAGAAACCGCTTAATTCATCACAGTGTTCGTCTGTGATGCCGATGGCTTTATGGATATGCTGGCTTGTGACAATAGCCCATGGATTTGCGAGGTGAAATCATGTTTGCCGGAAGATCGGTACGATAGGCCTGACTGTTTATTTACGGATATAAACCATCTCACTATACAGCAACATTGATTTATCAACTCTCGACCATGTCATGTGTTAAATGAGGGGAATCAGTCAAGTGGGGAGAAATCCTCAATCCCCTGCCTTCTCAACCAACGTAGTAAGTATCTGTTACTCTCCAGCAGTAAAACTGACCAACAGGACCAAAACGACTATACGCCTTACGTGGTCGATCATCAGATATGATTACACCTCATCACCATCTACAACACAAAAAATAAATACCAAAAGCCACGCCCACTTCGTCCACTTCGTCCACTGCACCCCCATCGCCCACAAACTCCCCAACGCAACAGGCTTCTTCGGCCCGGCGCAAACCACTTCTGCACCCCAGGCCATCTCCAAGATCCCACATTCAAATGGGACGGAGGATGGGAGATGGGTTCTTTTGGGGTCGGATTGTTGTCGTTCCAGTTGGTGTCTATCTATCTTAAATATCTTATTTTATTATCGAGGTGGTCCTGACAGTTGGAATATAGGGCGCTTCTAGATGGAAACGCAGGATTTGGGCACGTTTGAGCACTGTACGATCAAAGCAAAACAATGCATATCAGTTTAATTGCAAGGATATACACCGTCAGTCCAGCTTAGAGAGCAGCCGCCCGCTTAACCAGCTGTTCCAATTCATACGGACTGCGCCCAACATCCTCACCCGCCTTGACACCATTGTGGAAGATAATAAAAGTCGGCAACGCTTTGATGCCGACTTCCTTGCTGATTTGGTCTTGTTCATCGACGTTGACTTTGTAGAATCCCACATGGCTGTTTTCTGGCTTGTGGGCGAGCTTTTGGAAATCAGGAAAGACCATTCTGCAAGGACCACACCAGCGGGCTCAGAAATCAATCACCACGGGCTTGCCGCTGTTGATGATTTGTTTGAATTCGGCGTGGCTGGAAGATCGACATTAGCAGTGACGAGGGGCATGGATCTGGTATACGTACGAGTTGATAACGGTAACGGTCATCTTGACGGGAGGTTTTTCTTTGATTGAGATGAAATAAAAGAAAGAGAAACAGAATATGAGGAGATCCAGCTCTCGTTAAATGCTGTTGTTCAGCTGCGAATATCCCGCCGCTCTACATGATGCATCGCGGATGATCAAAGGGTCAGATCAGACATTGTTGTCTTTACTGGATGATGAACTAAGGAATGTGGTGGGGGAGAAATGTCTACGGGATGAAGTATTGTAGTAGGTAAACTTGAGATGTCCAAAAATGGTAAATGACTCAATCGCTATAATACATGCCGTCTATAAAATCATTAAAGTAACTCCGTATATATCCCTTTTAAAAGCCACATTTAGCTTGTTGGCGATCCTCCCAGGATCTGTTCAACCCGAGCAACGGCGCGGTCCAAGCCGGCATCCAGGCGAGCAGCCACCGAGACATCCTGGGGCAAAACATCCATGAGCCTGTGGGTAGGCACCATCTCATGCAGGTAGATAGTCTCGGGAGATCAGTTGCTCGACTTGCTGGTAGTCAAGTATGACCGAAGGCCTCTGGAACTGGCGTGAGCCGAGACTGTCTTGCGGAGCACCTTGTCCGCTTCGTGAACCAGAATGCTGGTGTTGCCTGCTGAACCAGGTACTCGGCAGCCAGAGCAGAGGCAATGGCCTTCATGTAAGCAGCCTCCTGACCCTCGCGAACACTGCTGGAAAGGGCAGAGCACCAAGTCGATGGCACAGCGACAACAGAAGCATTATTCTCGGACAAGGCAAGAACACGAGCCTGGGTCCTCTCATCACGACCGATGATAAGGTGCAAGAATCCAATTCCGTCCATTCTCATGGCAGTCAGGGTGAGAGCCAACCTCGATCACCATGTCATAGGATGCGCTTTCCAGGGCTGACAGCAATCCTGTTATCAATCGTCAATCTGGGCGATTTAAAACAAAATTACACCCAAACACATCCATAACAATATAAGATAATATACAGATTGATACCTTTAAGTATTTACACCTTACCGAATGTGTATTAGCGCGTTCACATTGTTGGCCTGAAGGACCCACCAGAGCTGAGAAAACAAAGTGGATTGTTTCTCAATCCAGTCTCGATTAATACGTGTATCCTTGAGCACGGTTCATTACCTCCATACCTAGGATCGATCGACAATACTAATGCAAGCTGGTCACCTCTCAAGGCGGTATTCAAATGTTATGCATGACGGTCCTGCCGCTTAGCTCAAGTACATCTGAATTGCTTTGTTTAGTGGAACCTTTTCCGCCAATCGAGGAATGACTCCATCATCGCGCGGAACATGAAGCAAGGTTGGTTGATGAGACGCAGGCAACGAGGCCGAGAGATCTCACTGCAATGCATCCAGAGTCAGATTCACATGGCTTTTCTATAGTTAGATTAGGGCTGTGAATTGTCCTGGTCCATTATCAGATAGGACTAACAAGATAACTCCTTTAATGGTATAGGGTAGTTTGAGGAGGCTATACTCTATGATTTTGCCAGGTATGTGCTCATCACTAACTTGGATAACTGCTGAGGGATATGCCAGTATTTATAGAGAAAGATAGTCAGGGATAAAGAAAGACTCACAGCCGCCTTTAGCTTTTCCATCCCAGAAATGACTGTCTCCTTCGCGGTGGACAATGTCGCCGGTGCAGTAGAACCCGTCCTCGTCAAAGTCAGGGTACTGCTGGGTCAAGGTAGCTTTTAATCTCAGTTAGCATCTTTCGTCCATAAGAGGGGGTTTGGAATGGATCAACTTACCCAAGCATGAGGGTTCTCGTCTTCACTCACAACATGCCATGGTCTCCCTCGGACAGCTTGACCATCGCACCGGGTAATGACTTGCCAATGTTCGCCTTCATCATACTAGGTTAGAAAGATCAGACAAGATGCCATTGTAGTAGATCACTCACATCCATATAGCTTGAGTCTTCGTCCAAGGCCAGAAACACCACTCCTGACTCGGTGGTTCCATATGCATTCAACAAGTGCCGTTTCCCGTGCAAATCGCGCCAGAATCTCTTCAACACCGGCGATGGCATTCCTCCCTCGCATTAGGGGGTTCGCAGATACTACACGCCACAGATGTATTCTTATACTTAGTAACTGGGAAATCTCATTTTGGATGAGGTAACTAAGAGGAACAGGTAGGTGACATTTTAATTCTGTGTTTAAAGCCAATGATTCAAGTCAATGGTCAAGATATAGAAGGAATGGCAAACAAGTTCCCAAAATTACCAGCATTAAGAGATACGGCGGGCAGTCTTGGCCTGGTTTTTCCCGGAGAAACAGTAATAAAACCTGTATTGGCGATAGACACATCTTGTACTAGTGATATTCAGCTGTACGGGCTCTCAGGTAGGTTACTACTACTAAGGTACTGGAAACTTGACGAAAGCAGAATTGTCAAGGAAACGTTTTCCAAAGCAGTATGATTGGCTACCTAAATCTAAGTATCCACAGCAGAAGGAGACCCGTCGAACCAAAGTTTAACTTTGTCGTGGTATGGTTACACGGTATCCTCTCGGTAGGTATTGTACTAGTATTACCAGACGGGAATTACATACTGTTTTATTGTGTTTCCAGCCGTACACATTGTAAACAAACCTAACCAAGCAGATCCAGCTTCTCCATCACTTCGACTCATGTTCTTCCAGCTGGAGTGATGATCCAGTTCTCTCCCGCTTCTGATTCTCGGTCGACGCCACGGTGGGACGTGGGTTGCGGTGTGTGTTTGTCCGTCTCCAAGTCCAGCCAGCCAGGCCAGGTAGATCAGTAATCCAAACATTTCTATTCCCATCCAGCTCTCCTGACTCGGCTGGAAGTCTGGAAAATCGTGTCACACTGCATTTCAATCACACAGTCGGGAATCCCCTCGCGAGTGCCGCTACGTCATCGTCGGCGAGACCGACTTCGACCATCTCGCATTGAGTCCCGCACGGCCTTGAGCGATGAAGAGAGTATGATAATTCGTCGTGGATAGCTTTGCGTCCAGGATAGCAGCTATTATTATCAGAGAAGGGTATCCCCCAGGGTACTTTAGCGCGCGATCAGTCCTCGGTGTCTCAGTCTCATACTCGCTAACAATAGATTGAGGATGTCATGGTATTGACGCCTGAGACTCAGCTAACCAAAAAGCAGAGTGAACAGGTTCCTCGCATGCCAAAGGCACGACAACAACAATGTGGGGGAGGAGGGGTACTGGCTGGCTGACTTCTTTCTCTGCACTGCGCCGGAGGGAAAGATTGGCGCAGTGGAAAGTGGCGTTTCCGACACCAGCGAGACAGTACATGCCGCGATGGGTACGTCTCACTTTAGGGTTCTATGCAGGGAGGAACAAATTACACTGGGAACCGCTGCTAGAAGAGACCACGATCTCCCGCTGGCATGGTAGCATCTCTGCAATGGCCAGAACATGGTATGGATTGCGGGCATTCGAAACTGCACGTCCGAGACTTCAAGGCCGGTGACAACGAGAGCAAGGAAGGATTGGGGGTTTCATTGAGATGCACTCAACAATTTATCCTAGGGATTTTTCCAGTAGGACCACACGTTTTGCCTTGGGCAACAGTCTTCCTCGCGTGCCCTGCGTTGGACTGGCTTTAAAGGCCCAGCCAGCCCTTCCTTCAAACGAGAACCGGACCCTAACCCCACGAACCATGAGACGATCATAAGATGTTTCCACGAAGAGGATACTTGGAATACTGGTTCGACGGCTCCATCTCTGCTTGTCAAGCGATGCCGATGGTGCGCAACCGCTGGATCGAAGACTGGGAAATATCTTGGAGACACAACGTATAATGCGGGTGCAAGCATAGTGTGGGATGCTCTACAGACTACCGGGTGTCATCTAACGCGAGTAACCTAATATAATTGGGTGACAACTACCGAGTTCGCCGGGCAGCACTGGATGGTGGGATCATTTTGTGTTTGGAACGATTCGCACGCATACGACATGAAAGCCCGTCGCTTCAAACGTATCTCATATCGTGGGACCATGATCTGGATAAATGGAGTACTATAAATGTCATCGAGTATACCCAAGAGAGTATACAGTGCAGCAGTTCGATGGATGTTGTCTATCGGGCCATTGGGGCTGTGCATCTGGAATGGTGACATGGACTCATGAGTATACATCTCGCACAGCTGGATGAATTAAGCATAACACCTTTGTGGTTATATATATCTGATTCCTCAAAGTGATTCATTATTATTATCATTATAATGATAACACTGGCCTGTAATATTCGACGATATTTTGTGATAATCTGAGACATCCAGCAATTGACGGTGCTGCCTTCTGTGACTCAGGCAATCGTCGGATTTTTCCCCTCCGCAGGCTGTGTAGCCTAGACGGCCAAACCATATTAAACCCCTTTTCGACCACTTCTTCGTCTATTTTTTCTTTCTCTGTTCTCTTTTCATCTTTATATCCCATAAATAATATCATTACACTCATCATGTCAGTTATTTGTGGTTGTCGCTATCTTTTCCAATACCGGTGGGAATATCTCCCCCAAGTCGCCCTCAAAGCCCATGCGACAATCTTGTCTTCGACTGCGCGCACCACCCTCACCCAGACTTTTCTCAACCCATCTAGCAGATTATTAGAGGAGGTCTCTTATGCATTCCCCCTCTATGATGGAGTAAGTGTGGTAGGCTTCAAATGCCAGGTGGGTAGTCGAGTCCTGCACAGCCAGGTCAAGACAAAAGAACAGGCCAACGTCGAGTATCAAGACGCCGTGTCTGAGAAGAAATTAGCCAGCATTCTGGATCAGTCAAATAGTGCTTCTGACTGCTTCTCCATCAGACTGGGCAATATTCCAGCTGGAGAGAAAGTCACAGTGGACATCACCTTTGTTGGGGATCTCAAGCAGGACGCCCAGACAGATGGGACTCGTTACACGATACCTAATACCATCGCTCCTCGTTATAGCAATGTCCTTGATGGCATGGATGACTGGGTAGCATCCCGTGGCTCACCTGCACAGTCACAAGGCATTTCTATCACAGCTGATGTGTTGATGGAGAAATCATCCGTCATCCGAGAGCTGCAGTCTCCAAGTCACCCGGTAAAAGTCTCTCTGGGCCGCATCTCTTCGGTGCAAGAGGAAGACTCTGCCTTCGAGCCATCACAAGCATCTGCCAGTTTGAAGATAGCCAAAGGAGATGTCTTGCTGGAACGCGACTTTGTCCTCGTCGTTAGGGCAGATGGACTTGACTCGCCTCGAGCCCTGCTCGAGTCGCATCCCACCATTCCCGGCCAGCGAGCGCTGATGGCGACTCTTGTCCCCAAGTTTAGTCTGCCGCCGATTCAGCCAGAGCTTATCTTTGTTCTTGATCGGAGTGGCAGTATGAAAGACAAGATACAGAGCCTGCAAGCCGCACTCAGGGTCTTTTTGAAATCTCTGCCTGTCGGCGTTTGCTTCAATATTTGCTCATTTGGCAACTACCATTCCTTCTTGTGGGAGAGGAGCAAAGCCTACGATGCATCGAGTCTGAAGGAGGCTCTCGTATTTGTCGACAATGTCTTTGCTAACATGGGTGGCACGGAAATGCAAGGCGCTGTTGAGGCGGCTGTCGAAAGCCGTATGGGCGACAGGGAGCTCGAGGTGCTGATACTCACAGATGGACAGATACGGAAACAAGAAGCATTGTTCAGCTTTGTCCGGGAGAAGTCTGCCGATAACAGTGCGCGATTCTTTTCTCTTGGAATTGGCAATTCGGCATCACACTCCCTCATCGAGGGCATCGCTAGAGCAGGAAATGGATTCTCCCAGTCTGTGATAGCCCATGAGGAGCTTGATAGAAAGGTTGTACGGATGCTCAAGGGAGCCTTGACTCCTCATATCTACGACTACAAGCTGAAGGTTGAGTATGAAGACTCAGACTACGATTTTGAAGTCCTCACGTCCGACACTGAAACACTGTCAATTGAATCCTTGGCCGATGAGAAAGAAAAGGAAGTCCCGGAAATTCCAAAAGAAAACCCCCAAAAAGATACACAAACCCCCATTTCCCTCTTCGTTGACGATTTCAAGGAACCCGACATTGGTCTTGGAGCTATTCAGCCTGAGGAAATCCCCGACGTTCGCCCACCGAAAGCCATCCAAGCACCGCACAAGATCCCGCCTTTGTATCCGTTCATCAGGACCACCGTCTACATTCTCCTGGACCCCCAGTCTTCCGATCGAGTCCCAAAGTCAGTCGCATTCCATGCCACCTCCAAGCAGGGCCCGCTGCTCTTGAATGTCCCCATTTCAGACATCGGCCAGGGCGAAACCATCCATCAGCTCGCCTCCCGCAAGGCCGTCATCGAACTCGAAGAGGAACACGGCTGGCTCGTCGACGCCAAACACAACGGAGTCCCCCTCAAGCACCTACACGCCAACACAAAGCGGCAGATTGCCCGTCGTGAATGCGAACGTCTCGGCATCAAGTTCCAAGTCACCGGGAAACACTGCTCGTTCGTGGCATTGGAAGACGACCCTGAAAACCCATCAGAGACTAACGAAAAGACCGAGTTGCCCGTTTCAATTGAGCAGACCCAGGTGCCGAAATCGGCATCCATCAAAAATGAGGCAAGGAAATCACCTTCCAGTGCAGGCCGAGGGTCTCTTCCACCAGGCGTGGTTTCCGAACAACGGTTTGCAATGTCGCCCCCGGGTAGACGAGCTGCTTTTGCTCCTAGTGAATCGCCATTCGGGCGGCCTGGAGCATCCTTTGCGGATTTAAAGTCTACCGAGTTTGGAAACGCCAGTTTCAGGTCCCGTGGATCTGGAGGTCCTGGCCCATTCAGCTCTGCCGGTGGTGAACAATTCGGGAGTGCAAACCCAACCTCCAATCCGTTTGGAAAGCAAAGCGCTGGTGGTGCAGGGTTCGGACAATCTGTTTTCGACTCATCTTCAGGTAGTTCCGTATTCGATCAACTGGCTGCCCCTGCCTCCAGACAATCTGCTACCCTTCCTGCCCCTGCCTCCAGCACAAGCTCTGGTCCATCATTTGGTCAACCTGCTGGTGGAGCATTATTCGGAAAATCTGCTTTCGGCTCATCCTCAGGTGGTTCCTTATTCGGTCAACCCAGCTATGCACCACCCCCTACTAGCTCATGCTATATGTACAACCCAACTCCCAGCACAAAGACAACCTCTGGAGGTCTCTTTGGAGGCGCAAAGTCAAACACAGCTTCCGGAGGAGGCTTTGGAAACGCAACCTCATCCCCCAATTCAGGAAACCCCTTCGAAAAGCCTCAAGTCTCACTATTCGGTAGCGCAAACCTCAACACCAACACAAACACCACCCCTGGAGGTGGTCTCTTTGGGAGCGCAAACCCAACCCCAGCCCCACCCCCAGCTCCCAGTTCAAACACTTCAAGCAGTCAATTTGAACTGGCAAACTCCACCAGCACAGGCTCATCATTATTCGGTGGCACAAACCCCAGCACCAACACCAACACCACCAATCCAGACACAAACACAAACCCAAATCCATTCTCTGGAGGCCTCTTTGCAGGTCTACGCTCACTCCCCACCCCCACTTCAGGCAGTCTATTCGGGCAACCTGCTCACTCCCCAGCCCCAGTCCCAGAAACACCCACCAGCAAAGTCCGCGCCCTCATCAACCTCCAAACCTTTGAGGGATCCTGGGAATGGACTGATCCCCTCTTCACCATCCTCGAACTGAACCCCGCCGAGACAAAGACAAACCTAGCCAAGCTCTTCCAAGACAACGGCAAGAGTGTCGACGATTCTGCATTCCCCCAAGTTGAGGAGGCTACAGTCTTCGCTACACTGCTTGCAATGGGGTATCTGGGAACCAAGAATGGGGATTTGAAGAATATCTGGGAGCTGGTTTATGAAAAGGCCGAGGGGTGGGTTAGGCAGGCGTTGGAGAAGATGGGAGATGAGGGGGTGGTTTTTGAAAGCTGCAAGAAGGATATTATGGCGATTGTTGTTTGATTTAGGATATCTTGCATGGTGCTGTTTATGTCTGCTATCTAGTATCCTTTTTTGTATGTTTTGTTGAAATACATATGTAGTGTAGATCAAATTATGCAGTTGAGAATGAATTGAGTCTTAACTCGATAATGTCCAGCAATTAAGCATAATATCCAATGTAGACCTTATCTTCTATATGCTCAAGGTATGTAGTTCACAGAACGCCAGCAGGAAATGTAAAAAGTCATTTGTCACGGCCAACGCTTCATGCCGCGAGTGCTGTCATACCTCGCCGCTTATGCGAGAAAAAAAAGAAATGAAATGAAAAATATAAAAAAAGAAAATATGATGATAAGAAAGAGTTATATACTCAAACTCGAAGGTTATATTTGCAATACAAAAAGAAATAAAAGAAAAAAAAAAAAAAAAAGCCATGCAAAGGGATATTCATGCTCATTCTGCAGATGGTTATATTCAAGTCTAAAAGGTGCATGCAGAATCGTGATCAGGAAAATGACATCCAAAAAGAAGGGGAAAGTAAGTAATAAGAAAAAATAAGAAAACAAGGATATAAAGAAGTGAAGAGGACCACAACATGGGCAGGCACAGAGTGTATCAATGCTAAGTGGCGCGGACAGAAGGAACAATTATGGATTACAGAGCGGTTGACCAGGCGTGGAGATTGGTTGACAAACAGGTGTGGTGGAATTGATTGATTGTATGTCTGCCCTGGTCACCTGGACATATAACTGAAGAGGTCGAATCGATCGGATCGTGCTGTGTGGTTGATATATGACGGTTCATGAATGGGTCGTGGTCGGTTGCTACCATGCTCTTTTTTGCTCTTTTTTGTTTTTTCTTTAATATATATGATGGGTCCAGCCAAAAGATGCAATTTTCAGAATAGGCGATGCAAGTACGTTTTATGGCCACCAGCCCATGCGTTTGTAACTTTCCACCATGGCCCGGACACTGTCTGCGTTGAATCCCTCGCGAGAGGGTTTCCAGCCGGTGGTGGTCTCGAAAAGGGTACCGTCGAGGGACATGTCCTGGTCCTTGAGAACGTCTCTCTCGAGGAACGGACCGATGGGTCCCGGCCGCTGGATTTGTTTCTTCTCAACCAGCTCTGCCCAAGTCTGCAAGCTCACCTCGTTCATGTCATCCACAACGTCGTCCATGTTCATCTTGGCAAACTGTGACACCAGGGATCCCAGGAACTCGCATTTCAGTCCAAAGACAGCGTCCAGTGCCTCGGCCACGTGTTCTTGGCGGGTATCGCCGTGGTCAACGACGTTGAACGCAATGGGGATGGAAGCATCGTTGCCCTTGCTAGCCCTCCACTCGGCCGCCTTCCACAAAGCACTGGCGGCATCCTTGACGTAAAGAGTGTTGATCTTCAGATCCTTGGTGTACAGCAGCTCCAGATCTTTCTCCAAGTCCAAGTGCACGCGGGCAAGACAGACAGCCATGGCAAAGTAGCCAGGGTCATATTCACCGTAAACGTGAGGTAGGCGCAGAAGAGTGTAGTTGAGACCGGGAATCTTTTGCAGCTCCTCACCAGCCTTCAACTTCCACTTGGCCAAGCGGTGCCAAGGCTGGAGTTTATCGTCTTCTTTCCGGGGGGTCGATCCACTCTTGTAGACGTGGGCCGTCGAGCATTCAACAAAGGAACTGATACCTCGTCGGGCAGTCTCCCGACCGAGGGCAACGGTAAGATTATAACTGCGGACTTCGTAGACGTCGTCTGGTTGCGAATGCCGGGTTTCACCACCACAGTTGATCACATAGTCGAACTGTTCTCCATTGGCTCGGTCGAATATCCGGGAAAAGTGTTCTGTAGGACCCTAGAGTAAGCATATCGCACACAAAAAAGATGAGCAGGAGTGAAAGACTCACGTTCCCGACTGGCATCAGCCTGAACAAACTTTTCTTTCGAGCAAGCCTCCTCGAATTCGGGGGCCAACCAGGCCAGTTGAGGCAAAACCTTGTCGACCAGTCGGACTTCGGACGCGAGATTATTTTCGTGAATGTACAAAGCGAGATGACGACCGATAAATCCTGCAATCCAACAAAGCAATTAGAAATTTTTTCTTTGTTCTCTGAATACGAGAAAAAAAATATTTTCAGATGGGGTACTCACCCAAACCTCCGACGATCAAAACAGCGGGCTTGTCACCAGCCATGATGAAATGCGATAATGCGAAAAATATATTAAGATGTAGATAGATTCGACCAGATAAATTCGCAAGAGGCGACTAGAAACAGCGTGGTGGTCGACTTTGCACCCCGCACCCAATCCAGTTCAATGAAGAAATGCGGGGAGCAGAGAAAAGGGGGAGGGGGGGATAGGAGAGACGGAATGCGATGGAGATGATAAAGATGAAGAGGATGAACGATGCTGATGCTATAATGCGAGGGATTCTTCTCTTTTGAATTTATAAGATAGGCAAGAAAGGAAGAAGAAGACAGGGGATGAAGATGAAGAGAAGAAAGAGAGAGAGGGAGAGGAAGAAAGAGAGAGATTGGGGAGATTCTTTCGTTCGGACTAAAAGACGCTTTGATGGACGGTGCGTATCAGGCTGCGAAACTAACCGGTTGAAACAGCAGCACTCGGATGTTGTGATTATCTTCTCTTCTGCTTCACTTCTTGAATATATAACTCGTAAATAATTAAGAGAGAGAGATATGATGTGTTGGCTGCCCGCTCTCTGGCTCGACCCAAGCCACTGGGTTTTCTCGACGCTTCCGCCGCTTTTCTTCGATGCTTCTTTTCGGATGACGAACATGGCTGAAATTCTGATTCTGAATGGCTTCATCTCCTCCCTCTACAGCTAGTCTTTCCACCGATCATCACCGAATTACCCATCTTCTCTCCCTCTTCCACCAGCCACATCATCATCGCCTATCTATCTCCATCGCCCATTATTACCATTGCCGACGGTCCAACGGAGGAAATCCCATCGACCCTCTCGCAGAGTTAGCGCCGCTCTAGAAAATTTCGCCCAGTCCACCACAGAAAACCCATTTCTGATCAGCAATTCCCATCATCACCATCGTGATTTATTATTTCCTCATCGTTCGAACCCACACTGCGCTTTTTCCCCTGCCAAGCGCCGCGTTGTGGACCACCAGGAACCCAAGATCGTTTCCTCCAACAATGAAACTCGAGCAATGAGAAGGAGCATCGTGAAGATCGTCCCATAGCACTGCTCCATATCGGGTGGTACTATTGAAGTCTCTGGAAATGGTGATATGGAGACTTAATTAATATTATTCTTTTCATTTTCACTAATCTCGCCTTCTTTTTTTGCCTCTAGTTGCAAGATCGACACTCGCCATGCCCGTCCTCATCAACGCTCCGGTTCGTCCCGCATCGTCTTTACTCTATACAGCAGTAGTCGTGGTTGACCTGTGTCCCGGTAACCGGGATACGAAAGACAGAATAAGAAAATATAGCAAACACCCAGGGCAATTATTGATCGATCACAAACTGCACAACATCGATCTCAAATGGTGCTGTGCTGGCTGGCTAATCGCTTCCTGACGTCAAATCAGCTTCAAGCCTGAAGCCTCGGCTTGCCTTGACTTCCTATCGCCCGTGGATGATTTACATTCTGTCCCATGGATGATCGGCCCATGGTTCATGCGCAAGGGAAAATAGGTTATTATCAGACAAGGCGAATGGATTGTTGGATGCAAGGCTATCCTAGTCGTCAAGCTTATCACTGTACACTATTCGAGATAGTACCTTTGTTCAAATTTCCTCTTCTTTTTTTTCTTTTCTTCTTTTCTTTTTCATCCTTTTTTAACCTCCTCCCTCCCTGTCTAAATGACAAATCCCAGCAATGTCTCCCCTCTGACCTGTGCACTCGGTACTGCTTCACTGTACTGTAAGGGTACTAATGGTCAGTCACACTACATGCAGCATCACACTGATCCGGAAAGCCGCATGGACGTTCTCCGCGCCCGCGTCCTTCTTCCAGGCCTTTTGGAGCTCCCTCATCACAAAGTTCCAGTCCTTATCCATCCCCGTGCGCACGCGGATGTAAAACCCGGACCACTCAAATTTAATCGATGCGGCCTTCACGGGACTGGCCCAAATCCCGGCATTCAGCTGCGCACTAGGATCCCATTCCCGGAGCCCACATTCCTCCACCATACGGTCCAGGAAGGCTGAAGCCGTGTCAAAGCGCTGGAATGGGACCCAGACCGGGGCCATATCCCGCTGTGTGGTGGCGGTTACCAAGAACTTGGTCTTATCGTGACAGTGATGTAGATCGACGGGGATCTTTTCGACGGTCTCGATCTCCTGGATGTCGTCGGTGCTAGAGTCGGACGAATCTGAGAGCTGGCCATTGAGGTTAGGGATGACGGGCTTGTCCAGGATGACCACGTCATCGTTCTCCTCAGTCCGTCTCTTCTTGGCAGGGACCGATCTACCCCGTGTATCGTCAAGTGCGATAGAGCTGAAAGGACGGATGGTCCGATCACCAGGGCCTACAGACTTTCCTCGATCGAGAGAACGAGTTGACGATACCTCCTTTTTGGGGTTGAATCGCTCAAACAGGGTTCCCAGGTCTTCGGATGGCTCCCGGTCTCTCTTTCTGCCTCTTCCATTATCAGAAAGACCCGGAGTGTTGAAAGTAGACGGGTAACGAGGCTGGGCTTTCTTTGGCAGATCAGAAGCGGGCGTCGGTGTTGGAAGGCCACGGAATTTCGAAGGAGATGAAGGAGTATCATTATTCTTCTATAGTCCTACTGTTAGCACATCAAGCTGAAAGAGGACTTGGCTTGACTCGATCACTAACCGTAGCCAACGACTGTCTGTGGTCCTTGACCTTGGCCTTGGCCTTCTTTTCCAACAGGATCACAAGCGTACGAGTCAACCTATTCGACATCACATCAGTAAGACCAGAAAACTTCTCCCAGAACCACCAAAAACTCACTCTTCCTTTCTCTCCGGATACATATAAAGAGCCTCAGGATCAAGCAAAGAATCCGCCATCAAATACTTCCTCCGATTCGCATCCGTGCCCCAATACTTCTTCCCATGCACCCTCAAAAAGCCAAGAGCACACGCTTTCCGCTCAGATTCATGCTCTGCGAGATCCTTCCACGTATACCCCTGCAG
The DNA here is from genome assembly GCF_001890725.1 of Aspergillus wentii DTO 134E9. NCBI lineage: Eukaryota > Fungi > Ascomycota > Eurotiomycetes > Eurotiales > Aspergillaceae > Aspergillus > Aspergillus wentii. The sequence goes on from NW_024467833.1 coordinate 4,455,089, forward strand.
CTCAACATGATCCCAAACCGTAGACAAAAATTCATTGTGGTAGTTGTGTTTCAGATCCAAAAAGGTCGTAAAGTTGCGGAAGGTTTTTTTCGTGTTCAGCGTGCCCTCGTCGAGGAATGCCTTTAGTGGGTTTGTTATTGTTCCTTGGAGTGGGGGATTGCTGGGTGGTGCCGCGGTGGCTTCTCGTGCCTGGAAGCGCTGCGAGTTTCTGTTGCTCATTTTTTTGTTGGTGTTTTCTTTTTTCTGGCGTTTTGGACTGGACGCTACAGTGTAGAAGAAGAGGTTTGTGAGTTCAGTGGTACAGATGAGGATGGGTAGGTGTAGAGAGATAGAGGAAGAAGAGGGAAAAAGTCGAGAGGCAAAGTCAAGGGACACTGCTGAGTGTTGTGGGAGGGGAAAGATTGAAGAGTGAATGCTGAGGGGTCTTTAGTTGGGCTGGGGCCACGCCTTTACCTGTGTTGAAAGATTCAACTCCCCTTCACTCCACTTTACAAAGCTTCTGACCTGGAATATGACCTTGCAGTGAATAGAATGGGTGAAGGAACAGATAAAGAAAGATCCTTTGGCCTATTTCCATCGCCCTCGGTAATTGTACAATTGGGTAGGAAGTAGCATTGAACTGATATATCAGGTTTCAGAATCAACCTTTTGAGGAAAGACTGAAGTGTAGTAAATATGAGAGATAGAAGAATAGCCACATAACTGCTTAAGGGAATATATTATCATATCATCATCATTGGCATGTGGGCAATAGAGAGCCTACAGAACAGTAACAGAAACACACTCTTCAATCCAGCAACAAGAACAAAACACAAGCCCCGGCAACTAGAAAGAATATACAAGACCTATTGTTACCTGGTGTGCCCAAAGCAATCAAGGCAAAGGTAGAGTACGGAGCTGTTGAACCATCACTCCGCACCAAGGTGGCGCAATGAATTTTTAAGTTCCTTGATTGCTGTGTTGACATCATCAAATGTCAATGCAGAAACGGCCCAACGGGCGTGCTTCTGGGCCAGAGCAATCGTGTTGTCGTCAAGCGGTTGCGAATTCGACGGTCCGCCATATGCCGGGGCTGGGGCTGGGGGAGCCACAGGTACACGGGCAGGTTGAGGCGTCGGCTGTACAACAGGAGCAGGTTTTGGAGGTTGTGCGAAAGGTACGCTGGCACTAGGCTGATTATAAAAGGAGCTCGGGTCATTTGAGGCAGCTGGTGGGCTGGGAGGCTGCGCTGATGGCGGAGGAAAAGATTGGAAGGATTCATAAGGATTCGAGGAACGAGGCACGCCCAGATTGGCGGGCGTATCAGGAAGATCTGGGATTTGTGTAGAGAGAGATCCAATTGTTTCTGGCGCCGACGGGAGATTCAGCGCCGGGCCCTGCTCGGTGTCGATATCCATATTTTGACCAGGTGAAGGCGCCGTATTGCGCACAGAAGCGGCAGGAGGTTGCGGGGGAATAGAAGATGCTCTTGAAGGATGCAGCGATTCATCAAAAGCCGACTGTTGCGCCAACCGTCGTTGAAGGCTGTCATTTTCATCGGGAACATCCTCCACCGACGGCTGCCGCAAAGCAGCTTCATCAATAATCTGCGCATCCGGATCGAATTCTCCCTTCTCTTCCTCTTGTATGACCGGATTCGAATCGTTGGGGTCTTCTCCAGCCTTGATCGCCTTGGCAATTCTCAACGCATGGTACTTTGCGAACTTGATTTTCGCCGCGACTTCAGGGTCCGGTGGGCCCCAGATATTACAAAGCTCGAGAAACGTAGCTGCTGCTTGGAATGTATCTGCCGTTTGCCTATGCGATTATCAATTGACTGATCTAGAGTGAGCTTCAAGGACGGTAAGAGCAAACCTGGTAACCTTGTTGGCCTTCATGGTTGCCTCCGCGCGATTGAAGACTTCCTGACCAAACTGCTCCACGTAGGCACTCGCAGCAACATTATCCATCACAGTATCATTATCGTTATTTTCGCTTTTGAACTTAAGGTGGTATAAATGTCAGCGACCTAGAAAACTGAACCACAGGTCGGTCGGGTTGTCGCCTAACGTACTTGTTCCAGCTTGTCCACGAGGGTCGTCGTATAGAGTTTGATTTCATCATCGGTAGAATGAAGACCTCGTTCGATAATCTGATTCACAATCCAGAAGTTGCCTGTCACGGTCATAAACCACACATTAGATTCGTCCCACTCAATCACAACTGGCTCGCACGATACTCACACCAATATGCAATGACAGGCTTTGCCCGTTCGATCTGGGCTGCCCGAACGGCAAAACGCCCGATGTCAGCAGACTTTAAACCAGCAGGAATATTGCTTGCCATGAAGTCGGTTTAATGGGAGGCTCTTTTTGGATGAGGGGCTGCAATTGTTTAGGTGGAGGAGGGATGTTCTTTCAAAGCGGGATGACGTTGGAGCTCTGCTTGGGATCGGCGTCTGTGCCGAGCGCCGCGGAGAACAGCGAATGCGTGCCGTTTTTAGGAAGCGAACAAACAGCTTCTTATATTATTTTTAAATCTTATTCTTTCATACATTAAATAAATGGAAGTAGACACTTATATTATTGCATATTCTACTCTAGAACGAAAATTCCTTACTGTGCCTCTCGACACAATCCATCTGTCATTATTTATCATCAGTCATAGACCAGTTCCGTATGAAATCCTCAAAACAATAAGACATATCGTCAAGCATCTTCAACTATCCATTCCCCAATCTCAACTCGTTCCTCTGCCAAAGCTTCGACTTCAAAATGATCCTCGACCTGTCCACCAAGTCCTCCAATCCGTTCAATGACAATCCATACTCCACCGCTGTGTTCAAATCCCGGTTGCAAGTCAAAGTCGTCAACCCGGATTCCAGATATCGCATCACTATGAGCTCCATCTTCAGAAGTTGCCATAATCTCTTTGTATGGGCCTTGGCCTAGTTCTACAGTCATCAACACCGGTGAAGGCCCAACAGGACGACTACCAATTATGGACAGCCTGCTGCGCGCAATAAGCTTGATCCGTGTCAGTCGCGGCACCTGCAAGGGGGCCAGCATTCTGTCCTTCCCTGGAGGTAGAACACCAATGTCCGAAATTACCGCTCGCCGTCCTGCTGACTCTGGCGCAAGTGGTTTTACTTCACACGGGATTTTGGAAGAGACCCAAAGAGTGAATCGGCTAAGTTGATCCGGAGCAAAGGTAGAGCAGACAATAGTATATATGCCCTTATCTAAAGCCTTCGCCTCGACAAGAGCACCGCCACGACGGTAGTCACCACTATCACCGATGATGTCGCGGCTTTGTACTCTCGATATGCGCTTGCCATTTGACCAGAACAGCTTGGCGTGGATGGCTATCTCTGTTTCAGAGCATTCCAGCAGGATAGACAAATCCGTCGGTTCGGATATCTTGAGGCTGAATTGCGGGTTGAAGGAATAACGAGCAGATTCCGCATTACCGCCCGCTGTCGAAAGTGTCCAACTCCCATGCTTCTTGGTCACGCACGTATGTTTGTCTTTCGAATGAGCAAGATGCACAGGGGAAGTGGAAAAGGCAGATAATGTAAAACTTTGGCTCAAGGAGGGCAACGATTGTTCTGAGATCACCGCAGTGTAAGTCGTCTTGGGAGGCATCTCAAGCCTCATGAGGGTATTGGGTGAGTCCACATAAGGTCCACGATGGAGAGCACCATCCGTTAGAGAGACCCTTTTCCCATCTGCCTTGAAGACATATATGCTTATGAATCCCGATTCTCCATTCCCTGGGAACGAATGGCTAGAGATCGGAGATCGAGTTCGCTCAGTCGTTCTAAAATGTTTGCCGAGAAGTAGCCAGACGGTACCTCCCATTTCAGTGGATATTGCGAACTGGGGGTTCTTGACAAAACAGCCCGTGATACCTCTCCCACTGGAGAGATCCCATGTAAAGTGGATATCCTCGCGGTGCTTGAACAGTCCCGGGTTCCAATTGAGGTAGAGATTCTCAAAATTCTGACCGACTCTTTCAAAGTCCATCCAAAAGGTTCCCGGGGCAAGGGACATTAAGTCATGCGCTGACTCTGTCGATTCAGATCTAAAATCGGTGGCTCTCTGCACAGGCTCTTCTCCAGCCCAGGGGTTTTTCACCAGCATTTGGCGACGTCCGTTGGACTCATTCATCTCCAGGATAACATAATCATGCTCGCTAACAAGGCCTAGTCCTTGCTGCTCCCTCTCGGTGAGTTTCCCCGTGCCAATAGTCAACAGAACATCACCATAGTGGAAGGCTTTGAACAATCGCTTCCAGAGTTGTTCATAAGTCACATCCTCATGATGCAGGAATACTTGCTCGGGAATCCAACCTGTTAAGACCCACAAATCGGTGCCAGAATTGCTTCCTGGGAAATCATATCCTCCCCGGAGCTTTAGGTACGCTTTTTCTACAAGGGCAGGCCACAGAAAATTAGGGTTATTTCGGTCAATCACATGAAGTGATCTTGAGGTTTTGGACGAGGGTAGCCGATCATCTATGACAACCTTCCGAAAACACCCGTTGAAATAGAAACAAAAGATGTATTTCCCAGAAGGTGAAAGCATGGAATCTACCTCTTCGTCTTGGCAGGGGTAGATCACTGGGAGAAGATGCTATTTTCATCAGCCACGCAAAGAACCACAATAGCACAGGAGCACCATACCTTGCCCAAGCCACGTTCAGCCCTTGATACTGTGGCACAGAGACTCGCAACAACCGAGCAGTCCGTCAAAACATCTTGTACGAGATCGGTCTTCCCCGAAACGGCCATTACTGGGGTTTTCACGTCCTCGTCTTCCACAATCTCAAACAGCAGGTCTCGGGGTCTTTTCCAGCCCCCAAATATTTTTCTTTGTAGACTAGAAAGGTGAAGATCGGGCTCATCTCTAATTCCAGTCAGAAGATGTCTTCATTACAAACTCACAACAGCAATCGCTATAATTTTTCAGACATACGTAAACAGCCTGTTTCCCCGGTCCTGCTCGAATTCTTCTGGGCTGGGAGAGCTGACCCATGGTGGGAAAATAAAACCATTCAGTTTTGCTCCTTCGAGAAGAATGATTTCCTCACGGGTTGTGAGCTTTCGTGTTGATACCGGTGTCCGTAGCCCGGGCGCATTGTTGTCACCTGCTGTGGACTTCCAGTTCTTGGTCTCCTTGATCCTCTCTGCTCTGGTAAGCAATTCTTTGCATTTTGCGTCTAATTTCTGTTTGTCTTTCGGAGCAGTAGTCAATTTCAAAGCTCTCATATAGTGTTCAGTCGCATTGATAGCAGCCTCCAAAGCCTGTGTCTGAGACGTAGCAGTGGATACATCCCGTTCGGCTTTCTGGCTCCTAGTTAGTCAGAAGAACCCCGCTGATCCGAGATAATTGGGGGGGGGGGGGGGGGGGGGGGGGGGGGGGAGAAGAAGCTAAATACCAAAGCCTGAGCAAGCAAGGACTTTTGCATCGAAATGCCGGGATTCGACATTCTGACCCCGATGACCACGGCAGTTATGAATCGAGGGATGCGCGACTAGGATCGCCACTGTCACACTTTGGGGTCTGTCCCCGCAATGGTCGTACAGACACCAGTTGAGCAACACTAGCTATCAAACAGACATAGTGCTGCTGCTTAGGTTATCCGAGCCCCGTGATTTCTCCGAGCTGGATAATTCCGAGTGTGTTGAAGTAAATTCCGGGGTCAATTCCAGCCAAGTGATGACGATATGGGACAGATACCAATTAGAGTGCAATCAGGACCTTCACTTTGAGTTTCAAATGACCCCAATATCCAGTTAATTAGTCAGGATTGATGATGCAGGTCGGCGGCGAGGGGCGGGAATAGAGACTGTGAATGTCAGTGGAAGGGTCGGCTGGTGCAAATGGCCGACAAGATGCCTCGGTTCCTTTCGTCATCCGGTGATCGGCTGCGCCGAGGTGCTCTGATCTGGGAAATCTACCTGCTACTAGTAATATTGCGAGGACTCTGTTTCCTTCACGCCGTGTGCCGGCTTTCTTTGTGATCTCGTTGGCATATTCTCCATCTTTCTCTCTCCTTTCTTGCTCCTTCATTATCTTTCCAAATTCATCGATTTGCTCCTTTGTCCCTCTCTAAAGCCGTGCGCTTTTAGTTGACACCCTTAGGACCCCGCCCGGCTTTTTTTTTTATTTTTAATCGGCCGGTCTCTTCAGTCCCTACGGGGCTCTTCTTATTTCGCTTCTTCACCTAATTATATATTATCACTAAGGCAAATTGCCTTGTTATAAATAATGACTGGTCAATCAAAGCCGCTTTCGCCATGGGGTAGCGCTGTTGCGGGTGCAACTGGCGCAGTTCTCGCAAATGCTGCGGTGTACCCCCTGGACTTGTATGTGACAAGTCGAGCCCGAGGAATCAGGTGGAATTCGCAGGCTAACTTTTCGTTACGATATGCAGGGTCAAGACGAAACTCCAAGTTCAAGTGAAAGCCGCAAACGACTCGAAAGACGAAGCGAAAGACCCTCACTATGAATCGACCATAGATGCTATCAATAAGATTGTGGAAAGCGAGGGTGTCAGTGGCCTGTACTCTGGTATTGCAGGATCGCTATTAGGAGTTGCATCCACCAACTTTGCGTACTTCTATTGGTACAGCGTCGTCCGGACTATCTACATGGCATCAAACCGAGTACCCAAGCCCCCCGGTACTGCTGTCGAGCTCAGTCTGGGTGCAGTCGCGGGCGCAGTCGCCCAAATTTTCACAATCCCGGTCGCTGTTATTACGACAAGACAACAGACACAACCGAAGGATGATAAGAAGGGTTTGATTGAAACTGGAAAGGAGGTTATCGACAGTGAAGATGGCTGGTCTGGCTTGTGGAGAGGTCTCAAGGCTAGTTTAATCCTCGTTGTCAACCCAGCCATCACATACGGAGCCTATCAACGATTGAAGGACGTCATTTTCCCTGGAAAGAACAACCTAAAGCCCTGGGAGGCTTTCCGTGAGTGGCGCCAATAGCCCCTGTTAATCTGAATATCCCGCTAATCAATATCTTAGTTTTGGGCGCCATGTCCAAGGCTCTAGCCACTATTGCAACTCAGCCTTTGATTGTTGCCAAGGTTGGCCTTCAATCTCGGCCACCTCCGGGCCGCAAGCCATTCAAGAGCTTCGGTGAGGTCATGCGTTATATTGTTGACAATGAAGGCCTGCTTGCCTTGTTCAAGGGCATTGGACCACAGATCGTCAAGGGACTTCTGGTACAGGGATTGCTGATGATGACAAAGGAGAGGTATGTTTATCAATCATTCCAGAAAACAGTAATTGCAAGTATTAACTAACGATAGGATGGAACTTCTATTCATTGCCCTTTTTGCATATCTGCGGAAGATCAAAGAACAAAAACTGAAGAAGGCCGTCGACAGCGCCGCATCGAAGGCCAAAACAAGTCTCCCGGCGACCTTGAAATAAATTTGTCTATGACATAACTATTCATCGGATCCATTCTTTGATTTATATGACTATTTTTCGTTTACTCAGGCGCAAGGGCTGAAACTTATCGAGCTTCATTCTATCTCATGTTTTCTTTGTATATGTCTTCTTCTGGGAGGGAGACGGTCATGATGCTATAATAGAACATACAGTATACTATTCCTCAGGCTTATTACCAGGATAGCCCTGTACACTCTGAACAATGATCCCACGGTTTTAGCAATGATCAGTCACTTTTATTTGAAGACAAGGATAAAGGAACGTTGTGGAGTCTGATCTACATCAATCTCACAGGGTTCTTTCAAGACACAGAGCTTGTTCCACATTCTTTGTCTGACGACTGGTAAAAATAGCTGCTTCAGTTCTTTTAATATCATCAATCAGTGTCTTCTTTTGGATAAAAAGACCCATAATGCGCCGTATATAGCTCCGACTATGTAAACCTAGGCCATCCTCCGCCAAGACAAACACGCTTTTGACCGACAACGCCGAGGTATTACTTTTCCAACTATTGCCATTGCTACAAATCTACCTTACAACCCAACCTCAACCCATTCGGGTTGCCTTTCATCCTTTCAAATCATTCAGCCGTCATGCGATGGCCGCCATGGGCTTCCGAATCGCCGCGCACCGCGAGCTCCGATGAGCACTCCACAAGCTCAATTTTCTCTTCCTCTTCCTCCTCCTCCTCCGCCCCCGCTTCATCAAGCTCGAGAAATTGGAACGACGCACTCAATGGAATTGACTGGGCTGCATTCACAGAGCCGTCGACGATCTTCCCCACATGCATCTTGACTGGTGGAATCCTAGGCGCGGTGTACATCCACCGCCGCTTTCTGCGCCGTATTCCTGACGCCACGAGCATCTCGCCTTCGCACTTCCGTAACAGGAGTCTCTACGGGCAGGTTACGAGTGTCGGTGATGGCGACGGCTTCAGACTATACCATACACCCGGCGGAAGACTTGGTGGATGGGGATGGCTGCCGTGGAAAAAGGTCCCGACAACTAGGAAAGAGCTGAAGGACAAAACCGTGCGTGGAACTTTTTCTCCCCTTCACTTGAGTACAGACAATTGACATATATCAATCTTCTTATAGGTTTCTATTCGTCTGGCTGGTGTAGACGCCCCCGAACGCGCACACTTTGGACGCCCAGAACAGCCATTTGCCCGCGAAGCTCATACCTGGCTAACCTCATACCTCCTCAACCGCAGCGTGCGAGCCTACATCCATCGTCCGGATCAGTACCAGCGTGCGGTAGCCAGCGTATACGTGCGACGGGCGTTTGACTTTCCGATTCCGTTCCGCCGTCGGGACGTGTCGTACGAGATGCTAAAGCGCGGACTGGCGACGGTTTACGAGGCGAAATCGGGGTCGGAATTTGGTGGGGAGAAAAAGGAGCGCAAATACAGGAAGATCGAAGATTGGGCAAAGCGGAAAGGAAAGGGGCTGTGGAAGGATTATCGGCGGAAGGGTGATCAGTGGGAAAGTCCTAGGGCTTATAAGACACGGATGGGAATGGGTGAACCGACAGATGCAGATAAAAAATAAGGGTCGGTGGGCATATATCTGGTTTCCCTGTCTTTTACGGGAATGATTGGTATATTTTCAGGCCTTCGGTGGAGGTTACTTTCCTTGTCGATGATACCACATAGAATGCTTGCATTACAAGAACTACATATCTTCTAGCTTGTTCCTGTATGATGTATATATATTATATTCAATAATCATTATCAGCCCGGTTAAGACCAGGGCAAGGCCTCCATAGTCCAGGCCTGTAAGCTAACGAAATTCCTCTGAGTCTGGGCATATATGGAAATAATACAGGTGGTGAAGTAAGATATGCAAAAGCACAAAATATCCGCCGAGAATCGCGTCTCTAGCAAAATTTGCGCTCGATCTCGGCGTAAATCTGTGGGGTAATTTCATCACTGGTGTTACCCTCAACACGCCAGAGACAGCCCTTGCGCTCATAATGCTCAAGGAGCGCCTTGCTGGTTTCCTCAAACTTGTTGAGTCGCTGCTTCCATGTATCTACCGAATCATCCTGTCTTTGCACCAAAGGCTCGCCGGTGATATCATCCTTGCCGGAAACTTTGGGGGCATTGAAGCTTGTGTTGTATACCCTCCCCGAGGCTTCATGTACCCAGCGCGACCCAATTCGAGATAGAATGACAGATGGTGGCGTAATTAGATAGATAACGAAGTTTACTGGGACGAGCGTATCCAAGCTTGCTGCTTGAGTAGCGGTACGAGGGAAACCGTCGAGGATGAAAGATGCGGAGGAAGATATCGAGGGGGCTTGAGAGGAGGCGGCTTTATTGGACAGTGATGATGGGAACCAGCCCTTTGTTTTGAATTCGGAAGATATAAGATCGAGAATCATCGAATCGGGAACCAGGTTGCCTGACTGCATTGCAGCCTCTGCTTCAATGCCTGTGGGTGAAGAATTCGTTAGCACCGCTTCCGCTGGAGGGTAGTGGTGGTGGTTTGCACGCGCAAATCCGAGTCAACATTGGATGGAACAAAATCGCATACCTAATGGAGTCTTCCTGCGAACATTTTCCCGCAATAAATCCCCCGAGCTTATCGATGCTAATTGTGGAAATCGGGTGAGGAGTCTTTCTTTCTGCGTTCCTTTTCCTACACCAGGGGCACCGATGAGGATGATACGCGCAGCCTTTTGAAGCTGCCTGGTCACGGATGACATAGTTTGCTGCTAATTTTTCTTCTTCTTGCTCTCGTAATTCTTCTCGGTTTCGTGGTTCGTGGTGTATGGCCCAAGCGCAAGAATCTAGCGGTTGCGGTTTGGTGTAGCGTGGTCTTTACGATGGGGGATAAAGGACGGGAAAGGACGACGGAAAGATTATCTGATCTTCATTTTGACTGTTATTTCGAAGGGCTTGCAGGTAAATATCAGGTTTGGATCAAAGACAGAAGCAATGTGGAGAGAGATGATTGCTCAGGTGATGCATCAATATCTGCATTTGATCACCGCGAAAAAAGATTGGGGAAGCAAGATTATTCTGTGGGGTATCAGTCAGGTTCTTTCCGGGCGCCGGTGAGCGGAGTGATGGGGGCTTCTCCGACGGGGATCAACAGCGCCGGGATTACTATGGGCGGGCAGATAAGAGGGCATGTAAGGGCCCCTAGGGTCTTGTGAGCAATGGCTACCGTATGGAGAGAGACAACGAAAACTTTTACAGCTCTATATACTACTCTGCATAATATCACATGCTGTGTTGACACTTTTCTTACTCCGCACTGTCAATAATCATACTTTCGTGGAGTCCCTCGGTTCGCGACCTGGTCACCTGCTAATCACGTGATATTGGCTAATGACGCGCGCGGTGGAGCGCGTCGCGCGTCGGTTCGTGGAAGTGGAAGATGGCTAGAGAGAAACTTTGATATCTTCAAACAGCAGGCAGGCCACGAAGTGATATAGTCATTTGTTTTGCTGCGGGACAACATGATTCGACAGGACTTTCATAGAATTGATCCCAAGAGGAGGACGACTCTTGATCACAAGAAGAAGCAGTTTGCAGCGCCCTCATACAAGCAGCAGGACTACCCGCACCGTTTGAACTTTTATGATGTCCCTCCAGTTGCAGAGATAACACTTGAACAATTTGAACAATGGGCCATTGACAGACTAAAGAGTATGTATCCTCGATCTTGGCTTTGTCTCTATCAACTGATTTATGATGGCAGTTCTGGCTGAAATCGAGGCCTGTTCTTATCGAAACAAGTCGGCTGCTGAGACGGCATCGCATCTTACCCCTCTCATTCAAAAATTCCTTCCTTTGTCCTCCAACACATCATCTTCCTCGGGTGCCGCAGACCAGCGATTGAAAAATGAACGCCAAAAAGATCATTATTCACACTTCATCCTTCGATTGGCGTTCTCGGCCACCGAAGACCTCCGCCGGCGATTCGCACGCGCAGAGACTATGCTCTTCCGATTCCGGTTCCAACAAGACGACTCGAAAGAGAAGCGGGCTTTCATTGAGAGCCTCAACCTAGACTGGGAACCAGTCAGTGACGAGGAGAGGCGGGGAGTTGCTGAACATTTGGTTGCTGCCACACCTGGTTTGCGTCGCGCGGATGAAGAGACTTGGTACAAGGTGGACTGGGAGAGAGTACCTGAGCTGGTCGAACGACGATCCGTTTACATGCACAGAGGAAAGGCTTATGTTCCTGGAAGAGAGCAATTGAGTATGATCATTGCGGAATTCACCGCACGATTGGAACGTGCTCTCGAGGTATGTCGAATTCTGCGTGTTGGTTCCTCCGGGCTTAGAACTAATCATTGCTAGCTCACGAGTCGAGCTCTACCGCGCCTGGACGAAGACGACCGGTTGACTCCAATCTTGAATCATCTATCTAAGAACTTCGGTAGCGCAGAATCTGTGTACACGGAGGGCGAAGGGTTCGTTGATGGGGCACCAATCACTGCAGGTGCCATTGACCATCTTTCTCAGCACTTCCCACTCTGCATGCGCAGCTTGCACATGTCATTGCGCAAGAACAACCATCTGAAGCACTACGGTCGTCTTCAATACACCTTGTTTCTGAAGGGAATTGGTCTGTCCCTAGAGGAGTGTATTCTCTTCTGGCGTCAGTCCTTCAAGGGCTTTACGGATGACGAATTCAACTCTCGATACAAGTACAACGTCCGCCACGCTTATGGTGATGTGGGTGGTGATGTAAATCGCAGAGGCCGAGGATACCCTCCCTACTCATGCCAAAAAATCCTCAATGATTCAAACGCTAGTGTTGGCCAGACCCATGGGTGCCCGTATCGCCATTTCTCTGTCGATAACCTCCTGGGACTTCTTCAGGCGACAGGTGTCAATGATAGAGAAGTGCTACGCGGAGTGCGAGAGGATGTCGAGAAAACCCGGTATCATATCGCTTGCAACAGAGTTTTCGAGTGGGCGCACAAGGGTGACATCAAGAGAGTCAAGGAAGACGGGTCTTGGAGCCAGACGGATCTCGACACAATCGTCCACCCGAACACTTACTTCAAGCGCAGCTACCTGCTGAAGCAGATGGGCAAAGCCCCCAGAGACTCTTAGGCAGCTGTGATGACATAGGTTCCACGAAGCTACGCGTCCTTGCTCTCCTTTTTTGATGATTTTTTGGGAGGTCGATCCAGGCGTTTGGGTTTGGAGCTCTGGTGTTTTAGCGACTCGAACATTGCGAAGGCACTGTCCAAGCTACTAGATAGAAATTGTTTGCATGTATAAATTTAATCATTGGGAAACAGTATTGGATACTGAATCTACGCCATGGTAAAATCTAGTCCAAAGGAATACGCCGAAATAAAAATAAATAAGTAGGAGAAAGAACTGTAACCACTGCTGATTCCCGGATTATCCAAAAGGATCTGAACGACCTTTCAAAGCCAGGTGCCCAGCGACGGGTCAAGTCATTCTTCGCTCGACTCGAAAACAACTTCATCATTGATTGACAGAAGTTGTCGACAGCAATAAAATCACTGATGTTGCCGGCGGCAAAATTTTGAAGAAATTTGAAGAAGAAAAGAAGAGGTTGTGCAGAGAGGAGCCGAAATTTAAAGGCCCGCACTAGTGGCTCGTACGGGAAGCGGCAGCGACCAAAGATGCTGCAACCTGGCCTTATGCCACAGCAGCGGTTCACACAACATACTCCCTGATCGATCTACGTCTAGTCTCTGGACAACAGTCGTTGGGTTTGCCCTTTTTGAAACAAGATTATGCTACGGGCAGACCTCTCGATTATATATTCCGTGGTGCAATAGACAGATTTTCCCTGTTCCGCCTCTTCAACGCATTCGAGCCCCTCTCATATCACGACCCAACGTACCGAACCCCCATCCGACAACAACATGGACTACGAAGCGCTCAAGGACCAATGGAGCGATGTCGAGGATCGCGATGGCATCAGACTCAGTTGGAACACGTTTCCAAGCTCCCGCATGGTTGGTGCTTTTTGTTATCTGGTGTTTATGGACTCTATTTACTAAGTCATACAACAGGAAGCCTCCCGCCTGGTCGTCCCCATTGGTGCCGTCTATACCCCCCTCAAGGAAAAGGTCGATGCTCCATTGCTACAATACGAACCAGTGACTTGTAAACAGCCTTGCCGGGCTGTTCTCAACCCCTATGCGTATGTGATGGCCTCTCTTCGACCGTGTTCCACCCTTGGCTGACAGTACTTAGCAATGTCGACGTCCGAGCCCGGATTTGGATATGCCCCTTTTGTCTTATGCGCAACCCTCTTCCTCCTCACTACAAGGATATTACGGAAAATGCGATACCCCCAGAACTTCACCCCCAGAGCACTACGATCGAGTACCAATTGGCACGTCCCGCTCCCGCACCCCCGATCTTCGTGTACGTCGTTGATACCTGCCAAGAGGAAGATAGCATGAAGGCTTTGAAGGATTCTTTGATCATGAGCTTGTCATTGCTGCCGCCTAATGCGTTGGTTGGATTGATTACATTTGGTACAATGGTAGGGATTGCATAGGAGCTCCGGTGGGGTTGGTTATTGACCTCGGTATACAGGCACAAGTCCACGAGCTCGGATACACCGAGTGCGCCAAGTCGTATGTGTTTAGAGGAAGCAAGGATTACGCTGCTAAGCAAGTTCAAGAGATGCTTGGTCTTCTTGCGCCTGGCTTGCGCCCGAACATGCCCCAGCAGCCCGTCCGCCCGCCTCTTGGTCCTGCGGCACGATTCCTCCTCCCCGTTCAGCAAGCCGAATTCCAGATCACCAACGTCCTCGAACAGCTGCAGCGTGACCCATGGCCAGTTGCGAACGACAAGCGAGCACTCAGATGTACCGGTGTTGCCCTCAGTGTTGCGGTTGGTTTGATGGAGACTTCCTTCCAGAATGCCGGTGGCCGCATTATGGTCTTCACAAGTGGTGCTGCTACCGAGGGTCCGGGCCATGTTGTTGGACCCGAGTTGAAGGAACCGATCCGTTCTCACCACGACATTGATCGGGACAACATCAAGTACTACAAGAAGGCCGTTAAGGTACGTTTTGATGATACCTTACAAGGGCCCGTTTATACTAATTATCTCAGTTCTATGACAACCTGGCCAAGCGCGCTGCGGGTAATGGACATGTCGTCGATATCTTTGCCGGATGTCTTGACCAAGTTGGTCTTCTGGAAATGAAGAACCTCTCCAACTACACTGGTGGTCATATGCTTCTCACAGACAGCTTTACATCCTCCCAATTCAAGCAATCTTTTGTCAGAGTGTTTGACAAGGACGCAAATGACAACCTACTCATGGGCTTCAATGCATCGCTTGAGGTTCTCACTACCAAGGAGCTCAAGGTCACAGGACTCATTGGTCATGCAGTTTCATTGAACAAGAAGTCTAGCTCCGTCGGCGAGACAGAGTGCGGTATCGGCAACACTTGCGCGTGGAAGATGTGCGGAATTGACCCTGCTTCAAGCTACGGTGTTTACTTCGAGATCGCAAACCAGGGCGGGCCTGCAGCCGTACAACCAGGTCCTCAAAGAGGAATGATGCAGTTCCTGACTTACTACCAGCATGCTTCCGGACATTACCATCTCAGAGTCACAACTGTTGCACGGAATCTGAGTGGCCCTGCCGGTGACCCGACACTCGCCCAGTCGTTCGATCAAGAAGCCGCTGCCGTGCTTATGGCGCGTATTGCTGTTTTCAAGGCGGAGGTTGATGACGGTCCTGATGTGTTGAGATGGGTTGACCGCATGCTCATCAGGCTCTGCTCTCGCTTTGCGGACTACCGCAAGGATGATCCGACATCATTCCGCCTCGAGAAGAACTTCACCCTCTACCCTCAGTTCATGTTCCACCTCCGGAGAAGTCAGTTCTTGCAGTTCTTCAACAACTCGCCTGATGAGACAGCTTTCTACAGACATGTTCTCAACCACGAGGATGTTGGTGACTCCCTTATCATGATTCAGCCCACGCTGGATTCGTACTCTTTGGAGCACGAGGGAAGCCAACCGGTTCTTTTGGACTCGGCTTCTATCCAACCCTCCCACATTCTTCTCCTGGACACCTTCTTCCACATTCTTATCTTCCACGGAGAGACAATCGCGGAATGGCGCAAGGCTGGCTACCAGGACCAAGAGGGCTATGAGAACTTGAAGGTGCTTCTCGAATCGCCCAAGGAGGATGCTAGGGTTTGTTCACCCATACCTAATAACAAAGCTGAGCTAATTATTTTTCGCAGGAACTGATTGCCGATCGATTCCCACTGCCCCGTTTCATTGTTTGTGATGCTGGTGGCTCCCAGGCACGTTTCCTTTTGTCCAAGCTCAACCCCTCCACAACACACACATCAGGAGGGTACGGCGGCGGTGTTTCATCTCAGACCATTTTCACCGATGATGTCTCGCTGCAAACCTTTATGGATCATCTGATGAAGTAAGCAAACCCCGCACTCCACCGAATCTCTTAAACGATGCTAATATGTGTCTAGACTTGCGGTTTCCGGAACCAGCTAGATCTGACGAGGTAATGAGAGCAAAGGGCGGTCTGACGTCGGTCCTCCGGTCGTTTGTATCTTTAGCGGTGATTTAGTTCTTTTTTTTTTAAACTCTACACAATATAGGAACTACCTAGATTGAATGAATTGATACCAGTCGAGTAATACAATGTTCCAGATAACGTAAAGAGCGAGCATAAACAATCGATAAGATATCACGTGATGGGGTGGGCTGGGCCCTAACCGCTCGCCCAAAGCGGGAATCTCAGAGGTCTCGCTTAGTGTGCTAGCCCGCGGTGCGGAGCCAGCTAAATATCTTCGAAATTTTGCAGCCGTTTTCTCCTTTCTCCGTGCAACCACCCCGACCAACAATCCAAGACGATTGACCACCTTTCGCACTCGCCATGCGTAAGTATCATCTTCTTGGTTATACCAATGGCGGCTAACATGTATTTCTCTGGGTAGCTCCCAAGTTCGACCCCAATGAGGTGAAGATTGTTCACCTGAGAGTGACTGGTGGTGAGGTCGGAGCTCAGTCTGCTCTGGCCCCCAAGGTCGGTCCTCTTGGTTTGTCTCCCAAGAAGATTGGTGAAGACATTGCCAAGAACACCGGTGACTGGGTAAGATGCATCGCAAATCGATATTATTATGATGGCAGGCGCAGTTGGCTAACGGGTATTGTGTTTATAGAAGGGTCTCCGTGTGACCGTCAAGCTCACCATCCAGAACCGTCAGGCCGCTGTCTCGGTTGTGCCCTCTGCCTCTTCTCTGGTCATCAAGGCCCTCAAGGAGCCCCCTCGTGACCGTAAGAAGGAGAAGAACATCAAGCACAACAAGTCGATTCCCCTCGACGAGATCATTGAGATCGCCCGCAAGATGCGTCACCGCTCTCTCGCCAAGGAGCTCAAGGGTACCGTCCTTGAGATCCTCGGTACCGCCTTCTCCGTCGGATGCCGCGTTGACGGCCGCTCCCCCAAGGACGTCTCCGACGAGATCAAGGAGGGCGAGATTGACAGTAAGTTTTCCGGTACTTGGTGTGA
Source organism: Aspergillus wentii DTO 134E9 (assembly GCF_001890725.1). Taxonomy (NCBI): domain Eukaryota; kingdom Fungi; phylum Ascomycota; class Eurotiomycetes; order Eurotiales; family Aspergillaceae; genus Aspergillus; species Aspergillus wentii. Next base: position 4,472,056 of record NW_024467833.1, read on the forward strand.
TGGGTTTTGTACTAACGGATTGCAGTTCCTGAGGAATAAATTAATGATCGAAATGTACGGCGGTTGTCGGTCTGATTTGAAATGACAATTCAACTGTTCACAGCGCTAGTTACTGAAAATAACGATCATTGCCTTGAAAAAAAAGGAATGTTTTACGAGTCATGACTTTTCTTATTTCCACCAGTTCAAATGGATAAGCTTAATGATACCAGGCATGTTCTGCATTGTCTTTTCCCACTCCCAAACTCCCCCATTCTCTTTTCGTGGTTGGCTTGCTGCCCTTGTGCGAGTTGGACCATGTCAAGAACGAATCACCCCCAAGCAACCGTTGCAACACTCTGGCCCTTACTGTTCCATCTATTGGATCATATCATCACGTGGTATAGGCTTATTTTACGCAACGAAAATAAATTATTCCGGACCCATTACTCACCGCGGTATCCTTGGAGCTTGCTCCGTGGGTACAGTGGTCCATATTTCGGGCCAACATAATGATCAAAATTGACCATGGTGGATCTGTAGATCGCAGATCAGCTAGCTACACAATCAATGAAGATGAATAATGATACTTGCATTCCTTGTACTTGTCTCTATATACACTTGCGTGGACTATTTTGCTGTATGACATGACATTCCACATTAGTTGAGTACCACTTTTTCTTTTTGAGTTTTTTCCATTTCCCTCCACGTGCCGCGCTGGATTCTTGGTCTTTTTTCGAGAAGGTTATAAAAACTTATATAATTCAGGGGCTTGAGAGTATATATTATTAACTGAGTTTATCTGCTCTGCACTTCGACAGTATAATAGCCGGCGATATATATATCTGACAGGGTTGTACCAACACAGCCTCAGGAATATATATTTACCACGTATGAAGCCGCTACTTTATATCAAACAAAAGCAGCAGAGTGCATAAGGCAGTAATATTAATCACATATACGACTGTCATGCGGCACACTGAACATGCGTTTACCATAGTTTTTTTTTTTTTTTTTTTTTTTTTTTTTTTTTTTCTGATAACTGAACACTTACGCGCAGCGCAAGATGAGATCCTAAATGGCTAGAAGTATTGGCATTCAGACTTTGACGAAGAAGTTAGATTGCAGATATAGTAATCGCGAATTTTTTTAATTAAATACTACGACATAGTATAGTAAAATACTATCAATGGTTGATCCCTTATGGTGGATATGTAATGTTGTCGGGATCTGGATCCGCCAAGTTGCATCAGCATCAGCATGAGCCCCCCTTGAATTCTTGATAGTGAGGCATGATAGGAAGAGCAGATGGATTGATCAGATATTCGAGAAAGTATGAGATTTTTGATTGATTCTTTGGTCGGAGAAGTCCGTGGATCGACTAAGTATTCTACTAAATATGCAGGATATTTCTTTTGATATTCAAACTTTTTTTACTATAGCACTACACCGGAGGGAGGATGGAGTAGTACCTGAACACAGTAGGATATCATTTCCTACCTCTGGATTGATAATAAAATCTCAAAGTCTGTTCTATCCACAAATACTATTCTGATGCGCCGGTGGAGGTTGTGTTTGCCGATCCTCATCGTCAGAGGGAAGCGATGCTCGTGACATGGTCGATCGGTGACCAGCGGCCCCATTCCCGCCCTCTCAGACCCCCCTGGTCTGGGCACGATCATTCAATAGTTTTTTATTATTATTATTATTATTATTATTATTTTTTTTTTTATTATTCCATATTTCTTCTCTTTGATCTTTGAGTATATATATTATATGTATCTGAATATTTACTCAATACTGAGTCTGTAATAGGCATCAGCTTCAGCCTCCAGCATCTAATAACGATCCCACTCTGATCGTCCTCCAACCGCAGTCCAAGGCTTGATCACTGCGGGCGCCACTGGGACTGGCTTGCTTGGCTGTGACCCACTGACGTTGAACGACTCGTCCTGCTAGCGCTGCCCATCCTGGCCGTTGAGTGGGACTCGTATATCATCATTATTGATTTTATAATAATATACCTACAGTAGGAGAGAGAATAGAATAGAAGAGAATATAATAATATCTTCTATTCAGTATTGACCACTCTGTTTGCCTTTCTATAATATAAATAATATAATAATAATAATATATATCATCGTAATAGTAATAATAAACTGTGGTCCACTACTCCACTCCGCCCACCCATCCTTAGTCTAGCCTATCCACGGCGTTCGTTGCCCAGCTCCGCTCTCACTGGGCCCTGCCCTGTCATCCCGCTACACTCGATGACTCTGCTTTTCTTTCTTTCGTCCCTCTTCCTTTCTTCTTCTTTTTCTTTTCGTTCTGCTTCTTTTTTTGCTGACTTGGTTCTGTTTGAGGAATCGCCGTTTTCGTCCATGCTGGTCGCCCACTTCTGCGGTACTCCATAGTGATATTCCCCACCACACCTCTAGTCCTCTGGTACTTTCTGCCACGATCGGTTTTTTTGCCCTCCTCTCCGCCTTTCTTCCCTCCCTACGAGGCTACGACACAACGCTTCATCCCTCCATCTCGTCGCGCCTTTTCTCTCCAATTTGCCCAGCATTGGTGCCATGTTTCCTGCTGCACAATACCCCTGTTCCTGATTACACTTGTCGTTCGTCCCTCCAAGTACAGCATTTCTGCCAAGCTTGCTGTCTCCTCGTTGGTTGACTGCGTCTGGCGGACACCTGCGTCAGTGTGGGTTGAAGCGGACCAGGGCTGTGACTCTTCACTCAATCCCTTGCCCTCCCTTGCATCCCATCACGTCGTTTCCCCTAATCAGCAACTAGGACAGTCGGCGTCCAAATTTCGTCTCATCTTGTGGAATCCTTTTCCCCCCCGTCACTCTACGTTTCTTTCCATCAGCCTCTCCGATCTTGACACGGTTCTACCGATCCTCGTACATTCTTTCGTCTGACTCACTGTTTCACTATCTCACATTCTCCTTTTCTTCTATCGAATTAATAGCACGGATATCAGCTTCATGACGATCCCGGGGACAAGTGGTGGGGGGCTTCGCTGAATGTCAAGTGAGCCGGCTCACGTCCATGATGAGGTGTCGGAAACGCTACAAGGAGGATGTTTGTTGTTGAAATTTTTCAGAAAAGACTCAATTTTGATCGCATTCGACTTTTTCGATCCGCTATCGACTTCTGCCCGTGACCGATTCTTCTCCCATCCGTTACCTTGATTCCTTTTTGTATATAATCGATCCGCCAGAGCTCAAAAGCAAAAATGCTGCCTTCGGTGGCACCTTTCCCGCCGGTTCAGCCGCATCAGCACCTTAATCATTATCACGCCGATACCCTCAATCCCTCTTACGACATGAACAGCTCGTCTTTTGCATCATCTTCCTCTCGTCATGACCCGAACAGACATTCCTTTCATTCGATCCCTCGGTCCCGATTTCAATACCCGCAACCTGTCCAGCGTCTCGATCCTCACGATACGACCGGCCTGAGAATTAGCCCCAAAAGTGTTGGGGAGCATGCACTGAGAAGGAAAACACCAAATGGGACGCTTGCCGCTGGTTATGACGGAACTCCCGGGGATACAACGATTCAGCCTCCCGCAAGTAAGCATCTTCTGGTTTCTTCTCTCGAATCGGGACAGCTTCTCCCTCCACATACAGGCCTCCCGTTGGAGAATTGGCAGCAGCAGCAACAGCAGCCTACCCTAGACCAGCCCTCGTCCGCTAAGCACTTTAATTTCCCGCCCGTGTACAAGAATGACCTGAATCGCAACATTGTTCCGGGGGATTTGGTGCAAGATCCGAACGGGACAGGTTGGATCCGTTCGTTGAACTACGGTCCTGGGATAGACTCGGTTCTCAATCAGACTTTACCAATGCAACCAGGGCAGCGATATTATTTGCACAACGGCGCTCATGTTCCTACCGTTCTACCAGCCACACTCCAGCCCTATATGGGCCCTACAGCATCGGCGAGTAGTGGGCCATACGGTCCATATTGGCCCGACGGCGTGTACATCCCTTATCGACCAGCGGCGCTTCGCGATTCACGGTACAACTCGCCGACCACTTTTGCGAAGCAATTGGCCCCGACTGGTATGCCACTTTACGATGTAGGGCAGCCTACCTTCAATCGAGGGCCTGTACCGTCGGCCGGTCACGTTGATCCGAATTTCCAATGGAACCAAGCTAACCAAGCTCCATTGGGCATGCTAAACCCTGACCATTCGCTGAAGAGCAACTTTCCTCCGCGTCATTCCGAACAGAAGCCGCTCGATCCTCATAGCCAGCACGTGCTACCATACCACACGCGTCAAAATAACCATTCCTCTGGCTATCCTTCGCAGCCCACCAACGAAACGTTTGCGCATTGGGCTACTCCTGGTGGGCATGGCTTCCAGAATCCAGCCCCGACTCCCAACTCGCGAACGGCGAATGGTGAATTCAAGGAAAAGGCGCTTTCATGGGCGCACGGTGTTTATGTTGATCTTCTTGCGTCTATTCATCAGGCTCGAAGAAGCAGCATTTCGAACGCTCCTGATGGCCAGAGCCAGCGATTCATGAAGCCCAGCATCTACCCCAAGCCTCCGCGACAACCAGGACTGGATTTCTCTCAAACTAACATGCCGGAAATTACCCGTCATCACAGTTACCCGTCCAGCCAGTATGACCTGCTCCCTCATAAATTGAACCCGAGACAGATGGACACCGTTCGTTCTGCCCCTAATTTCTTGGTAAATCGTCAAGAGCGTCCTTCATTGGCTCACTTTCAACAACACCATGGAGCGACCGAGAAACATATGGCAGATAGATTACGCCATACCGGGCGCTTCACGGCTTCTCGGTTTCCAAGTATGGCGATGAATGAAAACTCGACTGCCGCAAATGCGATATCTGCTTTGGAAATGTTGTCCCACCTGTGCATGGAGAGTAGGTGGGAATGGGTTGATGGAATTCTTCTTGGGGGTTGTCTTGCTTATGGCTTGGGAGACTATCAAAAGGCCTTGAGATGGTATTCTAGGATCATTGCAAGAGATGCAACGTAAGTACGCTACGATGATGGGCTATTCAATACTAACGCTACTAGACACGTGGAAGCGATATCGAACCTTGCGGCCACACTTTTGGCTCTCGACCGCCGAGAAGAGGCTTTGGATCACTGGCTGCGAGCTGTGAAACTGCGCCCGAGCTTCTTTGAGGCGGTGGAGCACCTAATAGGTCTCCTGTGTAGCACACATCGGAGCAAGGAAGCCGTCAACATCATTGACTTCGTTCAAAATTCGTTACGATATCCGAAGAATGGTGATTGCTTCAAGGGCGACGAGCATGCTAGTGAAACCGAGAGCGATGTAGAAAGTCGAGCTTCTAGCGTATCTGACTTGGGCTCGTACGAGAAAGCGTCGTTTGACTACGACGATGATCTTGGACGATCGGTGCCTCCTAATTTTGGTGTAGCTGAGACTACTCCTGCTGGATTTGCTTCTAGTGGATATGCCATACCGGGGTCAGATAATGGTAGGATGCTCGCTCTCGTCCACGCTAAAGGCAATATGCTTTATGCTCTCGGTGACAATGCAGGAGCTGCGGTGGCTTTTGAAGACGCAGTTTTGATTGCCGCTGGCAGACGACGTCATGGAATCCAGAGTCTGATCAAGCAGATTTTTGCTGCCTTTTCGCCTGGGCCCCGTAACGGCTACTCGGGATCAGAGCAGCATGAATCGAGGGAAAGCATTCTCCTCTATCCCGACAAGGCCCTGCAGACCTCGAAATTGGTTTTTTCTCCCTGCGGAACACCGCCGGGAATCAAGTATGTGGCCGAAGGCCTTGCAAGGAAGGCCGCTATATCCACTACCAGTAATTCTTTACTGTCCCTTGCGAAAATCTACCAGGATGGCATGTCTGCCATTTCTACTTCGGGCGGTCCCAGAGCGGCGCCTGGCGTTCGCGACATCTTGGCTCTCTACTACCTTTCACTCTCCCTTCAACAAAGTCCGTCCACTGCAAACAACGTGGGTATTCTACTTGCAGGCATTCAGAACAATGCACCTAAGAATCTCCCACGTCCGACTGGGGAAAGCCAGCACCCTGACATTCCGGGAGTGGTTCCCGGTAGCGGGATTTCTCTCGCTCTGGCTTACTACAACTACGGTTTACATCTTGACTCGCGGCACGCTCATCTATATACCAATCTTGGCAGTCTTCTTAAAGACATTGGTCAGCTTCACGCGGCCATTCGAATGTACGAGCAGGCGGTACAGTGCGACGGCAATTTCGATATTGCTCTGGCGAATCTGGCAAACGCAGTCAAGGACGCCGGTCGCGTCAACGATGCCATTGGTTATTACAAGCGGGCCGTGAAAGTGAATCCTGAATTTGCAGAGGCGGTTTGTGGTCTTGCTAACGCTCTGAATTCTGTCTGCAATTGGATCGGTCGCGGTGGGATTGCCAACGGATACGGTTTCCGCGATCGATGGCACGTCAACGAACAGGGGATGCTCCGTGATGCATACAACATCGACATCGGCTCTGGTTGGATCAAGCGTGTGGTCGATATCGTTGAGCGTCAACTCAGAGAGGGTGAGACTTGGGGCCGTGGCTTGCTGACCCCTAGCACGATCGACCAACTGTGCACGCAGCTTGTTCCGGCCGTGGAATCTCGACGGTTCTCGCCCGGCCAAAGAGGCTCTTTGGCTGCGATCCTCCAGTCATGGGCCGGCCAGAAATGGGAAGGTTCAAGGATTGTGAAACTTGTTGAGCGTGCTACACGATCACTCACCTGGCAGTGGTATCAAGATCGTTATGTCTATGGCAAGGACTATGGTCTGTCCAAGTATGTCCGACCGCAGCTTCCACCTGGAATTACTGCGCCGAACGCACCGACCGTCCTGCCTTTCCACACGTTTACCTGTCCGCTTTCTGCGAAACAAATCCGCCAGATTTCGCAACGGAATGGTCTTCGCATTTCCTGTTCGACGCTTCGCGCTCCGTGGCTTCCGAGTACCGTATACCGACCGCCGCCGCCTCCGAATCCGTACCTCAAAGTTGGATATGTGTCGTCCGACTTTAACAACCATCCTCTGGCTCATCTGATGCAGTCTGTATTTGGGCTGCACAATCCTTCCAAGGTGAAGGCATACTGCTATGCGACCACTGCGAGCGACAAGTCGATCCATCGCCAGCAGATCGAAAAAGAGGCCCCGGCCTTCCATGACGCTAGCGGTTGGCCGGTTGATCGACTTGTCCATCAGATTGTCGAGGATGGAATTCACATTCTGATTAATCTGAATGGCTATACGCGAGGTGCTCGCAATGAAGTCTTTGCCGCAAGACCTGCACCAATCCACATGTCATTCATGGGTTTTGCAGGAACCCTTGGTGCCGAATGGTGTGACTACATCCTTGCAGACAAGCTGTCGATTCCTCCCGAGACGCTCAGCCCTGGGCGACGCAAGGCCCGGATGGAGGAACGACTGTTGGAGGAGGACCATGGCGAAGAACTTGAAGACTGGGTGTATGGCGAGAAGATTGTCTTTACTCGAGACACTTTCTTCTGCTGCGACCACCGACAGAGTGCGCCCGACTCCAAGGAGATGCACGTCACTTGGGATCAGGAGCAGGAACGACGGTGGCGTATGCGCAAAGAGCTGTTTCCGAACCTCAGCGACGACACTATAATACTTGGTAATTTTAACCAACTTTACAAGGTATGTTCGACGTGTAAAATGTACAAAGTGATGCTAATTGTTTCAGATTGAGCCGACGACTTTCCGTACGTGGCTTCGTATACTAGCGGGGATTCCTAATGCGGTCCTTTGGCTGCTTCGCTTCCCGGATCTCGGTGAGCAGAACCTCAAGGAGACGGCCGCTGCTTGGGCTGGACCAGAGACTGCGTCACGGATAATATTTACGGATGTGGCGCCTAAGAATGCGCACATATCGCGGGCCAAGATCCTGGATCTGTTTCTGGATACACCCGAGTGCAACGCACATACGACCGCGACGGACGTGTTGTGGAGTGGAACACCACTGCTCACACTACCTCGATACCAATATAAAATGTGCTCGCGGATGGCGAGCAGCATTCTGAGCAGCGCACTTCCGAATTCGGAGGATGGGCACCAGGCACGGAAAGAATTGATCGCCGTGTCTGATGAGGACTATGAGAACAAGGCGATTCGACTTTGCCGCAGCCTGCAGTATCTGCGAGGCGGGCAAGGGCGGGCACAAGGCAGGCTGTCGGACCTGCGCAAGATGTTGTTCCACGAGCGATGGGGAAGCAAGTTATTTGACACGAACCGATGGGTTCGTGATTTGGAAGACGCATATGAGCAAGTCTGGAAACATTGGGTGAATGGCGAAGAAGGAGATATATGGTTATGATCTGTGCATCGGAATATACCCCTTGAGTATGTGATTTTGTTATGTAAGACGTTGTTTGGGATGGGTTTGAGAGGAATGTTGGATTACTTATCTGTTATATGTGCATGGCGTCAACAAGGTACTTTCACTTAATGAGATATGACTGGGTAGGAGTTGTGATAGATGTAACCGATAGAATTGTCTCTCTGAATGACTTATTACCGCAAATACTCTGTATGTGATCAAGGATACTGATGGTCTGGAATTACTGAACACTGTACTCGATTGTGCTGCAAATATATATCACCAACTCAACCACTCAACAGATGGAACATAACCACCACATACACTAATATTATCATAATATAGCAAAATAATAATAATAAATAATAACAAAGACACGTATACCATCGTACACCTTCGTATACTACTACTTAGTACTCTGTCAATGTAGCAACCTGAAACACCATTTCCATGATCGCCCCCAAAACCCCCATCCCCATCCTAACTAACTTACGCCATCTATCTAGTTAGTCCAGTTTTGCACATGACATTCCCAAATCTTTGCCCACCCTCGCACTCCTTAACCTATTCCAGACAGGTAGACTGGACAGGAAAAAAAAAGTAAAAGATTGGGTTAATGATCATCATGTCAGAACAAAGAAAAAGGTAAAAGGTAAACTTAACTCGTCGCCCAGACCAGAAATGCAAGAACCCGACCAGTTCGACCCAGACCATTGGTAAATAGTCATGTTCAGTAAGTAAGTAGGTAAGGCAGGAGGTATTTACAGTTTACATGAATCATGTCACTCTACATACTATTACTAGTTATGAGTGCGAAATGTGTCATGATCGGCGAATATAGAATAATAGATATTTTTTCTTTTTCTTTTTTCTCCTTGGTATGGGATAGATAAAAATAACCAACCATCCCACGGTGTGAAAAGAGGAAAAGAAAAGACCAAAAATGGGACTTGTTGACGTGGAACTAGTGGGAAAGTGGAGGTCAATAATCAGCCACAGTCTCACTTTTGGTTTCAGCCACTATGGCCTGTGGCGCAGTAGGCATCGCAGCCTCAGCCTCGGTCAGCCACGATCAAACAATAAAAGAAAAAGAAAATTGAAATAAATTAAAAAGAAATATGGGAAAAAGGAAAGAAAGAAGAAAAGTACGATACAGAGACTAATACTAGCGAGATTTGAAATCCCATGATTTCATTCGATTCGATTCGACAAGAACCATGCTAACTGCTAGAACTAGCCAGCCTCACCTTCTCCTCATCCTGGCGTTACACAGATCGAAATCGAGTCAAACAAAAAAAAAAAAAAAAAAAAAAAAAGGATGATCAAACCTCCGTCGTCGCAATTGGCCAGATACGGGCCATGATGACGATTATCGTGATCGTGATTGCAATGATGATCGTGATGGCTGACGATATTCGATAGATTGTCATAACTAGTTAGTCTACTCATCCCCTTTCCTGGAATCCCGGGAATCCTGGACTCTGGATTTACTCGGTCGTCAACATGTGGCAGTGGAGAAAAGACAATCTAGACTCTCTACAGCAGTTATTGTCAGCACAGACAGGTGTAGCGCGACAAGTCGATCTCATCTCATCTCAGTATAGCAGAGGGTCTGCAGAAAGAAACTAGTTCCCTCCCGGCGGCAATGCTAACACCTCACTGACCACGCATCGGCGTTTTGGGCGACGCATTCTCCGTCCGTGTCATTCACGCCGTATCCTGGGTGTTGGGTCAGGAGTTGAGAGACGGTTTCTGAGATTGAGTTTGCCCATCGATACCATCGATTGGGTTTTCTTCGGTGGGAATGTCATTGGGTGGGTTTGAGGATTTTGGTCCACTGGAGCGTTTACGGAGACTGAGAGAGAAAAGGAGATGGCAGATGTTGGATGTTTTATCCGTGGGTGACAGCGGGATAACGGTCAGTTTATCTGATGTTTCTTGCTGTATACACAGTATACATCTATCTATCTGGAGTATACACATAGATACATAGACAATAGACACAGTCAACAATAAAGTAAACAGAAACTAACGAATTCTTCATATAAAATAAAAATAATTAAAAAAAAAAAGAAAAAGAAAAAATAACCCAAAATCGCAACATTCAGCGAGAACGAAGCCATCTCCTTCTTCCACACTAACCCCAATCCAGACAAAACCCCACCCCACGGACATTGGGCGAATCGGGAACCATTTTCTAACCCAAGGTCCCCGAATAATACACAGATTACGGTATTATTACAAGTTTATCTACACCACGTCATCAGGATCGATACCAGATCTCTGTTGAAGTTCATCTCGATCTTTACCTTTACTGTACCATATTTTTATTATGATTATGATTATTTTTGGTATTTTATATATTTGATGTAACGTATTGTATTTGCCCTAACCGATCTATTAATCTCCCACAGCTCAGCTGCATCCATCTCAGCTATCCACGATTAATATAAATTAATATGCGAACAGGATCACCCCGTAATATTACTACACTCGGGCCTCTTCCCTTTCTCCTTGAGCCCGACAGTCAGGAAACAGCGGCGGATGCGAGAGCGCCGTTCGCTCCACTCCCCCATAATCTGTCTTGGCGTTGATCCCTGCTAGGGAGAATTCAGCATTCCAGTTTTACATTACTGTATGGTGTGTTCGGGGGGGCTGCATGAAACGTGATGGTAGGTAGACGGTGGACTGGATTAGATATGGATATATGTGATATGATGAGTGTAGGCAGGAATGAAATATTGTAGAGTGTCATCTGTCACTATCTGTCAGTCATGATGCCATTGCTCAATAGGGCGTTGACGGTCGACAGGGGTACGTTACCCACATTGACCAGGGTGTATCTCAAATACTTACCGTGTTTCTGATTGGCTGCTTTGTACGGACTACCTCCTCCCTCCCCAGTAGTACTATATATTAGGTACACCATCATGTTATGGATACAATTGTTGAACAAAATGATCTATCAATAGTTTCCCATTTACATTTTCTTCCGTATATGTACAGTAGGAATATTTTTTCCTCAGTGGAATGTGATATATCCAGCAAGTGTCCCACGAGGGTGGATCAAAGCAAGCGTTGTGCCGTGTGGCCGGTCCAGTGTGGGATCCATCCACATGGTAGTGACGTTTACAGACACTGACTATTGCTGAAATACCTTGCTGAAATACCATGTTGGGTAAAAGAACAGGCTATTAAATCTAACTGGGTTGAGGCTTGAGCTGAGCTTGCTGAGAGCAATAGGAGAAAGAAAGATGGCGTCAAAGCACGGACTTGGAATTCTAATATGACAGCGCCTTGTTTGGATGATCTCCACTAGGTAGTTGGTTTGACACCGACTGACACCGTCGCCGTTGATCTGAGGTATTTGACAGACTGTAACATTTACCCAACATAGCTGAATACTGTAGTAATACTTGTCTCCACAGACGAGATTAATATCTTCATTTCATTCCCCTCAGTCCTCCTGCGAGTAGAGGAGTAAATCCGCCAATCCCTACCCAGAACGGCAACCCCGCAATTCCAGAATGACAAATACCTTATCTGCCCGCCAACCAGCGTCCAGAACAGCCCCCCCGAGTGTGTGTGTGTGGGAGGTTCGTCATGTCATGCCGTTCAGGGGTTCGTGCTGAGTGTACCCTATTTTAGTTTCGATCCTACTTACACACAGAAGGATTCGTACACTTTCGGTATGTAGGTAGCTTGGCAGGTTAAGAGTTAAGGTACTCAACGGTTATCTGAGTCTGCCGTATAACGTGTCTGGATTCTGGTATTATTGTATTGCTTTTTGCCTTTGTAGGTATCCATAGTCTGTATGCCCTCCGCCCAAGGGCAAGGAGTAATAATAGTATGAAATGGCCTGGCCAGGTCTGGCTGGCAATAGTTCCATCACCATAAAGGAAGGTGAGTATATCCTGGCAGACTGGCTAGACCTAATCCCAGAACGTAAGACAGGGTCTATTGATCACCGAATATGACACGGTCAAAAATAATCCTTCGATAGAAGCTTATCCCAGTTCCTGGATACCCTGCCAGTTTACACTTTTAGTTTTTACTTTTTCTCATACGCGAACAAGAAAGCATCGCATCCATCACATCCAAACTAGTGAAATCGAAGAGGCGGCTGACAGCCAGCTCGATTGGGCCGATCGACCAATGGGATTGTCACGATCTAAATTTGCCGATTCTACCATCGATCGTGGGAAGGAGGTGTCTGTCATTATTGGTTGAGGCTTTTGTGTTTTCTTTTTTCTCCTTCTCGCTTGTTATTTTTTACTTTAGCGATGGGTGGTTGACACATGACAGCGACGGGAGACCCGGCTCAGATGATATACATACTATGTACATGGACAGACTGAGTCTTTAGGTACCAGGTAGTCGTACTACCTAGAGTGCTAGACTAGACAATAGATGATGATACGTGGGCGGAGAAGAGTTCGCATGAATGAGATCTATCACTCTTCTAGAATCACTAAGCGAAGTGATGACCCTGCATAACACACAGTCTCCAGAGATACAGTACTGGAGAATCGATTGCGTATATCCTCTACTGAGTGCCGACGATCTCAACCCAGCCGGGACAAAAACTCTAAAGATTTCAAATCACACCCACGCTAGCCTGCATCGCCCTCTGTCGACCAATCATTTGCCCCCCACAGAACGGTTTGTGCCAACGGTCCCACGGGCTGCCTTTTCCAACCAATCAGCGCACATGGGCCACCAGCATGGCTGGCTGAAGAAGCTCGGGAACACCGCCAACACCGCCTGGATGGGGCCTAAAAGCTGCCTTTCCCACCCTTTCGGAGTCGATGATCAGTGAACAATGCACGGCAGGATCTGCTCCCCCCCCTTTTGTCTCTGGCGGTTACAGCTTGATCTCACTAGATCTGACCGTCGGGCTAGTCTACCAGTAACTGGATTCTTTCCAATTCACCTTTTAGATTTCAGATTTCCTCATGGTCATGGCCTTGCTCGGCTTTTCTCCTTTTATGGGGTCAATATGTCAGATGTTCCCACTTTTTGATTTTTTTTTTTTTTTTTTTTTGGTTCTTGCCCCAATCCTTTGGACCGTTTTCTGTGCCGTCCCCGTTGCCCTTGTCAAGTTCCTGTCAGGGACGTGAACTTTGACACACAAAGCATAGACCATCCCAGAAAAAAATAATCCATCAGGGATTTCCATCATTCTGGTTACTCTGGCCGATGCTGCCTGTCGGTTGAGTGGATCGCATGGGCTGGCTGTGCCTACTGCAGCCTCGCAAGGTGGGCTACTCCTGGGCAGTGTACTCCGTAACTCCCCAACTAGTAGCAGTCCTAGTACCAGGTAAAATTATGACAGTCCCGTTTTCCACTGTATCGTAACAAACCAGAATAGGCGAACGGAAATGCATCTCCTGAGTTTACTTTCTGGCCCATTCCTTGTAATCTATTCCAAATTTTCCATGGTTCAGGCCTTCAGGGTTGTTTTTTTTTTCTCCTTCCAGGGGGTTCATCTGAGACCAACGGTATGATGCTATGCTGGGAACGACTAGATTGGCCTTGTCGCGGGCGATCTGGATGAGCATCACCCTGGTTCTGTTCATATGTTCATATTGAACTTTGTTGATAGATCTGTCAGCATATTGAATGAAGGATAGGAATAACAATAAAGTAAAAAAAAGAAAAGAGGATATCAAATCATGGCAATATTATTGAAGTTATCCTCGTGAATATCTTCTACTACAGAGTACTGTCTGTACAGACTACAGTACTCGTAGGCGTACTGTGTTACCCCTGCGACACCGATCCAGTGGTACGGTGGCAACCCCACGATCTGATGCATAGGAGTAAATAATAATAAAATAATAAAATATCCATGGATAAAAAAAAAAAAAAAAAGAATACTGTGTAAGGTAATATAGTAATATTCAGTGTAAGTAAGATGTCAGCTCCGAGATCTCTCGATCGGATCTTCTCCCATAGCGTGCTCTGGGGTGGAGTCGGTAGTCATTTTTCTCTGACCCGTCTCCCTGGTCGATTGTGTGTGCCAAATATTATTATTCTTTTCTCCTAAATTATAGTCGCAAATTAAAATAAAATATTAAAATCCTCCTTTGTTGGTTCCATTATATCTATGCAGCTTAAATCCTGTCTTGTCTGTCGGTTCTTCATCCTGATCTTCATTCCATCTTCATCCCAGCGACTTGGTTCTTTGGCCTTTGCTCCTCTTTCTTCTCCTTTCGCCTTTATTTCTTTTCCTGCCAAGGCTGTCTCTACTTGATGTAAGTTTGCCTTTAAAATCCCCGCCCCCTCCCTCTACCTTCCACTTTATCTCCCACCACCTCTTTTATTATTCTCTCTAATATTTTCTAGAATGGCTCCCACTCATCGCCGTGGCCCTTGGGTCCCTGAAGAAGACCAGCTTCTCCTCCAGTTGGTGCGCGAACAAGGCCCCAACAATTGGGTGCGCATCTCCCAGCACATGCACTACCGATCGCCCAAACAATGCCGGGAGCGCTTCCACCAGAATCTCAAGCCCTCGCTGAACCGCGAACCCATCTCCGCCGATGAAGGCCTTATGATCGAGCGCATGGTCAACGAGATGGGCAAGCGATGGGCCGAAATCGCCCGCCGTCTGGGAAACCGCAGCGACAACGCCGTCAAGAACTGGTGGAACGGCAGCATGAACCGCAAGAGGAGAGGTGGTGTGCCTTCGACTTCGTCTTCGCGCACTTTCAACGGCCGTATTGAGGCCCCCTACCAGAGAGCGTCGATTGCCATGAGCAGTCCGGCTCGTTCGCGCTTTTCTTCCATCTCCCACGACGCTCAGCCCTGGACGAAATCGCCTGCTTCCATCTACTCGAGCAACTTTTCGCCTGACTCGAGGCGCGAATCGATCGACTGCCCCAGACAGTTGACTCCCATCTTTACTCTGCCGTCTATTAACCGCCCCGTCGAAACCCCGCTCACATCGCCCGCTTTCTCCGAAACCTCCAATGCCCCTTCTCTCGAGCCTCCGTCTATGGTCTCCGACCACAACTCCGTCTCTTCCTCCCCGCGCACCATCGCCTCGCCGCAACTGCTCCCTCTCCCTGTTGATCTGCGCCAGCAGTACGAGCCGCGGAGACAGAGCGCCTCTTCAGTAACTGAAGATGCGTATTATGGCAACTACTCGAGCACAAAGACACTCGAGTCGCTGCCCGATTACGCCTTAAAACCACGCTGGATCCCCGACCCTAGTGCGTCTTGGTCTGCGTGGCCGCGAACAGAGTCGTTGAAGATGGAACCCTCGCGGGATTCCCGCATGGGATTGAATAATCTGCTCAACTAGTTGATTTTCTTTCTGTTCATCTTACGACATCTCCTTTGTGATTGAAATTCCCCGACATGTATGATATGCTCTACATGTGTTTCCGACCATTGTCACTCCTTGTTTCCTTTGTTTAACTCGATACTCTCCTTTGTACCATCTAATGTGTATTATTCTGTGCATCCACTGCCGGTCATGTGGTTATGATTTCTTTTTTCTTACTGTCTGTCTGTCTGTCTGAAAAGCATTTTGCGAGTGTTGAGGAGCGTTTGGCTTAGAAAAAAAGCGATGGAGGAAGGGTGCCTTTACTGTACATGTGTCTGTCTATTTTGGAATGTGGTGCTTGGAATTAATAATACCCCTTGAATGATAATCACTATACTATACTTTTTACATACTACATCGTGTATCCAATACTCCTACCCAAGATAGAAGATGTGGCTGGCTGTCACCCACGGTGTAAACGGAATGTCCGACCCAAGTAACACAGAAAAGTGACTTTTACACGAGGAACGAAGCAAGGGGGGAAGTGAATCTATGCATAACGTGCATAAATTGCCCCTCTCCAGTACAATCCAGACAGTCGAACAGAGTCAGTTGGGCTGTTTCTGTCGTTTTACTGGCTGTCAGTCTAGGTACTACGCAGTTCAAGAGAGGTACAGTGGCAAAAGAAATCCCATTCCAGAGACGTGCATGGAGTATCTGGACTAGAACTACACAGACTGACATAGTCAGTACACACAGACCATATGGGCGATGCATGATTGCACGTCAGTCAACTCAGCTATGTCAAG
Organism: Aspergillus wentii DTO 134E9; assembly: GCF_001890725.1. Lineage (NCBI taxonomy): Eukaryota > Fungi > Ascomycota > Eurotiomycetes > Eurotiales > Aspergillaceae > Aspergillus > Aspergillus wentii. The sequence continues at coordinate 4,488,473 of NW_024467833.1, forward strand.
GGATGTATGTACAGCTGGACTGGACGGGGTTTCAGCCAGCCCGTTTACGCCTCTTTTTCTTTTCTTTTCTTTTTCTGAATGTATTATTTATTATTTATCTTATTTGGTATTGGATATTGTACGCTGACGAGGAAGAGATTTCTTTTTTTTCTTTTTCTTTTCCCGCAAGTGGACAGAAGTGGGGATGAGTACAGCTGGCCCTGGTCTGGTTCGGAATTCAGTGAGTGGAGTTGGGCTGATTAACGGTTCATCTATCTGGACTGTTCAGATTGCGACCGTATCTTCCTACATACACTGTCTATTCGCTATTCTGTCGTACTAGGTAGTCTGTGTAGAGAGATGGGTTTATCTATCACTCCTACATGACAAGGGTTTATTTGGAATACATAGACCTTGTGTGACTAGCTGACTAGCTGACTAGGCTAAAGCCAAGTGACGTAGGCAAGGCAGGGCAGGACGAACGGTTTGTGCCTTGTTGTGGGGATCTCTTGTGTCTTCTGTATTTGTCTAGGTAGACAGGAGGCAGGAGGCAGTCTTGATGTTATTATTATTGTTCTTATAAAGAATAGAGAGAGATGTTCTATCTATAAAATAAATAATATAAAAGAAAGAAAGAAGAAAATGTAACCCTTCCCTACAGGGAATCATGCAGCTACACTGATAATAATATTATCCATATTAACCCTCCATTACCCTCCATTAACCCTCCAGCACCAACTACCGTCTACTCCAACTCTCCACCTCCCTGCCCCCAATCCTCCCCATATTCCCTTCTCAGTCTCACCCTCAAGGTCACCCTAGTCAGGTCACCCAAGTCGCTGGTCGCAAATTGATTACCATTACCAGTGGAGAAAAAAAAAAAAAAAAGCTCCAGCAACTGATCTTCAAGTGGCCCCTGCAGCGAAACTGGAAACTGGCACCGCAGCCGTTTCGATCAGGAGTACATACCTAGTAA